>NC_133329.1:57775468-58085468 GCF_042186555.1 Aquarana catesbeiana
CCCCGGCTTCTCGTCCTCTAGAGCCCTGCCCCGGCTTCTCGTCCTCTAGAGCCCTCAGTCCTGATATAAGCAGTGGGCTGGCTTTTAGGAGAAAATTGGAGAAAATATAAAAATGCCTTGATTTGTGGGTGTTTGCCTGGAGGAGTGGGTGTGCCTAGGCAGATGTATTTGCATGCAGACCGCCCTAGGTAACGCCCACATGTAATGTTGATCCTCCATGATACTGAAGCCCAATGACATTTAAAAGGGGTGAGCCAGGGACTGTTAGACTGGGGAGGAAAGAGCTGGATGATGCTAGATGTTCTGCAGCCAGGAAAGCCAGGCGGCTTTTTATGAGTTGTTGCAGCTTCTAATGCACATTGTGGGAAGCTCACAGTGTGCAGTGAAATCGGAGTCCTCATATTCAGTATAGGGGAGGAGAGGGCCCTGGGGGTTGCTGGGATTTGTGGTTTCTGGATGACTAGGAGAGAACATTTGTATAGAGGAAATCTGCAGTCACAGGTTGGATGGATCTGTGTTGAGGAAGGGACTCGTGGTGTGATGGAAATCGGCGGGGTAATTACTGTGAATGGCGTATGTTTCCTATGAATGGATGGCGCCCAGCATGCTCGGAGGCAGAGGGACAGCAGCTCTTCTAGACCCCGAGCTGCAGTTGGTGTTCAGGTATAAGAGGCCTCGTGACTGAAAATAAAAACTGCGTTCCTCCAAATAGATTGTCCCTGCGTCTACACGGGCAGAAAGCTGATTGGTTGTCCCTGGCAACAGGGGACGGGATTTTCTGCTTCCTTTTTAGATTTAAAGCGGCACTAAAAGGGTTAAACTTACCTTTTTTTTCCGACGGTCCTGCACCGGCCTCTCCTTCTGTGTGCCGTTTTTTTTTTTGGGCCATCTTTCATTGGTTGGCGCAGGATGAGGTCCTGGAATTTAGGGATCGCACTGTAAGCGAAGGTGCACATGCCCAGCTCCATTCACGGCAGGTAGGTAGGTGCAGAAGAGACGGTGCGTGTCTGTAAGTCTGCCTGCTCGCTGTTTGTTACATCAGAACTTCAGTTTTGCTTTGATTGTGAATATTGGCCCTAAAATTTCTACTGTCATTCCGCTGTGCACAGCAATATGTAACGCGTATCACAAGCAACGTTTTTTTTACACATAGGTGCCCCTGATGTTTACAGCCGTGTGGGGCAGGCTCAAGGTTTTTTTTTGGGGGGGGGGGGGGTTTAGGGGCTTGGGGTAACTTAAAATAAATAGAACAAAAAACTGAACCAAAATGACACTTGTCGGAAACTTGGATCCTTGCTACGATGAGCATTATGTGTTTCCCGTGATTCAGATGTTGTATTTTCTCCAAAGATAATAAATTCTGAAACATTGCTCTCAATAGAGATAGAAAGACATCACTGCGCAAGACTGCTATGTCATCATAAATTCCCAATTCATATATACTATTCACTCACATTTTAATGTGGTTTTAAACGCCGATTGAACGATCAGTAGTGCTCGCAGCTCTCCTCCTCACTGCACATCCGGTGGCACAGAACACCGAAGGTGACGTCACTGGCTCCTCCCGACGCGTTGCGTCACAGGTCACGTGACTTTCTCAAGGGAAAAAAAGGCAGATCATGGCTGGTGGGAGGGGCTGGCAGGATGCTTTTACATAGCTTTCTGAAACCATCATAGTCCTCCACTCAAGAGCCCTCAGTCCTGATGCAAACACTGAGCTGGCTCTTGAGAGGACTTATTTTCATACAGACCACCCTAGGTAATGACCCCACATTTGATACTGATTGAAAGGATTCAAATCCAAGTAATGAAAGGGACGGGCCAGGGGCAGTCAGGGAGGAAAGGATTAGATCGGGGGGTGTCAACTTCAATGTCAACTTCAATGTCAGCGAGGGCTGCATTAGCTTTATGGTTGCCCTTGAAGGACTGTTTGTATCTGTAAGACTTGATGTCCAAAGCACTCAGAGGTCTCAAACTGGCGGCCCACCAGCTGTTGCAAAACTACAAGTCCCATCATGCCTCTGCTTGTGGGAGTTATGCTTGTAATTGTCAGCCTTGCAATTTCTCATGGGACTTGTAGCTTTGCAACAGCTGGAGGGCCGCCAGTTTGAGACCCATGCTTTACATCCTCGTAAATCACCATGGTGATCTGACCCAGAAGTGGGAGCGGGTACCTGTCAAAACCAGATACCTGCCCCCCCCCCCAAAAAAAGTGCCAAATGTGGCAGTGGAGAGGGGGAGGGTGCAAACAAGCAGAGCTTCCCCTTTTGGGTGGAGCTCTGCTTTAAGTAAAAGCAGCACACATTGCTAGGCACACAGTTAACCCCTTGATTGCCCCTAGATATTAACCCCTTCCCAGCCAGTGTCATTAGTACAGTGTCGGTGTATCGTATTATTATCACTGATCACTGTATTGGTGTCACTGGTGATGTCAGTTAGTGACCCTCCCATCGAGGGTCTGTTAGCGCCATAACAGTAGAAAATATTATTTTTTGTTTGTGATTTAATTTTTCTTATTAATATCGCTTAAAAAAAAAAACAGGTGATCAAATACCACCAAAAGAAAGCGCTATTTGTGTGAAAAAATATGGTATAAATATCTATCATTTTGTGTACAGCGTTGCACGACTGCGCAATTACCAGTTAACCACTTCAGCCCCGGAAGTACTTACCCCCTTCATGACTAGACCATTTTTTGCTATTCGGCACTGCGTCGCTTTAACTGACAATTGCGTGGTCGTGCGACGTTGCACCCAAACAAAATTGACGTCCTTTATTCCCCACAAATAGAGCTTTCTTTTGGTGGTATTTGATCACCTCTGCAGTTTTTATTTTTTGCGCTATAAACAAGTCACAATTTTGAAAAAAACATTTTTTTAAATTTTTGCTATAATAAATATCCCGATTTAAAAAAAAAAAAAAAAACTAACAAATTTTTTTCCTCAGTTTAGGCCGATATATATTCTTCTACATAATTTTGGTAAAACAAATTTGCAATAAGCATATATTGATTGCTTTGCGCAAAAGTTTCTACAAAATAGGGAATAGATTTATGGCACTTTTAGTATTTTTTTTTTTTTGTTTGTTTTTTATACTAGTAATGGTGGCGATCTGCTATTTTCATCAGATCTGCGACAATATGGCGGACACATCGGACACTTTTGACACCTGTGACATTTATACAGCGATCAGTGCTATAAAAATGCACTGATCACTGTATAAATGTCACTGGTAGGGAAGGGGTTAACTGTGTTCCCTATGTGTGTTCTAACTGGGGGGGTGGGGGGTGGGACTGACTAGGGGAGGAGACCAATCGGTGTTCCTACTTAGTAGGATCACACAATCTGTCTCCTCCTCTGACAGAACTGGGATTTGTGTGTTTACACTCTGTCACGAGTGATCGCGGGTGCCCGGCGGTTTGGGCGCCCGCCGGGCACTCGCATCAGCTCTGGGGACATGCTGCGGGCGCGCTCGCCTCTTACAGCGTCTTGAAGAGCCAATGTACAGCTACGAGAGCTTTCCCAGGGAAGCCATCCTGCTGCAGTATAACTGCGCCGGCTGGTCGGGAATCTGTTAAAGTAGCACAGTGCTGAATAGCAAAAAACTGGCCTGATCATGAAGGAGGTAAAGCTTTCCATGTGGTTAACATAAGTACATGGTACAGCAGACACATATCAGAGATATGAAACGTTGGGGTAACCTATATTCTTTAAAAGAGAAGTATGGGAATCCGGTTTAATTGGGAATCATACTTACCTAGGTGGATGCTGCATCTGTCCCCCGGCATCTCTGCACTGAGAACTGAGCGATTGAACATCGCTAATGGCTCGGTTCTCTGGACCCCCCGAGTGGAGAGCTGCTGACTATCAATCAGCAGCTCTCCCACTCAGCTCCTCCACGCTCATTGGAGGGCTGAGCTGTGGAGGGGTGGGGAGCGGTCATCTCAGCGCCTCGTGAAAGGGTGAGACGGCTATCAGTCCAGGCACCTGGCGGTGCTTCTATTGTCGGGATGACGCAGTGCCTGGACTGATTCCTGTGATGTCGGCAGAGAGCGGACTGCAGACTACTCTCTGCTAAAAACGCAGAGAGTCACAAAACAAATTGCACTCCTGTGACCCCTAGGAGAAGCCCAGCCTAACGAGCTCAGGCTGGACTTCTCCTTTTAAGCTCTGTGCAGACTGGGAAGAGCAGAAAATCCATCATTAGTGTCACTGGTCCCCAAAAATTGTCAGTTGGTGTCCCGACTGTCCGCTGATCAGCTATATAAATCGCTGATCGCCGCCCTTACTAATACAAAATAAATATATCCCATAGTTTGTAGATGCTATACCTTTTGCGCAAACCTATCAATATACACTTATTGGCTGCGGTTCGGGCCCCCCTCCTCTCCTGATTTGCTCACTGGCTGTGATTGACAGCAGTGAGAGCTGCCAAAAGCCAATCAGGAGTGCATTTTCCCAGAGAGGCAAGGCTCTCGTGGACATCGCTGGATCGAGACGGGGCTCAGGTAAGTATTAGTGAGGCTGGGGGGGGGATGCTGCACACAGAAGGTTTCATAGAATGCATAAAGGTAAAAAGCCTTGTGCATTTACAACCACTTTAATCCAGTGGCCGCAGCCTTTGGGGATCTGTTTATATCTCACGTTGTAAATCCTCTGTCTCCTCCTGGATGCAGCCCCATAGAAGCCTATGGGAGGGCCCTCTGCTTCTGTCTCTGGCTGAAAGGCAAGCCCCATAGGTTTGTATTGGGCTCTACTGGGAAGTCACAACCAGGAGACGGGAATGGCAGCGCGGGATGTAAACAAATCCCAAGAAGATGCAGCCTTCAGATCCAGGGAAGTATGCATCTCTGGAGGGGGGGGGGCATGTCGGGGTCAACTTAAAGGGACAAATAGGGTAAGTGCATGTTCCCTGTAATCCCATTTATTCTTTAAAGCTTCTCTCTTGCTAAAGTAAAAATCCCCTGACTTCTGTCCTGGTGACGCCTGGTGTTCTAGGGAGTCATCAGGGTAGGCAGGAATAGAGGGGAAATAGATCCAGAGAGAACATAAAGGAAAACCCAGTGGCTCTAACACCCCCCCCCCCCCGGGGGGCCCCCAACCAGTGGCCGGGGGAATTCAGGGGGTGATTTAGCACTTATTGTGCAGCCCCTGGGGCCTAGTAAAACATTAGTCTCTTTCCCTTACCTGGGTCTCATTCCAGTTAGGCCTGTGAAGGAATAATATTCCTTAGGCTGGGTTTTGGTAGTCGCGTGGCTTGAATAATTAATTCACATGATCTTACTACTTTTCTATGTTTTCTCTTTTCATGTTTTTATAATCTATCTTCAGCATGACAGATCTTCTTTTTTGAGAGATCTGGGGCTAGAAAGACCCCAGATCTCTCATTTACCTTTTAAACGCAAAAAACAAATAAAAAAATAAATTTTGACTTTTAAGAATAAGAAAAAATCCCTTTAAGCCCGAGAGGAGGAAGTGACATCAGACGTCGTCCCGGTCCTCCAAGGGCATAGAGCCGAGTGGGGGCCATCTTGCCCTCACTTGTCTTCCTGCCCAGCCACAGATTGGACCAGATCGCTTTTGGGTTTACCAATGGCTCCGGTAAACCCGGAAGACACCGGGAAGTGGAGGGGGGGGGGGAATCGTTCCCAACGCCTCTAAAAGTGATCCCATGACGAATTCGCTGCTGGGATCACTTTTATCAGAAAGCTGGCAGCCTACTATAAATAAAGATACCAGGGTTATGAACCCCGGTATTTAAAGGGGTTGTAAAGGCAGAAGGTTTTTTTATCTTAATGCAATCTATGCATTAAGATAAATAGCTTTCTGTGTGCCTCAGCCCCCCTAATATTTACCTGAAGTCCCTCTCTGTCCAGCGATGTCCAAGAGTGTCTCAGCCGACCGAGATTCTCCTTTCTAATTGGCTGAGACACAGTAGTTGCGCCGTTCTCTCCCGCTGCTGTCAAAGTCAGCTAGTCACTCGGGAGAAAGTGGGCGGTGCCGGGTCGGGGCTCCGCAAACCAATCAATATACACTTATTGGCTGCGGTTCGGGCCCCCCTCCTCTCCTGATTGGCTCACTGGCTGTGATTGACAGCAGTGAGAGCTGCCAAAAGCCAATCAGGAGTGCATTTTCCCGGAGAGGCAAGGCTCTCGTGGACATCGCTGGATCGAGACGGGGCTCAGGTAAGTATTAGTGAGACCGGGGGGGAGGGGGGGGGATGGCTCCCGCTGCTGTCAATCAATGTCCAAGAGTGTCTCAGCCGACCAAAATTCTCCTTTCTAATTGGCTGAGACACAGCAGTTGCGCCGTTGGCTCCCGCTGCTGTCAATCAAAGTCAGCTAGCCAATCAGGGGAGAAAGTGGGCGGTGCCGGGTCGGGGCTCCGTGTCTGAATTGACACAGGAGAGCTGTGTCTCA
Source organism: Aquarana catesbeiana (assembly GCF_042186555.1). Taxonomy (NCBI): domain Eukaryota; kingdom Metazoa; phylum Chordata; class Amphibia; order Anura; family Ranidae; genus Aquarana; species Aquarana catesbeiana. The sequence continues at coordinate 57,781,887 of NC_133329.1, forward strand.
GCTTGGGTGCCCCCATAGCATGCTGCTTGCTGTGGGGGCACTGAATAGGAGGGAGGGACCCGAGAAGAGGAGGATCAGGGCTGCTCTGTGCAAATCCATTGCAAAGATCAGGTAAGTATAACACGTTTTGTTATTTTTATAGGAAAAAAACAAGACTTTGCAATCACTTTAACATCAAAGTAATGACCTATTTTTACGGTTAGGCGGTCGGCAAGTGGGACGCTACCTACCCAACATTGAGGTGTGTGCTGATGGCTGCTGTTTACAGGAGAAATCCTTAATCCTCTGCCCCAGATACCCCCGCAGCAGTGATGTTCCAGCGCAGCAAGGGTTAATATCAGCAGCTGCACCTACATGCAGGAGATACTCTCCAGTCGTCTTCTGGTCCAACAACTATAGCATGTCTGCAGTCTCCTGTGAGGTGCCTGTAATGTTTGACCATCTCCTGTTGCATGTCTGCAGCTTCTGACAGCTTCCTGTAGCATTGCATCTACTGTATATAATGTGTGGCCCATTGGCGATGTCAGCGGCTACAGTTGAGTAGTTGACCACTATTGCTTAACCCTTCCAAATCTTTATTTAAACAAACAAAAAAAAAAGTTTGTTTTTTGGTCTTCAATATTCTGTAAGATTGGCGTTTGCCTTTGACAGCCTATATGTCCCTCATTGTACTGAAGTGCAGGCTTATCGGGAGCAGCGGTGTAAGGCTATGATTCATGGAGGAAGTGTTTTATCTTGTACCCACCTAACTGTTCATCTGCTACCAGCATCTCCATATGGAGTCTGAGATAACTCCTTCCTGTGTAAAGTAGTTTACTTACCTCTGCAGCTGCCTGATTATTCCAGCCACAGACAGAGTGACTGTTGATTTATGAGAAGCAGCTTGGGATGGGGAGTAATGCTGGCCAGTAGCAGGAAGGATGTGGCAGATCTGGCTCAGTCTTGGCCAAGTACTTTATTTGTTTTAAAATATATAGCTGTCATTTGAAGCCTGGATTTACTGAGAGCCGGTTAGGATAGTAATATCAGTAGATACCATTGCCAGGTGCAGGTTGCGGAGCTGTCATCATCCTCACAATGACAAAGCTGTATGAGCAGTGTGTAGTATGAGGTTGGGCGGGTGCATTTCCCATATATGAGGGTCATAGACTGGTATAGCATAGGGACACAATGTGGAGTCGTAGACTTGGTATAGCACGGGGATGCATTGTGTAGTCATAGACTGGTATTTTTATTAAGGTATTTATATAGCGCCGTCAATTTACACAGCGCTTTACATATAAAGTGTACATTCACATTGGTCCCTACCCTCAAGGAGCTTACAATCTAAGGTCCCTAACTCACATTCATATACTAGGGACAATTTCGACAGAAGCCAATTAACCTACCAGCATGTCTTTGGAGTGTGGGAGGAAACCAGAGTACCCAGAGGAAAACCACGCAGGCACAGGGAGAACATGCAAACTCCAGGCAGGTAGTGTCATGGTTGGGATTCGAACGAGCAACCCTTTTTTCTGCTAGGCGAGAGAGCTACCCACTACACCACTGTGCCGCCCACGTATGGCATGGGGACGCAATGTGGAGTCATAGACTGGCATGGCATGTGGAGAAAATAAGCAGCCATAGACTGGTATGGCATTGGAAGAAAATGTGCAGTCATAGACTGGTATGGCATTGGGAAACAATGTGGAGTCATAGACTGGTGTGGTATTGGAACACAATGTGGCCTCAGACTGGTATAGCATGGGGACGCAATATGGAGTCCTAGACTGGTGTGGCCTGGGGACGCAATGTGGAGTCCTAGACTGGTGCGATGCTCAGACATGATGTGGGGCCAAAGACGGGTGCATCATGAGGACAGGAACAGGTTTGGTACATGGGCACAATATCAGTTAAGAATCACAGTCATTGAAACTATGTGGGTGCAGGAGAAGATGCAGTGCTGGGACATAAGGGGGTCAGGTAAAGGTGCTATAGTGGTTTATGATGTTGAATCAGGAGAAGGTGTTGTACTGGGACATGATGTTGAGTCAGGTGAAGGTGTCGTACTGGGACATGTGGGGTCAGGTGAAGGTGTCTACTGGGACATGATGTGGAGTCAGGTGAAGGTGTCGTACTGGGACATGATGTGAGGTCAGGTGAAGGTGTCGTACTGGGACATGATGTGGGGTCAGGTGAAGGTGTCGTACTGGGACATGATGTGGGGTCAGGTGAAGGTGTCGTACTGGGACATGATGTGGGGTCAGGTGAAGGTGTCGTACTGGGACATGTGGGGTCAGGTGAAGGTGTCGTACTGGGACATGTGGGGTCAGGTGAAGGTGTCGTACTGGGACATGTGGGGTCAGGTGAAGGTGTCGTACTGGGACATGTGGGGTCAGGTGAAGGTGTCGTACTGGGACATGATGTGGGGTCAGGTGAAGGTGTCGTACTGGGACATGATGTGGGGTCAGGTGAAGGTGTCGTACTGGGACATGATGTGGGGTCAGGTGAAGGTGTCGTACTGGGACATGATGTGGGGTCAGGTGAAGGTGTCGTACTGGGACATGATGTGGGGTCAGGTGAAGGTGTCGTACTGGGACATGATGTGGGGTCAGGTGAAGGTGTCGTACTGGGACATGATGTGGGGTCAGGTGAAGGTGTCGTACTGGGACTCGATGTGGTGTCTGGAGAAAGTCTTGCACTGGAACACGATGTGGGTGTTAGGAGGAGAGCCTGTACTGCAAAACGATGTGGGGTCAGATGAAGGGGTCGTACTGGGACATGTGTGGTCTGGTGAAGGGGTGGTGCTGATACCTGATATGGGTTCAGGAGAAGCTGCTCTACCAGGACATGATTTGAGGCCAGGAGAAAGTTTTGTGGGGTTAGGGGAAGGTCCTGTTCTGGAACACTATGAGTGGTCAGGTGAAGAGGTCGTACTGGGTCATGTGGGGTCAGGTGAAGGGGTGGGACAAGATGTGGGGTCAGTTGAAGGTTTTGTACTGGGACCTGATATGGGTTCAGGAGAAGCTGCTCTACTCGGACATGGTGTGGGGTCAGGAGAAAGTCTAGTACTAGAACATGATGTGGGGTTAGGAAAAGATGCCATACTGTTACACAATGTGGAATCGGGAGAAGATGCCCTACCGGGACGTGTGGGGTCAGGAGAAGATCCTGTACTGGAACACTGTGGGGTTAGGAGAAGATCCTGTACTGGAACACTGTGGGGTTAGGAGAAGGTCCTGTACTGGAACACTGTGGGGTTAGGAGAAGGTCCTGTACTGGAACACTATGTGGGGTTAGAAGGTCCTGTACTGGAACACTATGTGGGGTTAGAAGGTCCTGTACTGGAACACTATGTGGGGTTAGAAGGTCCTGTACTGGAACACTATGTGGGGTTAGAAGGTCCTGTACTGGAACACTATGTGGGGTTAGAAGGTCCTGTACTGGAACACTATGTGGGGTTAGAAGGTCCTGTACTGGAACACTATGTGGGGTTAGAAGGTCCTGTACTGGAACACTATGTGGGGTTAGAAGGTCCTGTACTGGAACACTATGTGGGGTTAGAAGGTCCTGTACTGGAACACTATGTGGGGTTAGAAGGTCCTGTACTGGAACACTATGTGGGGTTAGAAGGTCCTGTACTGGAACACTATGTGGGGTTAGAAGGTCCTGTACTGGAACACTATGTGGGGTTAGAAGGTCCTGTACTGGAACACTATGTGGGGTTAGAAGGTCCTGTACTGGAACACTATGTGGGGTTAGAAGGTCCTCTACTGGAACACTATGTGGGGTTAGAAGGTCCTGTAATGGAACACTATGTGGGGTTAGAAGGTTCTGTACTGGAAAAAGATGTGGGGTTAGGAGAAGGTGCTATACTGGTACACAATGTGGAATCAGGAGAAGATGCTCTACCGGGACATGTGGGGCTAGGAGAAGATCCTGTACTGAAAAACGATGTTGGGTTAGGAGAAGGTCCTGTACTGGAACACGATGTTGGGTTAGGAGAAGGTCCTGTACTGGAACACGATGTGGGGTTAGGAGAAGGTCCTGTTATGGAACACGATGTGGGGTTAGGAGAAGGTCTTGTAATGGAACACGATGTGGGGGTTAGGAGAAGGCTCTGTACTGGAACATGATGTGGGGTTAGGAGAAAGTCCTGTACTGGAGCAAGATGTGGACTTAGGAGACGATGCCACCCAGGGACACGATGTGGAATCAGAAGATTCTCTACCAGGACATGTGTGGTCAGGTGTAGGTCCTGTACTGGAACACGCTGTGGAGGTTAGGAAAAGGTGCCATACTGGGATACGATGTGGTTCAGCAGAAAATGCGTCATATAGGTGGAGTGAATCTCTGAAGATGTGGGATAGTAGCATGTTTGGCACTGGGGATGAAGTGGGGACATTAGGAGATTTCAAGGAGCAGATGCAGTACTGCGACATGCTGTGGGGTCAAGGGTAGGCGTAGTACATGGATATGCTGTATGGTCATGGGCAGATGCACTAATTGAACATGCTGTGAGGTCATTCTGTGGGATCAGGTGCAGTACTTGGACCTTCCCCTGGGGGTCAGGGCCAGGTGCAGTCCCCGGACCTTCCCCTGGGGGTCAGGGCCAGGTGCAGTCCTCGGACCTTCCCCTGGGGGTCGGGGCCAGGTGCAGTCCTCGGACCTTCCCCTGGGGGTCGGGGCCAGGTGCAGTCCTCGGACCTTCCCCTGGGGGTCGGGGCCAGGTGCAGTCCTCGGACCTTCCCCTGGGGGTCGGGGCCAGGTGCAGTCCTCGGACCTTCCCCTGGGGGTCGGGGCCAGGTGCAGTCCTCGGACCTTCCCCTGGGGGTCGGGGCCAGGTGCAGTCCTCATTTTGTGGGGTCGGGGCCAGGTGCAGTCCTCATTTTGTGGGGTCGGGGCCAGGTGCAGTCCTCATTTTGTGGGGTCGGGGCCAGGTGCAGTCCTCATTTTGTGGGGTCGGGGCCAGGTGCAGTCCTCATTTTGTGGGGTCGGGGCCAGGTGCAGTCCTCATTTTGTGGGGTCGGGGCCAGGTGCAGTCCTCATTTTGTGGGGTCGGGGCCAGGTGCAGTCCTCATTTTGTGGGGTCGGGGCCAGGTGCAGTCCTCATTTTGTGGGGTCGGGGCCAGGTGCAGTCCTCATTTTGTGGGGTCGGGGCCAGGTGCAGTCCTCATTTTGTGGGGTCGGGGCCAGGTGCAGTCCTCATTTTGTGGGGTCGGGGCCAGGTGCAGTCCTCATTTTGTGGGGTCGGGGCCAGGTGCAGTCCTCATTTTGTGGGGTCGGGGCCAGGTGCAGTCCTCATTTTGTGGGGTCGGGGCCAGGTGCAGTCCTCAGACATGCTGTGGGATCAAGGGAGCAAAGACCTGTGCAGTATGTGTAGGGGAGTTGTGACCTGTGCTGTGCGGGTTGTACAGATGTGCTCTCTCTCTCTCTCTCTCTCTCTCTCTCTCTCTCTCTCTCTCTCTCTCTCTCTCACATGAAGTGTTTCCTGTCTTTCTGAACACTTCTGATGGCAGCCGAGTGCCCAGAGTGTGTATTTTGGTACCAGGCGATCTGCTCTGTGTCATGGCACTGGGAAGGGGCTTTAGAAGGATGCGGGGGCACGACTGCTCTGCTTGTCTCCTGTTCCCGGCCCCTCTGGGTGAAGACCAATAGTAAACCTGTATCCAGGGCTGTCAGCGGAGGAGGAGGTGGCTGCACAGCTACTTGGATCTGTCTGCATCTGTCACTTTCCCTGATAAAGCTCTACTTCAGCTGCACAGCCTGGGAAGGGTTAATTCTTAGGATCCTCTACCTGGCCGGGCATTGGTTAACGTTGCGCCGGTCGCCAGCAATGTGGGCGCAGCAAGGAAAAGGTTAACCCTGGCTTTTGGCAGGAAAGGACATAATGGGGTAATACTGTATTTATATTGTAACACCCGCTTCCTTTAAACGTCCTCTGTTGTCACTAAAGCTCTTTTTTCAGGCCCCCGTTTTTTTTATTCTTGCATTTTCAGCCCATCTTCCTTTTCTTACCCCGCGTTGGTCTCCCCCTTTTTTCTTCGTCTCTGTGTTGTGGTAACCCCCTTTTCTGTATGTGCGTCATTATGGTTGCACCCTGTATAGCTCGGTGCCCCCTCCTTCCTTACGTCGTACATACTTTCCTTGAGTACTGCGGATTCCCCACCCCCCCACGTTACCGAGACGCACGTAATACAGACCCCCCAATTTAGAGGTTAATAAACACCTTACTGGATCCATTTTTTTTCTTTTTATTATTGAAACTGCTCTGGGGGGGGGGGGGTGTAACACGCATATACTTTCTGTCTCCTATTTTTTACACTCCTGTTTTGATTGTGCCCAACAGTATTGCCCTAGAATATTGTATAATTTAAAGATGACTGCATGCAAAAGATTGCGAGATCAAAATTCTCAACCCCCCCCCTTCCCCCAAATACACACAGGTTTTGAATGTACACTTCGGCTGTATCCCATTAAGAAACCTACATATGAACACCACACAATCTGATTAGCTCTAAGTAATTATTTTTTAGCTCATTTGTTGCTTTTAGGGGTTTTTCACACATGCGTCCAGGGGTAGGGGGGGGGCTGGGAGAGTAGAACCAAGTGGTAAAGCCGTGGTTTTACTGTCCCCCTGAGCACCCACGTGAATAGCGACACGCAGCACCTCACAGCTGTGCATGCGCTGCGGCAAAAACTAAACGGCGTGTTGCCTCTGGTGGGTGTTACCCACTGCCAAATGCAATTAATGTAGGTCTGTGGGGCGACCCTGCAACCGTCCCACAACTGCGTGCGATTTGCAGCGGGGGGGGGGGGGGGTAGTGTGGCGTTTAAAGGGTTAAATCAGGCGCTTAGGAGGAAACCTATTTGAAAAGCAATCTGGGCATGGATCATTTTTCAGAGGAGCAGCAGTCCTTGCCACCCGCCTGATTTTACTATCAGTGTGCGATTTGCACTGCCGATTTCACTCCAGCTTGCGACTTCAGGTAACAGATGTCTATGCAAGTCGCAATGAAATCCGTGAAAAAAAAAAAAAAGTAGTGCAGGAACCTTTTTCGTAATCGCTGCAACACGAATTGCGGCGATATGAACGGTTCCCTTGCCGGAAATAGGGTGCGACTTGTAATGCGATTTGGAACTGTCAAATTGCATGACAAGTCGCACCGGTGTGAACGGGCCCTTAAAGTGGTTGAAAACCCTAGGACAAAAAAATACTTGCAAGACAAAGGCATAATGAGCTAGTATGCATAGCATACTAGCTCGTTATGAATTACCTGAGATCGAAGCCCCTGCAGCCATCCTCGTACACCACTCTCCGGCAGCCAACATCGCTCCCGAGTTACTTCTGGGTATCACAGGCTCCGACACTGTGATTGGCCTGCGTGATATTATACGTGCCATTGCTTCAGTTTGCATGTGCCAATGACGTTGGCACATGCAAATACAGGGGATATCTCCTAAACCGTTCAGGTTTAGGAGATATCCAGGGTAGCTACATGTAAGCCTTATTATAGGCTTACCTGTAGCAAAAAGTGTGTTGTAAGGGTTTACAACCACTTTAAAGTGATTGTAAAGGATCATTGAAAAAAAAAATACGTTCTACTTTACCCGCTCTGTGTAGTGGTTTTGCACAGAGCAGCCCAGATCCTCCTCTTCTAGGGTCCCCCGCTGCCACTCCTGGCTCCCTCCCCCTGGGTGCCCCTATAGCAAGCCACTTGACACACAGAACATGGCTCAGCCCCGCCCCCAGCTCCCTTTTTCATTGGTTGTGATCGGCAGTGCGGCTGTCTCTGAGCCAGTGAGGGGGGAGAGAGACTTTGTACTCGTGAACATCGCTGGATTGAAATTGGGCTCAGGTAAGTATAAGGTGGGGGGGGGGGGGGGGGGGGGCTACATGCAGAAGGTTTTATTACCTTAATGCAGAGAATGTATTAGGTAAATAAAATAAACCTGCCTTTACCATTTTAAGAGACCAAATGGACATCGAGATTATTGTGGAACGATTTTCTAAACTCAAAGCTGAGTTCCAAACATGGATTTTTTTTTTTTTTGCATAGTTGCATTGACCCAGCTTGGACCAATGTGAGTATGTATGTGCCATGCCTAACTGACCCTCATGGAAGCTGGAAACCACTGTAGGAGGCACTGCTACTCCAGTGATCTCCATTAGCTTCCAGGTCCCATGCTGAGCGGCGTCCCTGCTGATATTGAACATAGGAGGTCGTTCGCTCAGCACAGGTGCCGTTCAGATAACACTGCATTTTTTCAGTGAATTTGAAGCATTCTCTAATTCGACAAATATATGCCTTTCTACTTTGCATTTTTCCAATGAATGCAAAGTATTCAACGACTGGACAAGTAGAGAGGCGGGGTGGTGACATATTTGTCATTGGAGAATGCTTCAAATTCATTGCAAAAAATGCAAAGTGTTCTCTGAACGGCACCTGATCTGAGCAAGCGACCTCCCCTGTTCACTATGCAATAGAGCAGCCATTCGGCATGGGACCTGGAAGCCAGTGGCAGTCGTAGTTTTTTCTGCACTGCCTTCTAATCTGCTTTTGCGCATGTGTGTGATCTGAAGATTGCTGTAGGATGAGCCCCCCCCCGAGACCCCTCTTTTCCTTACCTGAGCCCATCTAACCCTGCTATGTGCACAAGCTCAGCGGCCCCTGCTGCTGTGTCTCTACTCATTGGGCAGATTGATAGCAGCGGGAGCAATTGACTCCTGCTGCTGTCAATAAATCCGGTGATATGGAGGCCGGGGGCAGAGCCGAGTTCACTGTCTGTGTCAATGGACGCAGCAGCAGGACTCGGGGGTGGGCAAGCACAGGGGAAGAGGAGGGGCTTGAAACGCTGGTGGGGGGCCTCAAGAGGAGAGTATCGGGGCTGCTATTTGCAAAACCTTTACACAGAGCAGGAAAAAAAAACAAAAAAAAAACCTAAGCTTTAGAATCGCTATAAGGTATTTCAAAAAGAGAACCAGAATTATATACAAATGTGTGAGAGGGAGAGTGCAAAACGTGGCAAAAGTTTAGCTTTAAAGTTATGGTAAAGTGTTTTGTTTTTGTTTGTAAAAGTTATGCTTGCTTGCTTTGTATAATAGTTTTGTAGATCATCTTTATCTGGGGTTCCCTGCTGGTGCTCTGGGCTCCTTCTCTTCTCCTTGTGCCACCATAGGAACCCGGAACCCTCTTCCTATGTATGGTGGCACGCGTGAGGGCTCAGCCCGCCTTGACACACACAGCCTGCCCCCCCCAATTCCCTCATCACAGGATTTGATTGACAGTAGCCAATGGCTCCGACTACTTTCAGAGAGTCCAGTAAGCGGGGAGAGCGAAATTGAGATCGTGCTTAGGTATGTATTTAGGGGGGGGGGGGGCTGACCACAAAAGGTTTTTACCTTTTTAGGCTCCATTCACACTAGTGTGACTCCAAATTTTGCAGTTTTTCTAGTGCAAGTTTGATGCAACTTTACACTCTCTGGATCAAAGTCGCATCAAAGTAGTGCAGTCACCTTTTCAAAGTCCCCGCGACTTTAGCTTGCACTGATTTTGAACGGGTGCCATTAAAAATAATTATTTTTTTTTACATTATAGTACATTTGATGTTATGTTTATGTTGGAATGTAAAATATTTAATTCTTTCTATTAATTAAAAAAAAAAATGGGCTGCAACTTCTCATGCAACTTTTATGTTCAAGGTTGCATGACAAGTCTCAAGTGTGAATGGAGCCTAATGCAGAGAATGCGTTCGGGTAAAAAAAACCTTCAGTCTTTACAAACACTTAATGTGTTACTAAACCCAGGACCCTGCATTCACTATATCTGTTGTCCCACAGTACACAGTACACAGAACATAGAAATGTAATTATTTTAGTAAATATAAACGGCTAAATACCTTTTCTCATCAGCAGTACATAGCAGTCATGTGATTTCTATCAGTGTCTGGTTAAAGCTTGTAGAAGTTTTAATTCACCTCTGACTGTCCTGTGAGGCTGCATGACCCCTGATGTTCTGTCTGGATCTGCTGATCACATGCACCCTCCCAGGGAAAAAATATAACTCTAGCAATAAACACCAAACTGAGCGTGTGCAGAGTGCCCCCTGGCTCTGTTCTATCAAGAGATGTATTGGGGACAGTGGAAGAAGGGGAGGATCAGAGAAGACAGGAGAAATCGGCCTTTTTTACACAATGCAGAGGATTAACCCCTTAGGTTCCACAGTGAGTATAACAAGCATTCTATACTGCATATACAGACTGATTTTACTGTTGTGGGTTTAGTAACACTTTAAGTAAACCTGTTTCAGGGTAATGCAAAGCGGCCCCACACATGCTTAGCAGGAATACTCCAATGCCACCCAGTACGTTTGGTGTCCTAATCCACTGCTGCAAAATCCACGAGAAACCCAAGTGTCTGAGCGTGTTTTTTCTTTCATCATTGTAAATCTTCTACCTGTTGTAAAGACACAGGGAAAGTTACAGAGATATGGACACATGGGGCTACCTGTGCTGAATTGGTTATAACAGTACAAGTTCTAGGCTGTCATCCATATCCTTTAAAAGAGTACGGCCAAAGCACTCCTGTGACCCAAAAGCGGGCTAAAGCCTTCTGTCAGCTGAAATCACAGAACCACACCAGGCTCTGGAAGGATCCCGACTTTAACGTGGGGATCCACCCGAATGCCCGATCGCCAGCTGCCTCAGCCTCCCAGCAACCACTGAGAGCCTGAGCCGGCTGCTCCCACCCCTTTTCATGCCCGGCGATCTAGTGAGCAAAAGCTAAGAGCCTGTGACAGATAGTCACCACTCTCCGCCCTGTGTGATCAGCTGTCACGTGATTGCTCAGTTCTGGGTCTTCGAGCCGGCGGGGGACAGCTGCAGCATTGCACCGATTGTTTGCTTTTTTTATGTCTCACACTTCTCCTTTAACCATTTGACCTCCGGAAAATTTACCCCCTTCATGACCAGGCCAATATTTGCTTTGTAGCACTGCGTTATTTTAACTGACAATCGCGCAGTCGTGCGACGCTGTACCCAAATAAAATTGATGTCCTTTCTTTTGGTGGTAATTGTTCACCTCTGCATTTTTTTATCTTTTGCATTTTATATATATATATATATATATATATATATATATATATATATATATATATATATATATGTATGTGTATATATATATATATAGTATGTATGTATGTCTTTTTTTTTTTTTTTTATAATATATATATATATAATTAGTGGGGGAAAAAAGACAGACCAATTTAAATTAAAATAAACAATATTTTTTACTTTCTGCCATAAAACATCCAATAAAATAAATTTAAAAAAAAATCTAATTTCTTCATAAATTAAGGCCATGTATTCTGTCTTTGGTAAAAAAAAAAAATCCCAAAAAGTGTATATTGATTGGTTTGACTTTGCACAAAAGTTAAAGCGTCTACAAACTATGGGAGATATACTGGAATTTTATTTTTTATGCTAGTAATGGCAGCGATTAGCAACTTATAGCGGGACCGCAATATTGCAGCAGACAGTCTGATGCTTTTTGGGGACCAGTGACACCAATAAAGTGATCAGTGCTAAAAATACACACTGTCACTATATTAATGACACTGGCTGGGAAGGGGTTAAACATCTGGGGCGATCAAAGGGTTAACCGTGTGCCTAGCCAGTGTTTTTGTGTACACAATGTGCTGCTTTTACTAAGGGATATGATGAATTTCTATTCCTTGATTTTGCAGGGAAACAAAAACCACCACATCCCTGCTGACAGGACTGACCTCTGCCTTGTTTACATATGCAGAGCTCGATCCTGCGTCTCTCCCTCGACGATCAGCTCATGCCGGTGGTCATCCATTGACTGGTACTCGCTGATTGGCCTCTGCTGTGACTAATAACAGCTGAAGCAGCGTGTGCGCCCCCTAGGCAGAAGTGCAGCATCGCATATGTATACGTGATTCTGCACAGAATGGCCACCCTGTAATAGTAAATCTACTATAGGGAGGCCAACAATCTGATCCAGAATAAGTACTGAATAAGCAGTGACACCCCAATCCCCCTCCCCCAAAATGGGTGATTTGGGGAGATTGCACTAAAGGGTATGGTTGAAGCAGAAAATGGAGTTCTAGGAGCACCCTAACCATTCTTAAAAATACTCCCCCCGCGCCTACCATCTATTTCGACTAACCTGTGTAAGAAAGATCTTTTATACTTCTTTTCAGCCCGGTCTGTTCACATGATCCAGCTCCCCTGTACCAGCCAGCGGTGGCAACGGGGGAGAGGAGGGAGCACAGACAACGGATAGGCCATTGAAGCCTATGGATGACATCATGCCCCCCCCCAGGCATTACCAGCCAATATCAGAGTGCTGCCTCCTCTCCCCTGCAGCTGGTGCTGGGCTGACACAGGGTATTTTTGCCTGGATCAGAGTAGGCTGAAAATAGGTATACATATCTTTCTTAAATGGGTTGGGGGGCATTTTTAGGTGTAGATAGGTTTTGCCTGAAATTCCACTTTAATCTTATTTTTTTGCCTTCCCTAGTGACCCCCAACCCCCCACCCCCCTCCAAGCTATCAACATGCTAACACAATGTTTAGTATTAAACCTTTCCTTTTTCATTAAATGCAATATTTTAATACCAGTGAAGTCATCATTGGGTATTTGTGCCGATAGGGTGCTGTACATAGCAGCCCACCTTAGATAACGGCTGAGCCCACATGATTGAATTCTAATGAATAAAAATGAGGCAGGCTAAGGGCAGTCCGACTGGGGGAGAAAACGAGCTAGATAATGCTGGACGTCCTCCAGCCAGGAAATGAGGTGGGCTTGTATGTGACTTTCTGCAGCTTCTAATGCACATTGTGAGAAGCTCACAGGATGCAGTGAAATCAGAGTAAGCCATTTCAGTTCAGGAAGGGGGGGAGTCTGTACAACTGTGCAAGACTGAAGAGCAAGAAGGAGGTCAGATTTAATACTACATAATACAAAGACATTATAGACCAGGGGTCTCCAAACTTTCTAAGCAAAGGGTCAGTTTAAACCATTGTGCTCTTCCAACCTTGTGGTGACAGTTTGGTAGTTTGGTGAAGTCCCTTTCTTGTGCCAGCATGACTGTGCCCCCCCCCCCCCCCCTGTGTACAAAGTCAGTTCTCAGACATGCCACCCATTCTGTTGCTTGGAGTGCTGCCCAAAGCACCCATGTATATCCCCCGGTGAAGGGTGCCAGCATCCAGGACGTTCATTTGCAGTCCTAACAGCCCAAAGTGTACTCAGGTGGAAGAAAGCCTCAGCTCTTCCCATGTACACCCCCCCCCCCCGAAAAAAAAAAAGTCCAGGTCATGCACACATTTTTGCTTTTGGCTTTTTAAACGACAAGCCACCAAAATGTCCTCTCTATCGGCTCTTGGTGGACTGACCCTTTTTTTTCTAGGAATCTAAATAGGGAGCTCGATTTGTTGACTTTTTTTTTTTTTTTTTTTATAAGGATGCATCTTCCAAGACCTACATTTTAATCTTTCATTTATCACTTGGAACGCCATCGGTTTCTGCAGTATTTAAATGCAGTTGGACGCATCGCTTCCTCAATTTTAACGATTTAATCAGATCACAGATTCCCCCCCACCCTCCAGCACGTGGAACTTTTATTATAAATAACATATGGACCTGCCAAGGAGAGCAGGTGATGTGACGTATTTCTCACTACCAGGCAAAAGTGGCCATGGTGTGAGACTGCTGACATCACATGCTTTCCCTGGAATGTTTTGTGTGTTATTTATAATAAAGTTGGGTGGAAGCACAGCCTTTGGTGAGATCAGCACCGCTATGCAGGAAAGCAGGACCTGCCTATGTAATGAACTGATATGACTGCCAACATGTACATCTATTTATTAACAATTTATATACTATTATACTATTTATTTATATTACTAGGTTTAAAAAAAAAAAAAGACACACAGAGTGCATCATGTGTTCCTTTTAATAAGGGGATGTAAAGTTTTTTAAGGTTTTTCTCACCTTCTATGCAGTAAGGTGAAAAACCACCTGTGCTGCAGACCAGGTTTTCTTACCTGAACCCGATCCAGCGATGTGCACGAGCCCAGCGGGCTCCAGCTGCTGTCTCTCTCCTCATTGGACAGATTGATAGCAGGAGCCATTAGGGCCTGCTGCTGCCAACCAAATCCTGTGACGTGTACCAGTATCATGCTTTCTGTGTCAATGGACGCAGCAGTGGGACTCAAGAAACGAGCCCGTACGGGTGTCCGTTTAGAAAGCAGCTTTTCCATGGGGGCTCCTGCTGAAGGGGAGGAGCCTGAAGCACCACGCAGGGCACCCCTAGAAGAGGCGGATTGGAGCTGCTCTGTGCAAAAGCATTGCACAGAGCAGGTACAGTGCCTTTAAAAAGTATTCATACCCCTTGAAATGTTCCACATTTTGTCATGTTACAACCAAAAACATAAATGTATTTTATTGGGATTTTATGTGATAGACCAACACAAAGTGGCACATAATTATGAAGTGAAAGGAAAACGATTAATTGTGTTCAATTTTTTTTTTTTATAAATGGGGATATTTATCAGTTTAGGCCGATACGTATTCGTCTACATATTTTTGGTAAAAAAACCCCGCAATAAACGTATATAGATTGGTTTGCGCAAAATTTATAGTGTCTACAAAATAGGGGATAGTTTTATAGCATTTTTATTATTATTATTATTTTTTTTTTTTTTTGGGAACTGCGACGACATGGCAGACACATCGGACACTTTTGACACGTTTTTTGGACCATTGGCATTTTTACAGGGATCGGTGCTATAAAAATGCACTGATTACTGTAAAAATGTCACTGGCAGGGAAGGGGTTAACACTGGGGGGGGGGGGGTGAACAAGGGGTTAACTGTGTTCCCTGGGATGTGATTCTAACTGTAGGGGGAGGGGACTGACCTAGAGGAAATGACAGATCGTGGTTCCTAGCTATCTGTCACTCCTCACAGAACAGGGATTTGTGTGTGTCCGCGATCGCGAGCATCGGCACCCCCGCAGTCCAGTGGGTGCGTGCGCCCGCCTTCTATCCTGATCCCACGAGCCGACGTATAGCTATGACAGCTCGCGCAATCATGCCGACCTGCCGCAGTAAAATGGTAGCAGCTGGTTGGCAAGCGGTTAAAGCAGGGTTAGGTTATATAAAAAAATATCCCAAGCTTTGAACATCTCATGGAGCACTGTTCAGTCCATCATTCGAAAATGGAAAGAGTATGGCACAACTGCCAACCTACCAAGACATGTCCGTCCACCTAAACTGACCGGCCGGGCAGGGAGAGCATTCATCAGAGAAGCAGCCAAGAGCCCCATGGTAACTCTGGAGGAGCTGCAGAGATCCACAGCTCAGGTGGGAGAATCTGTCCACAGGACAACTATTAGTCATACACTCCACAAATCTGGTCTTTATGGAAGAGTGGTAAGAAGAAAGACATTGGTGAAAGAAAGACATAAGAAGTCCCGTTTGCAGATTGTGAGAAGCCATGTGGGGGACACAGCAAACATGTAGAAGAAGGTGATCTCAGATGAGACCAAAACTTTACTTTTTGGCCTAAAAGCAAAACGCTATGTGTGGTGGAAAACTAACACTGCACATCACCCTGAACACACCATCCACACTGTGAAACATGGTGGTGGCAGCATCATGTTGTGGGGATGATTTTCTTCAGCAGGGACGGGAGCTGGTCAGAGTGTTGCCGATGGAGATTTTTAAGTACCGTAGTTTGTTGCCATTCCATAAGTGCAATTTTGAAGCTTGACATGTTTTGGTATCTGTTTACTTGGCGTAACCTCATCATTTATATTTTACCAAAAAAAAAATGGTATTATATTGTGTTTGTGTTCACTAAAATTCAGCTTTTGAAAAACCTGCTGTGCAGACAAACAAAAAATTGCAACAACGAACTCTTTGCTTTCAGAAAATATATAATCTTGAGGGTTCTAAGTAATTATCTAGTAAATTAAATGTTGATTTTTATGTATGTGAGAAGTGTCAGAATTGGCCTGGGAGTCAAGTGGTTAAAGTGATTGTAAAGGCAGAAGGTTTTTTTTATCTTGATGCATTCTATGCAGTCAGTCAAGCAGAGCAGAGAGGGGGAGGGGCCGAACCGCGGCTTCCTGTCTGAATGGATACATGGAGCTGTGGCTCAGGTGCCCCCACAGCAAGCTGCTTGCTGTGGGGGCACTCGACAGGAGGGAGGGGCCAGGAGTGCCAAAGAGGGACCCAAAAAAGAGGAGGATCGGGCTGCTTTGTGCAAAACCAACTGCACAGGCCGGGTAAGTATAACATGTTTGTTTTTTTTAAAGAAAAAAAGAGACTTTAGTATCACTTTATATCCATCTGTAAGACCATGTCACACCTATATTTAGGGTGTAACATGGTGCAAAGTGGACCCCCCCCCCCCCCCCCCCTTCATAGAGGCTGTCCGATTTGAAAGCAGCGCAGCTGTATGGTACTCCGCCCACACAGCCTCGTCATTGATCCAAAAAGATCCATGAATGACTGAACCACAAGTCCCTGACCTTAATCCAGCTCTCTAATAGAAAGCCTGTATCTTGGTATGGACAGGAGGAGTCTGCAGGAGCCTGGCCATGCACCACTCATTGCGGTTGCAATGCTTTGCAGGCTCATTTGCAAAAAAAAAATGCATGCACTGTTTCTAACTATTTGCATTCATTTTTTTTTTAGCAAGGTATTTTTAGCCTTTAACCATTGGCGTCACTCTGTGACTGCTTGTTGTTCAAATGGGCACAGTGACAGTGTCCCTTTAAATCACTGTAAACCCATCTCTTTTTTTTTTTTTTTCTTTGTGTGTCTTTTTAGTGTTGTGTGCGAGTGAGAAAGCAGCTGACCTATAAAGGGTGGAAAGCAAACTGAAATAATGTAATTACAAGCAAAGTTGCATAAAATGATGTAATAATGACAGCGGAATATCCTGTGTATTTCTTGGGGACTTTACTTTTGCCTTTTTTTAATAAAGTGTCTGTATACAGTACTGTCCTCATGTTATGTCAGAATTGTTTCATAACCGGGTTTTTGTGACATAATAAATGTAACCATTCCCTCCTTTTGGCTCTCTTTTGCAGCTGCATCGGGTCGCTCCTCCGTGGGGAGTGCTGGCGGTGCCCCGCGGGGGGCTTCCCCTGGCCCTCGCCATGCCGTCAAACGCCCGGGCCGGCAGTCTGAAGGACCCTGAGGTAGCCGAGCTTTTCTTCAAAGATGACCCGGAGAAGCTGTTTGCCGACTTGCGGGAAATCGGGCACGGCAGCTTCGGCGCCGTCTACTTTGTGAGTACCAGAAAGCGACGAGCATCCATCCAACCTTCGCCTTTGTTTTCCAACCTGAATGAGAAAATTGACAGCAGCAACCTTTTTGGTTTAGACCTTCAAATATTTTATAAAAAATAAAAAAGTTGGTGTGTCTTTTATAGTTTTAAAAACTCAAAGCTGACTCCAGGGAGATATAAGCGAAACTAAGTGATATAGTTCTGTATTTAATAATACAATTAATACATTAAAGCTCAACTCTGGGTCCTTTTTTAAATGATCCCTTGCAGTGGGGCTGTGCCTGCTCTGCAGGGATTAATGGCTCATTTTGTCCAGGGGAGAGGAGAAACCATTTTACTCACCTGATCCTCTGCTCCCCCACAATCCAGCGATGGACCTCCTCCCAGTGTCCTCCCATCAAGTGCAGAGCTATGGACACTGCTTCGTTCTTGATGATGTCAGGACCTTTAACGGGTGGAGTGGGGGGGGGGGGGGAGTCTGCGAAGAGGATTGGGTAAGTAATTCTCCTTTTTATTCTCCAAACTTTCCAAACAAAGGGCCAGTTTACTGTCTTTCAGGCTTTAGGAGGGACGGACTATGGCCAGTGGTATTAGAAAAAGCCCCGGTGTCAGCTGCAGTAATAAATACTTCATCATTGGTATCAGTGAAGGAATAATGCCACATTATTAGTGTGAATGGGAGGAATAGTGCCCCATCATTGGTGTCAGTGAGAGGAATAGTGCCCCATCATTGGTGTCAGTGGGAGGAATAGTGCCCCGTCAGTGGGAGGAATGGTGCCCCATCATTGGTGTCAGTGGGAGGAATGGTGCCCCATCATTGGTGTCAGTGGGAGGAATGGTGCCCCATCATTGGTGTCAGTGGGAGGAATGGCGCCCCATCATTGGTGTCAGTGGGAGGAATGGCGCCCCATCATTGATGTCAGTGGGAGGAATGGCGCCCCATCATTGATGTCAGTGGGAGGAATGGCGCCCCATCATTGGTGTCTGTGGGAGGAATGGCGCCCCATCATTGGTGTCAGTGGGAGGAATAGTGCCCCATCATTGGTGTCAGTGGGAGGAATGGCGCCCCATCATTGGTGTCAGTGGGAGGAATGGCGCCCCATCATTGGTGTCTGTGGGAGGAATGGCGCCCCATCATTGGTGTCTGTGGGAGGAATGGCGCCCCATCATTGGTGTCT
Organism: Aquarana catesbeiana; assembly: GCF_042186555.1. NCBI lineage: Eukaryota > Metazoa > Chordata > Amphibia > Anura > Ranidae > Aquarana > Aquarana catesbeiana. Next base: position 57,800,369 of record NC_133329.1, read on the forward strand.
GTGGGAGGAATGGCGCCCCATCATTGGTGTCTGTGGGAGGAATGGCGCCCCATCATTGGTGTCTGTGGGAGGAATGGCGCCCCATCATTGGTGTCTGTGGGAGGAATGGCGCCCCATCATTGGTGTCTGTGGGAGGAATGGCGCCCCATCATTGGTGTCTGTGGGAGGAATGGCGCCCCATCACTGGTGCCTCAAGGGCCAGATAGAGGGCCACATCCGACCCACAGTTTGGAGACCACTGTCCTGGACCAAAGCAAGCAATTAACCTTTGCAGTGCGGGTGCAGCCCCGCTGGAAGGGATAATTTTTTAGTTGTCCGGAGTCGTGCTTTAAATGCAGTAGTTGAATTTGCCCGGGTATCAGCCTCTTGCAATCTTTTATTCAGCAGCAAGCAGACTGGTAGAGGGAGCCAACCAGGTGTACTGCATGCATATATGCTGACAAGGAACCTGCTGATTGGAGGAGAGTCAGCGGAAGGATGACCTCATCAGTCTGCTGTTTCTTATTTGGTCTGCTCAGCAGGCTTGGGGGAGAGAAAGTAACATCTCCATAGTCAGTTATGTGACAGATAAAGTGCTTTTATCTTTCTAGCTATTATAGACTGGATTGGATGGAAATGCAAATCGTTTGGTAGGTAAAACAGATTTTTTTTTTTTTTTTTTTTTTACTTCAGCTCACCTAAAAAAAAATAAATACAATTGAACCCTAACCATTATAGTTTCCCTTAAAATTCAAGAACAATTACCCAAAAGAAAAAAAGCTTGTCAAACCTCCGTGCACATAGACTTTGTCCCCATCTAAGTCCATTCAGGGACTTGCTGAGCTGTGTTGTCGGATAGTTAGCCCCACCCACCCGCCTATCTGACAACCCTAGTCAAGGTAGACTGGTTTCTGAGTGATTTTGCTCAGGAGGGGGAGGGAGCATGACAAGCAGTGCATACAGAGCCTGCACAGGCTGGGCTATGTTGTCATTCTTGCACAGGAAGTGTGTTGGGACTACAGAACACCCCCCCCCTCTTCTCTTCATAACATTTTTATCTCCAATTTCCTCCAACACGCCAAAGACATGCTGGTAGGTTGATTGGATCCTGGCTAAATTGGCCCTACTATGTGTATGTATGAATGGTAGTTAGGGATCTTAGTTTGTAAGCTCCTTAAGGACAGGGACTGATGTGAATGTACAATGTATATATGTAAAGTGCTGCGTAAAATTGACGGCCCTATTTAAGGACCTGTAATAAAATAAATATACTTGGGTCTTGCATAACCACGATTGGGTTTCCTTATATTTAGGTCTCTCTTTCTTCTTGCAGGCCCGAGATGTACGCAATAACGAGGTTGTTGCCATTAAGAAGATGTCCTATAGCGGGAAGCAGTCTAATGAGGTGGGTGATGATGTGTAGGGACTCATCTGGGCCTCACATGAAGCAGGAAAGGAGAAGTTGTTCTGCTTTAATAACCATCCTCCCTTTTTTTTTCTGTTCTCAGAAATGGCAGGACATCATAAAAGAGGTGAAATTTCTCCAGAAGCTGCGACACCCCAACACTATCGAATATAAAGGATGTTACCTACGGGAGCACACTGCCTGGGTGAGTGCACTTCACTTTCCCATCAGGAGAGGGCAACGAAAAAAGTGACCACAATATTAAAGAGCCGGTATACCTGTATTCACATTGGATAGTTTGTTAAAGTGGTTGCATACCCGCACAAAAAAAAAAAAAAAACCCTGTAAGGCAAAGGTATAATGAGCTAGTATGCACCGCATACTAGCTCATTATGAAATACTCGCCTTTGATCGAGGCACCGGCATCAGATGCCGGTCACCGCCGAGGGAGCTGACATTTTCCCCTCGGCATATCTTCTGGGTTTGCGGCGCTGTGGGGGCCGGAGCCACGATGACGTCACTCCCGTGCATGCGCGCGGGAGTCGTCTTTCCGGCAAGGTCCGGCAGCACCCGCTGGAACTTCAGCCGGATCTTCAGAGCGCATGCGCCACTGACGTCAGCGGCTGCATGCAAGTTGAATATCTCCTAAACCTTCACGATATTCATTTTACCTACAGGTAAGCCTTTAATTATATGCTTACCTGTAGGTAAAAATGTAAATATCGGGTATACAACCGCTTTAATGAGTTGTTAACTACGTCTGTGGGAAACGATAGAAAAGCTAAGAGATGGTTAGATCAAAAGCAAGTAAAAGTGGTTCTAAGGTCAGAAAGTTTTTTTATCTTCTATATTCTATGCATTAAGATAAAAAAAACATGTGTGCAGCAGCCCCCCCAATACTTAGCTGAGCTCATCTCGATCCAGCGATGTTGCACGAGAGTGACGGCTGTCCGGGACTCTCCCTCCCCATTGGCTGAGTCAGTAGTGGGAGGCCATTGGCTCCCGCTGCTGTCAATCAAAGTCAGTGAGCCAATGAGAAGCGAGAGGGGGCGGGGCTGAGGCTCCAAGTCTGAACAGGCGCACAATTGAAAAAAAAATCGAATTTCCTCAGAACAATAGGCCGATATGTATTCTGTTACATGTTTTTGGTGAAAAAAATCCCACTAAGCATATATATATAGTTTGGTTTACGAGAACATTATAGCATCTACAAACTATGGGGTATATACTGGAATTTTTATTTATTTTTACAAGTAATGACGGTGATCAGCGACTTTTATAGCGGGGTTGCGATATTGCGGTGGACAATCAGACGCTAACCGTCACTTTTGACACTTTTTGGGAACCAGTGACACTAATAGTGGTCAGTGCTAAAACCTTAAGTCTTGAGATACAATGCAGGGCTATTGCTCCTGCATTGTGCAAAATGACATAAGAGAACGCCTTTCAGGACAAGGCTGCAGGGTACCGGTTGCATAGACGGAGGGAGCCTGCTGCTGGAGCAAGGAATGAGGCAAGTAGTAAAGCTAATACCTCTATCCCTAGACGTGACAAGCATTTAACCCTTGATGTGGAGGAGGCTCCTGGTCCCCAGAGTGGAGCTTTAAGCCTTCTGGCGACTTTTGTGTACACGGTGATTAGCCGGACCCGTGTATTTTCAGTACAGATTTATACACAAGAAGTCTTGTCTGTGCAGCGGCTCGGGTACATGTAATGCTGAGTCTCTTTTGTGATTGCTTTGTGTGGGAGGCTGTACAGCACACTGTGTATACAGAAAAAGCCATCACAAAAGGCCCCCTACGGGCTGCCCGCGTCACTGCCAAACGCCCCCTCTTCTCTCCAACACGGCCATCACCCACTCACCTCTGGCCTAATGCAGCCCCTCTGACATGTGACCAGCCACTGATTCTGTCGCCTGATTGATGTTCTAGATGATTTTAATTTGCAATTCCTCTCCTGCCCTTATCACCCCTTCATATATTCCCCAGATCATCTTTATTGCTTTAAAGCAAACTAGACTAAAGATTATTTTTTCTGCGTGTGTTCAGCTTTTATTATCAATGGGAGCCGGTGAATGCCATGCCATATCTGTGCCCACCACTGACAGCTATGACATGCAGATTAGGAGGAGAAGCCATGCATAGCTGTTAGAGGCGAGGGGTACCCCATAAACAGTAAATGTTAGTGTTTGTTTTCTGAAATTGCATTTTGGAAATGTTCTGTGGTCTGTTTAAATACCAGTAGTGCTTAGCAGAGTCTTTCTTTAACTTTCCTCTAGAAAGCTGCATAGGTCACTTTGAAAAAATCAGAAGTGTTTGATATACCCCTCGCTAACTTTATATTCTCTCTCTCTCGTATGCTCTTGTCCCCCTTAATGCTCTCTCACTTTTTCTCTTGCTCTTGTACTCTTCCTCCCTCGTCCTTGCTGGTCCTCGCTCTCTTGTGGTTTTGCTTGTCCACTCTCGCTCTCTTGTTGTTGTGCCTGCCCTCTCTCGCTCTCTTGTTGTGCCTGCCCTCTCTCGCTCTCACCTTCTTTCTTACGTGCTCTCTTATGCTTGCGCTTGGTCTCTCTCTCTCTCTCTCTCTCTCTCTCTCTCTCTCTCTCTCTCTCTCTCCCTCTCCCTCTCCCTCTCCCTCTCCCTCTCCCTCTCCCTCTCCCTCTCCTCTCCTCTCCTCTCCTCCCTTTTATGTTTCTCTCTCAGCTGGTGATGGAGTACTGCCTGGGATCCGCTTCCGATCTCCTGGAGGGTGAGTGTTATATCCCGCCTAGGCGTTTTATAGTTCTCTTGATTTTGATGATTATGATGGTAGGTGGCAGCAATCAGTAGCATGGTCTTTTAGCACTCGGTGTAGCCGTATGGAAAGCTGTCTGACCAACAAGAACGAAGATGTCCACATCCTGTAGAATATCACCTGGTCTGTCCTTGTTATAAAAGCACTTCTGTGGAACAAGTAAGACTGATATAGCTGTAACTGCTAATTACAGAACATGTGCTCCATTTACCCTAAACTGAATTTGATATCATTTAAGGTAAATCTGTGCAAAACAAAAAACATATTTGATACAAATCTGCAATAAATGCACACTTCATGTTTTACATTTGGGGGAAAAAAAGAGCTTCATGTACAGAAAAAAACTGTCAGAAGTCAAATGATCTCCTAACTTCCCATAGTGAGCTGTCAGTTTTGCTGCACTGAAATCCCAGGCCTGTTTTGTCACCCTTGCCTGAGTTTTACCCTGCTGGACTACAGAGCACATCCTTCTATGTTAGGAAAATGGGGAGGTGTTCTGTAGTCCACCAGCGCTGACCACACTGCTTCAGATTTCAGAAGCGCGTGCCATGTTGTCAGTGCAAACAGGAAGTTAGGTGCTCACTGGATTTCTGGCAGCTCTATAGGTATTTTTATTTTCTTGAGGCTGTTTTAATGCGATATACATTCAATGCAGATAGTTTAAGTATCTCAGTTGGTCTTGATATTGGCCTCCTGTAATCCTATACAAAGCATATTTCAGTCTGGCATAGAGCAGGCTATCACTAGGAGCCAATCAGACTCTGCTGCGGTGAACATGTGCTGACTGAGGGAGATATAGAGCAGAAGGTTGCCACACCCCAGGGTGTTTCTGCTCCTATCTGGATCAGGCTGGGTTGTTCCTTCTTCAGCAACAAGACTGGCTGCACAGAATCACAGATCCTTTGGTGAGGATATCAGTTTGCAAATGTATTTCAGTTCTTTAGCTACCTGCAGATCAGCATACAGTATCTCACAAAAGTGAGTACACCCCTCACATTTTTGTAAATATTTTCTCCTATCTTTTCATGTGACAACACTGAAGAAATGACACTTTGCTACAATGTAAAGTAGTGAGTGTACAGCTTGTATAACAGTGTAAATTTGCTGTCCCCTAAAAATAACTCAACACACAGCCATTAATGTCTAAACCGCTGGCAACAAAAGTGAGTACACCCCTAATTGAAAATGTCCAAATTGGGCCCAATTAGCCGTTTTCCCTCCCTGGTGTTATGTGACTCGTTAGTGTTACAAGGTCTCAGGTGTGAATGGGGAGCAGGTGTGTTAAATTTTGGTGTTATCGCTCTTACTCTCTTACTGGTCACTGGAAGTTCAACATGGCACCTCATGGCAAAGAACTCTCTGAGGATCGGAAAAAACGAATTGTTCCTCTACATAAAGATGGCCTAGGCTATAAGAAGATTGCCAAGACCCTGAAACTGAGCTACAGCATGGTGGCCAAGACCATACAGCAGTTTAACAGGACAGGTTCCACTCAGAACAGGCCTCACCATGGTCGACCAAAGAAGTTGAGTGCACATGCTCAGCATCATATCCAGAGGTTTTCCTTTGGAATTAGACGTATGAGTGCTGCCAGCATTGCTGCAGAGGTTGAAGGGGTGGGGGGTCAGCCTGTCAGTGGTCAGACCATACGCCGCACACTGCATCAAATTGGTCTGCATGTCTGTCATCCCAGAAGGAAGCCTCTTCTAAAGATGATGCACAAGAAAGCCCGCAGTCAGTTTGCTGAAGAGAAGCAGACTAAGGACATGGATTACTGGAACCATGTCCTGTGCTCTGATGGTGTCAAGCGTGTGTGGCGACAACCAGGTGAGGAGTACAAAGACAAGTGTGTCTTGTCTGCAGTCAAGCATGGTGGTGGGAGTGTCATGGTCTGGGGCTGCATGAGTGCTGCTGGCACTGGGGAGCTACAGATCATTGAGGGAACCATGAATGCCAACATGTACTGTGACATACTGAAGCAGAGCATGATCCCCTCCCTTCGGAGACTGGGCTGCAGGTCAGTATTCCAACATAACGACACCAAACACACCTTCAAGATGACCACTGCCTTGCTTAAAAAGCTGAGGGTAAAGGTGATGGACTGGCCAAGCATGTCTCCAGACCTAAACCCTATTGAGCATCTGTGGGGCATCCTCAAACGGAAGGTGGAGGAGCACAAAGTCTCTAACATCCACCAGCTCTGTGATGTCGTCATGGAGGAGTAGAAGAGGACTCCAGTGGCAACCTGTGAAGCTCTGGTGAACTCCATGCCCAAGAGGGTTAAGGCAGTGCTGGAAAATAATGGTGGCCACACAAAATATTGACACTTTGGGCCCAATTTGGACATTTTCACTTAGGGATGTACTCACTTTTGTTGCCAGCGGTTTAGACATTAATATATGTATAATGTATGTATATGTATGTTCCCAAAAAAGGTAGTAATCAGGATGAGAAGTCCCACAAATGCCGTTATAGTAATGGAAAGCAGGGTAGAGTAGGTGTCGCCAGCCAAACTTCATGCTGCGCTTACCAGAAATCATGTGATCCTGTAGCTAAGAGTGGTCAATCTGCGCTTCATTTACAATAACCAGGCCAAAGCTCCAGACAGTTTGGATATCCTCCCCTGTTTTCCGGCTAAAATGGCACCATAGGGAAAGGCAGATGTATGCCATAAATGCAGCCCTCAGTGTTCAGTTCCCCCACAGAAATTAATCTGTGTCATGTGACATGTAGCAATAGATAATCCACATAGTGGGATATCGCTTTTAAATAACATTTATTAAAAAGAGTAACACATAAGTAGGGATAACAAGAGCATGTAAACGCAGAAAGGTTGTTTCCTCCAGGAAGCAAGCTGGCCGAACGTCCATCGCGTGTGCGTGGTAGTGTGTGTGCGTGGTAATGTGTGTGCGTACGTGTGGCTCAGCCCTACACATTTCGTCCATATGTGACGTCATCAGGGGCATATGTGCATATGCAACATCTACATATGCTGCCATGAATATCTCTTAGTATTTTATATAAAATGTTAAGCTATATAAAACAAAAACCCTCTCTCTGAGATCTTTGTGTTTGGCAGTCTCAAAGTCCCCTGCAATACATTGTTGCAGAGTTTGTGTGTGTGTAATAAATAAATATATATATATATAATCAATACTGGGACATGTTAAAGTTTCAGTCCATTACAATCGATATCTTACTATTCAAAACTTAGTTTGGGTGTTATGTACACTTTAAGTCCTCCGTCTTCCATGGCACTTGATTTTCCACCCTAAGAGAGCTTATCTGGTGACATCCTTTTATGTATCTGCAGTGCACAAGAAACCCCTCCAGGAAGTGGAGATTGCTGCTATTACCCACGGTGCACTCCAAGGCCTGGCCTACCTCCATAACCACAACATGATACATAGGTCAGTCATTACTGCTGTCTTTACTGCCCTAATATCTGTACAGTTATGTTTTTTTTTTTTTTTTTTTTTTTTAAACACTTCACCTTTTGTCCCGTACAGAGATGTGAAGGCTGGGAACATTCTCCTGACAGAGCCAGGCCTGGTAAAGCTGGGGGATTTTGGCTCTGCTTCTATAGTAGCTCCAGCCAATTCCTTTGTGGGGACGCCATACTGGTAAGTGGAACATCTAGTACCACAGATTGATCTCTTGGGTCTGATGTAGAGGGCTGAGGGGGTTCTACCATTGCCTGCTCAGTAATGACCCTGCGCTGTGCAGTTTGATTACAGTTTGCTATAGCAATGGCGAGGTCGGTGGAAGTTCACGCTCCATTGTTATGGTAACCTGTCAATCAAACGAGAACCCATATAAGCAAGTGCGGTTGGGGAAAGCAGCAAGCCCTGCTCCCCGTGGACTCCTGGGATGGATGACGCCAATATCCCAGGAGTCTATGGAAATCGCTTAATGACGTCATCGCCTAGGCAGCCGGGACCAGAAGTGTCACCTGGATCTTTAAAAATAAATATATCCATTTAGGAATGTACACCAGGGGGAGCATTGAGAAGAGAGGCAGTCCGCTTTAAAGGTCAAGTTGACATTTGTTAAAATAAAAAAAACCTGCACATGATTTTGCAGGTAAATATGCATTAATTATTATTATACAGGATTTATATAGTACCAATAGTTTGCTCAGCACTTTACAATCTGAGGGCAGACAGTACAGTTACAATACAGGAGGAATCGGAAGGGCCCCGCTCATTTTACACAGGAGCCTACAATACATTGCACCCAATATCAGTGGATCGCAGGTGGAGTGCTCGGCTCCTGCACTCACAGACTACAGCTCTATGCCCATACCTCCATACTAAGCTGCTGGAAGTGTCAATAGACTGAGGGTGCAGATTAGCACGCTCATAGTCTATTGAGAACTACAAGTCCTGCCTGCTGTGGTGGCAGACGGGACTTGTTTATTCAGTCACAGATCTCTAGGAATGATTGATTCTGGGTGGAGCCCTGCACAGCCGTGCTGATTTTTAAATGTCACACAGGTTGCGGGGAGAAGAACCCCCTCCCGCTGTCACAGGGGATGGGGCTCTGGAGGTGAGGGGGCTGGTGATTACCAACATGTTACACCCTAAATATGGGTGCAATATGTAAAATGTTGGTAAAGGTAAACAAATCCTTTTAATAAAAATCTTGTTTGTTAAATGTTTGTACCACGATTTTTTAACCTTCTGCAGGATGGCTCCAGAGGTGATTCTGGCTATGGACGAGGGGCAGTATGATGGAAAGGTGGATGTCTGGTCTCTTGGGATCACCAGCATTGAGTTAGGTGAGTATAATTTAGTATATAAATCTTTTGACTCCCCTCCCCCCAAGGTGGGGGAGTTGGAATCAGAAAAATTGCCATATCCTGGATTGTCTTACATATGCAGAGTGACGCTGGTTGCCTGTGTATAAGGTTTTGCTCCCAATTTTTGAGCAAATAGGGATCAATTTTTTTTTTTCCCGGAGTCAGCGCCACTCATGTAGGGACCAGTCAAGATTCAGGGCCTTCAACAGTGTAATCTCAGTAATAGGTGATGAGTGCCGTTCTTCAAACATGAAGAATCAATTCCTTTATAGGTAACCCATGTTAATAAGCCAATGTATTTCAGGGGATTTAAGCAATCCCTTTCTCAGGGCTCTGCAGAGTAGGTGGTGAACAGACGTATTCTAGCCATTTTCTTAATTTAACTACTTGGTCTTTTGGTCTGTTCAGCACTGGTCCCTAGTCTTCTGATCGCTCACTGGGAATATTTGCTTTGAATCCCTAAAAGTTGTTGGCCGTTTTTCCTTTTGTTACCAATAAGACCCAGTTCACACTAGAAAACAGTGCAAGAAGCTTGCAATCCTTGCACATTTCCTGCACTGCTTTCAAATTGCACTGCCCTTGCGATTTGCAGCGGGGTGTCAGTGCAAATTTAGCGACACCTTAAATGTAGGTCACAAACGCAGTGCGTTATCCCGCACTGAATGGCATGGGACCAAATCATTCATTTATCAAATTGCACCACACTGTCAGATTGGGAGCAGCAGCTGTGTCCGTGCAGCCTGTGTCCCAGTAGACGTGAATGGGACCGAAAGCAGAGAACACCTGTGTATCCCCGTGTGGGTAAACACAGTCCTTACATGAGGTATGCATTGATATGCCACTTGTGAGAGAGGCCTTAGTAGCTCCTGGAGAATCATGCTTACGTGGCATCTTGGAATCTGTTCCCTTTTAAATTCCCCCTGGAAAAAAAAGGCACTCCTTTGTCTTGATCCTCATAACTACAGTGTGAGATCGTCTAAGACATTGCTACCTTAAGTCTCAGGAGATTTGGTGATGTCACAACTGTGTTGTTGGCTGTGTAAGGATCTCCCTGCTTCGGTTTCATCCATTCTGAGAGACAGCGCTGACATGAGGAAGCAAAGTCCTGCCACTACCAAGATGACCATCTACACAAAGAGATGGGTAATGAGGAAGAGATCATCTGCAGGCAGCCTACAGACATGACTTGCGTGTCTAGTCCTTTGCTTTCCATATAGATTCCACAGTACAGCCCCTCTTTAAATTTTGCACTTTCACCACAGAGGACCTGCTGTAATACACATATACAACACCTGAATATATTGTAAATCCCTGCTTAGCACATATGAAGTGTGAGGCTCAGTTCACAGCTGTGCTGATATTGCATTATGTTGAAGTCTTGCACATCACATATGATTGCTGTGTAAAAAGCTGCCCCTACATAAGTATGGGATACATGTAAAAACTGACTTTTCTTATGGCTTTCCATGACACCAGTTCATACATCTGGTCCAAAGTCTTTCCTGCTTTTGTCGTGATATTCTTTTTTTTTTTTTTTTTTTTTTTGTGAAGTTGCTAACAGTTGTCATATTGTTTTCTTCCTGTTTTGTAGCGGAAAGAAAGCCCCCGCTCTTTAATATGAATGCTATGAGTGCCTTATATCACATCGCTCAGAATGAGTCTCCTGTGCTGCAGTCCAATCACTGGTGAGTAGAATCTGGCCAGCTGTTTGTTCAATACATACACCCGACTCAGCTTTCACACCATTAGAAGAGCTATTCTGGTAATGCCAGTGTTAGAGGCTATAACTTCTACTTGAAGCCTGTGAAACACATGGATGCTGCCTTAGCAGACCGTTTCTTCAAATTGATCCTTTGCGACCCACCCTCCCCTTCCAGAGATGCATACCTTAATCTGACGGAAGCAGCCTCCCGTGTTTACATCCATCTCCCCCATGTCTCACTCAACTGCCTGCACATTACAGCCCCTCAGACTTCCATAGGGGACTGTCTGTGATCATCTCCACCCTGGGACGCAGTGCAAAGGAAGACTATAGAGCTGTAATTCACTTTCCTTCCAATGCTTTATTAAGTATTTCAAAAGTAGCTCAAAAATAAGACGTTCTTGTAGGGCTGGGGAAAAAATCAATTTAAATCTTGAATCGAGTTGAGAGGTCAAATCGATTCAAAATTTAAGCAAATTGATTTTTTTAGATTTTTTTTTTTTTTTCACCACGCCGGTCCTGAGGAGCTGCGGGCAGGAGTTTTTAGGCGAGGCCGCGGCGCCCAGCCTCATGGACTAGGCCGAAGCCGTGGCCTCGCCTAAAAACTGCCCACAGCTCCTCAGGACTGGCACGGTGTCCAAAAAAAAAACTTGATTCGAATCGTGAATCGAGTTTTTTTTTTAAGAAAATCGCAGAATTTTTTTTTTGGAAAATCTTCCAGCCCTACGTTCTTGCATTTAACAGCAGTTCACAGTTACTCTATACAGAAGGGTAGAGTCATTAGAGCTCAATAATAGCATACAATGCCAAGCTGAGGTTTCTAAAGCGAGCATAGTCCTTTCTTGTATTAAGAGAGGTATGGACTCCAGAGAGAGAGATATCATTTTGCTCCTGTACACATCATTAGTAAGACCTCATCTGGAATATGCAGTTCAGTTTTGGACACCAGTTCTCAAAGGATATCTGGGAACTGGAGAAAGTGCAGAGAAGGGCAACCAAACTGATAAGAGGCATGGAGGAGCTCAGCTATGAGGAAAGATTAGAGGAACTGAATTTATTCACTCTTGAGAAGAGGATATTAAGGGGGAGATATGATCTCCATGTATCAATACATAAGGGGTCCATATAGCGAACTTGAAGTTGAGTTATTTACTTTAAGGTCATCACAGAGGACCACACTTTATGTCTAGAGGAAAAAAGATTTCATCTCCAAATACGGAAAGGTTTCTTCACAGTAAGAGCTGTGAAAATGTGCAATAGACTTCCTCCAGAGGTGGTCCTGCGAAGCTCAGATTGCTTTAAAAAAGGCCTGGATTATTTCCTAAATGTAGATAATATAACTGGATACTGACATTTATAGGTAAAGTTGATCCAGGGAAAATCCGATTGCCTCTCGGGGGATCGGGAAGGAATTTTTTTTCCCCTGCTGTAGCAAATTGGATCATGCTCTGCTGGGGTTTTTTCGCCTTCCTCTGGATCAACTGTGGGTAAAGGATTGTGTATATGGGATTGTATTTTTTTTTTTGGTTGAACTAGATGGTCTTTTTTTTTTTTTTTCAACCTGACTAACTATGTAGAAAAATTGAGGTAATTAACATCATTCCGTGATGTGATACAGAAAGCAAAAGGTCAAGACATCCCATAGCACATGGGCAGACATATTACCCATGGACATACAAAACCCTCGGAGCACAGCTGTAGTTCACTTCGTCTTAATGTGCACTTATCCTTTAGCTGAAATTCTCTTAAAATGAAATATCAATTTTAATGCTGTGGTTTGCTGCTTATTAAGGATCTCTGTTGTGCAGGTCTGAATATTTCCGGAACTTTGTGGATTCGTGTCTTCAGAAGATTCCCCAGGACAGGCCCAGCTCTGATATGTTGCTGAAGGTAAAATAAGTTTCTGTCCAGCATATCACTAGTTGAATTGATAGGTTTGTCTATATCTTTGCTAACATTTCCTAAGAATGTGAGATGCACATATATATATATATATATATATATATATATATATATATATATATATATATATATATATATATATATATATATATATATAATATATATGGGGTGGGGAAGTACACTACAATCTTCTTAGTGTGCCTAATTGTTCAGTAACCATTGTTCGGGTGTAAATTTTTTGTTAACCAGTAAATTGGCCCAGTATAGCTTTTATCGTGAGCTTTTGTGCAACCACTGCTCTTTTCCTTTTTCCAGCACCGTTTCCTGCAGAGGGAGAGGCCGCAGACCGTTATAATGGAGCTGATCCAGCGCACAAAGGATGCGGTGCGAGAGCTGGACAACCTGCAGTACCGGAAAATGAAGAAGATTCTCTTCCAGGACACACAGAACGGACCCAACACAGAGACCACTGAAGAAGAGGAGGTTAGGGGAGAGTTTGTCATATCCAGTACATGTTGTCAGAGTGTCAGTAGCAATAGAGAACTGAGACACAAAGTGCTGCGTTTTAAAGGATTTATTCACCTTTTGAAAAAATAAAAATGCACATTTTTTGCCGGTAAATGATGCAGCCACACTAGTTTACATTTGTAACTGTGGGGGCGGGGAAAGTATCCCCCACCCGCTGTCACAGGGAGGGGGAATCGGGGGCTGTAGATGCTGGAACATGTTATATATTCCACCCTAAATACGGGTGAAACATCCTTTAACTCTCATGCTCACGGCACTAAATTCTGGTTTTAAAAAAAAAAAAAATCTATTGCAGTATGTATTAAAGTCGAAGTCCAGGCTTTTATAAACTATGCTTAAACCTGCTCCCACCCCCATTCTAACTCCCCTGTCAGAGGAAGATGTGTGCCTATTATGAGGGCACTGTGATCTGGTCACGTGATCTCCCCAGCAGCTGGCTTCAGGAGTTAGAATTGGGGGTGGGAGCAGGTTTAAGCATAGTTAGGAAAAGCCTGGACTTCCACTTTAACTAAAAAAAAAAAAAAAGTACCTTATATTGCTCTCAGCTCTACAGACACTGCAAGGGTTAACTGCTTGTTTATGTCTAGGAAATGTAAAAGCACTTTTTGCCTGATCCTCTGCTCCCCCCATGCTTCAGTGGTTGACTGTTCCTCAGCATCTTCACGTCCAATGCAAGGCTATTGATCCTGCTTTGGTCTTGATACCATAGAGCGCCGATGCATAGGGGAGAAGAGGATGTGGGGACCGATTCAGCAGCACAGAGGATCAGGCAAGTAAAAGTGCTTTATCAAGTCCCCTAGACCTAAACGAACAGGTAACCCTTGTGTGCACAGCCCCACTGCAAGGGAGGAGCTTCAGGATTCCTGAAATTCAATGTTAATACAATTAGCATGTAACTGAACTTGTGGACAATATAGAAATAGAAACCGAATTGTTGATTCAGTAGGAGTCCGACTCAGAATACCAGGACAACTTAAAATCCAGCATGCAGCGGTGTAACACTTTTTTTTTTTTTTTTTATCCTCTTTGCCAGGAGTCGGAGCAGTTTCTCCATTGTACAGGCACCATAACCAGCATGGAGAGCAGCCAGTCTGTACCGAGCATGTCCATTAGCGCCAGCAGCCAGAGCAGCTCAGTGAACAGCCTGGCAGATGCCTCTGATGACAGCGGAGAAATGGCCATGATGCAGGAGGGAGAGCACACAGTAACCTCCAATAGCTCTGTCATCCACCGGCTGCCGGTAAGTAGCAAAGAACTGACTTTCTGGGGTTCAGGGAAGGGATAAGTTGATTTAACCTCTTCCCCCGGGTAGATGTCATGACGTCATTTACTTTGAGTGAAAATATCTGGATGATGCCTGCAGCTTTTTTTTTTTTTTTCAGCCGGTGATTCTCTACCTTTCTGGCCGGGGTTCTCGGCTCTTAATTGGATAGATTGATAGCATTGCTGCCATTGGCTCCCGCTGCTGTCAGTCAAATCCAATGACCGGGGGGGGGGGCTGAGTTCGTCATTCTGTGTCTATGGACGCAAATGCTGGACTCGAGCGTGCCCCCATGGTAACCCCCAGGGACAGGGCTTCTACTAGGGGGTTTACCGATGCGGAGAGGAGCCGCGAGTGCCGTTGGGGGACCCTAGAGGACTATGATCGGACCACTCTGTGCAAAATGAACTGCACAGTGGAGGTAAGTATGATATGTTTAAAAAAAAAAGGGGGGGGTTTACTACCCCTTTTAATGTGATATTCTCCCCTTCCTCACAAGATGCAATCGGCTGAAGTCACCAGGCCTGAGCTCTGTCTCATGGGGTGGGGGGGTGAAGATCTGTAGCACAGAGTAAGCTTATTACACAGGGCTTCCTACTCAAGGCTCTGGCAGGCAAACAGGGTGGCAGGGGAGCACGTGGGAGGCAAGTATCAGTGGGAAAGGAGAATTGTGGGTTATAAAGATAACCTGTCCTTGAGTAGGCTAAACGATAGATTTACAATAATATGCTAGCCCTTACACATGTTATCTCACTTTGTGTCTGACAGGTATACTTTTAAAGAGAGCTTTTTTCATTGCAGTGTTAGCCTTCCCTTGTTTACACCCACACACCCAGCCTCCTTGCTGTTCCTGTATTCACATACCGGCTCCTTTTTTTCCAGGCTCACGACAACATATATGACGATCCATACCAGCCAGAGATGGAAGCACAGCAGTCGACCTCTGCGGCTCGGCGTAGGGCCTACTGCCGTAACAGGGACCACTTTGCCACTATCCGCACCGCCTCCCTGGTGAGGGTTACTCTACGTTTTTTCTCTAACTCTGGCTTCTTTGGTTTCTTTTGGGTTTGATCCTGTTCTGCACCACAGGTGACTCGTCAGATTCAGGAACATGAGCAGGACTCGGCCTTGCGAGAACAGATGTCCGGGTACAAGCGCATGAGGCGGCAGCACCAGAAGCAACTGATGGCGCTGGAGAACAAGCTAAAATCTGAGCTGGATGAGCACCAGCAGCGTCTGGACAAAGAGTTAGAGGCTCACCGAAGCAATTTTTCTGCAGAGACTGATAAGCTTACCAAGAAACACCAGGTCATATTTGAGAAGGAGGTGAGTGCTTGGGGGTTCAGGTACAAGCAGGAGAAGATGATGGTATATGGTCCATGATGTTTAACAATAAAAGTTTGGAGAGCTTGGATTCAGTTTGTAATAAAGGAGTACAGGCTTCCTAAAAGGTCAGTCCAGCCAAAACCGTTTTTGGTAGATGTTTGACAGTTAAACAGTTTCTTGTATCCCTTAGTGCCGGTTCACACAGGGGCGGCACGACTTGCAGGTCGCCTCAGCGAGGCGACCTGCAAACGACTTCCGAGGCGACTTGCAAAACGACTTCTGTATAGAAGTCTATGCAAGTCGCCCCAAGTCGCCCCCAAAGTAGTACAGGAACCTTTTTCTAAGTCGGAGCGACTTGCGTCGCTCCTATTAGAACGGTTCCGTAGCACAGAACGGGAGGCGACTTGTCAGGCGACTAGGTCGCCTGACAAGTCGCCCCTATGTGAACCGGCACTTAGGGGTTCTACTGGTAAGATCTCTTTGCTTTCATTTCTGAGTCTGCACTACTACTACCATTGCTGTTACAAGGGTCTCTCCCGGCTGGATTTACACCAGTAAGGACGTCTGGGTTCACGCTGATTTTACAGATATGTAAACTTGTTCCATGTCAGTGAGTGACTCATACACTGACCAACTGGGTTCAATAAGATATATTAGCCTGAGAACTAGCATCTTCACAAGGAAATAGACAGCCCTCATGTGTTTCTCAGGAAATGTTTACTTTAACCAGTTCTCGCCCGGCTTATAGACAAATGATGGCCAGGTGGGATATTCGTCGTTCCTGTTGAACGTCATATGACGTCCTCCCAGAACGCCCCATGGGCCGTGTTGCAGCGCAATGTGTACATGGCTCTGTCCACCGGACACAGCTAAAGACAGATCTCACTGTATTGGGCCGCTGACGATACCATGTGATTGCTGTGACCAATTACAGCAGATCACATGACAATTGTAAACAATGGATGGCTTCCATATATGCCTTTCTTTGTGTACAATTGTGTTTCTAGCTGTGATTGGTCACAGTGATCACATGGTACAGACAAGACCAATCATGTGATTAGCTGTGGCTAATCACAAGAAAATCACTGAATCAATTTCATTAAGTAAAAATGGTTGCTTATAATAGTGAAATTCACTGGTATAAGCAATCGTAATGTATTTAAAAAAAATCCTGATCACTACCCAGAGTAGTACAATGTTACTATGGTAACACTGTATTGTTCTAATCAAAATGTGTGTTTTTTTTTTTTGTTTTTTTTTAACATACTGTCACCAGTCAGTGTCCCTGATCACCGCCACACCCATTATATGATGACACTGTACTAGCGAAAGTATGTAAAAGAAAAAAAAAAATGGGTTATTTTCACCAAAGAAATGTAGCAGACTACATTTTGCCCTAAATTTATGAAGAAAGATTATTTGCAAAATTTTAGAACCAAAAAAAAAAAAAAAAAAAAAAAAAAGTGTTTTGTCTAAATTTTGTCTTTTTTCATTTATTTAGCATAAAATAAAAAGCCCACTGGTGATTAAATACCACCAAAAGAACCCCCCGAAAATAAGACCTACCCTGAAAATAAGACCTACTGTTATTTTCCAGGAGGGCTGCAATATAAGCCCTACCCTGAAAATAAACCCTAGTTTAAAATGCTTATAAAATCCTAGAATCCACTCTTTTACAGTATTATATAATGTAAACTGTGTGTGTGTTTCTGTAATCTAATTGTGCCAAATACCCTCGGTACAGCGGCGCTCAGCTGACCTCCTGCCGCTCTCCTCCTCCTTCTCCTAGCTGTTGGCGGGGGATCTCGGGCCCCCCCTCTGCACTGCTCAGCAGGGAAGAGAGCTCCGGCGGGTCACGGAAGCACCGAGCGGCGCTATAATGAGGGTTATATTACAGAAACGCACACATTGTACATTTCATACTACTGTAATAGAGTAGATTATAGGATTTTACAAGCATTTTAACTCGGTTCACACTGGGGATTCCTGACAGGCTAGGGAGGGAGAGGAGGAGAGAAGGTAACTCATTACATGGTAAGACCTACCCTGAAAAAAGGCCTACTGTGTCTTGTTGCCACTATTAATATAAGACCCAGACTTATTTTCGGAGAAGCATGGTACAGTGTTGCATGACCGAGCAATTGTCATTCAAAGTACAACAGAGCTGAAATATGGCCTGGGCAGGAAGGGGGTGAAAGTGCCCGGTATTGAAGTGGTTTAAGGCAGTTTCCACATAAGGCCATAGAATTTCTAAAGTAGTTTTTTCCCATTACAGAGCTTTAGATCTCTGGGAAAAAAAAAAAAAAAGCATTGCTGGTAATGTGGACAGGATGAATCTGACCGTACCAGTCTGTATTGCTAGGCAACTAAAATAGGTTCAGACTTAGTGATTGTAAACCTCTGATATGAAATGTGAACAAAGAATATTCCTCTATAGTATGTGCTTGTTTCAATTAAGAGCACTAAGGCTGCATTTACACATTGGCGAATCACGGGCAGATTTGCCACAACTACAGTGCGATTTATCTGCCTGCGATTCAAAACGCCCAGGTGTGAATGCAGCCCAAGAGTCATTCCTGTCTGCTTCTTCATTCCTCTGCTATGAGCATGAATCACTTCTGACAAGTTTTCCTGACACCAAGAGAAAAATGGTGACAGAGGGGGGATCTCCAGCTGATTGACAGCCTCAGCTCTGTTCCTGTGTGAAAGGGGGGGGCTCTCTGCTCTCCAATCGGCTCTGAGCTCTCCACAGTGTAATTTCATCTCTCTGCCCCCCCCCCCCCTTTTTTTTTTTTTCTCTTCTGAACTCTCAGACCAGCTTTGCAAGTTCTGCACTTTGAATGGATATAGAGGAGTGAAGACTGCAGATAAATAGGTACAACTTATGTAGGAGGGTTCGTTTCTGTGTATCACCTGAGGCCAGTAACTTCACTGGGTATATGGAAGGGTTTACAGCCACTTTAACAAAAGTATCAAAACTCATCAAGGTGAGTAATATAGAATGAAAAAAAACTTTTTGGAATGAAGAGAGATAAAAATGGACATGTGAAATTTATTGGGAAGTCCGGTGTAGATGGTAAGCCTTAGTGTGCTACCAACTTTTAAAAGAGCTATAAATATGTTGGAATGTCAGGTCAGCTAAGTGAAGTTTATTGGATTTCACATAAAAGGTTAACATGGGTCATTCTAATATAATAAACAAATTTTAACTTTCTTGCCTACAGGCCAAGTCAGCTATGACAGAGGAAAAGAAGTTTCAGCAGCACATCCTTGGCCAGCAAAAGAAGGAGCTGACCAACCTTCTGGAGAGCCAGAAGAGGCAGTACAAGATCCGCAAGGAGCAGCTCAAGGAGGTGAGCAAAACGGAGGGGTCAAAACCAAGGGCTGACTGGATTGGATACTTTCTGTAATCTGAGTCTACAAGCTAGTAGAGAATAGGATATAAATAGAGATATAGATATATCTGTATCTCTCTATAGATATATATCTGTATCACTCTATAGATATATATCTATAGCTCTCTATCTATCTATCTATCTATCTATCTATTCACAGTATGCTGAGGCGCATGGTGTGGAAGATACTTTAGGGTGTACGGGGGGAGTGCTGTAGAATATAAGATGTGCAGAGGGGTGTGGTGTATTTAGATAAATGGTATGGGATGCACAACACAGTGTGCAGGGTGAGTATGGAGTATAGGATATAGAGGGCTGTAGTGTAGCATTTATAACGTACAGCACAGTGTGCAGAGGGATTGCTGTAGAATATTGGAACATAGTGTACAGAGAGGTATGGAGTATAGAATGTACAGCACAATGTGCAGGGTGAAATATGAGAAGAGGGTTATGGAGTATAGGATGTACAGTGTGCAGAGGGATTGCTGTAAAATATAGGAACATAGTGTTCAGCGGGAGACCTGTAGAAAATAGGATGTACAGAGGGGTGGGTGTGGTGTGGAGTATATGATTTACAGCACTGTGTACAGGTTAGGCTTGTGGTCTGGAATGTAGGATGTGGAGTAAATGATGTACAGCACTGTGTGCAGAGGGCTGTGGTGTGGAATGTGTGATGTACACAGATATGTAACGTTGTGTGGAGTATAGGATGTACAAAGAAGTGTGCAGAGGGGTGTGGAGTTTACATGCACCCGGCCCGCGGACATTTTTTGTAGAGCCGGCGGTTGGCATTCTATTAATGACAACCGATGTGGCCCAAGAAGTTGCTCAGCTGGCATCCCCAAGCAGCGGGAGGGGACGTCCACGCCCGCCGCCTTCTGTGGCTCGCCCGGGCTCTCCTGTTGCACCGGGAGGCCCGAGCGACCAGCCGGCACGTCCGCATGAAGTTGGAATCGGCTTTGATCGGGTCTCGAATCTAGTAACCCGGAACCGATGTCATAACATCACTTCCAGTTTACAGAAGACTTAAAGGCACCAGATTTAAAAGAAAAATGACAGCATTCATAACAGCCAAACTTGGTGTTTTGAATGCTTTTAAGTGCAAAGGAGGGATTTGGGGTCTTATAGACTCCAGATCTCTCCATAAAGAGTACATGTCACCGCCTATTACTGTCACAAGGGACGTTTACATTCCTTCTGATAGCAATAAAAGTCATCAGAAAAAAAAAAAAATTAGAGGGACAGTGTAAAAATAAAAAAATAAAATGAAATAATAAAAATTTAAAGCGTCCCATCCCTCCATGCTCACGAGCAGAAGCAAACACATACGTAAGTCGCGGCCCCAATGGGGTCTGATGTGAAGTATAGGATGCACAGTACATTATGCAGGGGGTTGTGGAATATAGGGATATATAGCGCATAGGATGAACAGCACAGTTTACAGAGGGATGAGATGGGTGGAGGAGGAGTTGAGGGGTCCCTGGAGCAGAACACTGGGGAGAGCATCTTCTATAATTAAATGCTGCTAAACATTTCTTACCTGCTGTCCAAACAATGAAAGAGCAGCTAATATGCAGTCTGGGATTTGAGGGCCTCAGAACTGTGTCTGTCCACCCCCTCTATTTTAGAATGCTAGCCTACATAGAGTTCAAGAAGAAAAGACTTCTTTTGGGCTTCACGTGGCCTGAATATTTGATGATTATATATATATATATATATATATATATATATATATATATATATATATATTATATTATATGTGTGTGTGTTTTCCTGCCAGGAGTTACAGGAGAATCAGAGCACGCCAAAGCGGGAGAAGCAGGAGTGGTTACTCCGCCAGAAAGAGAGCATGCAGCACTACCAGGCAGAGGAGGAGGCCAACCTCCTGCGCAGGCAGCGCCAGTACTTTGAGCTCCAGTGTCGACAGTATAAGCGAAAGATGCTGCTGGCAAGGCACAACCTGGACCAAGACCTTCTCCGAGAGGTGGGTGCCAGTTTCCTCTTCTTGGTCATAAAGAGAGGTTGAATGGTGGAAACATAGGCAGCAAAAACCTGCAGAGGATCCAACTGCTCCCACAACTGCTTTCCAAAACTTATAAACAAATGTTGACTTGTCTTCTTGTTAATGCATGCACAAGTGTCTAATGCTTCAGATTTGTTATAAGCTGTAAATAACAGAATGTGTGTGTGTTTTTTTTTTTTTTTTTTGTTTTTTGTTTTTTTGGGCAGGAGCTGAACAAAAAGCAGACGCAACGAGACCTGGAGTGTGCCATGTTATTGCGACAGCACGAGTGCACCCAGGAGTTGGAGTTCCGCCACCTGCAGCTGCTGCAGCACACGCGAAGTGAACTGATCCGTATGCAGCACCAAACAGAGCTGGGAAACCAGCTGGAGTACAACAAGCGGCGGGAGCAGGAGCTTCGCCAGAAACATGCCGCTGAAGTTCGACAGCAGCCCAAGAGCCTGAAAGTAAGGCCTGGGGAGGAGGAGGAGGAGGAGGATGATGAGGAGGAGGAGGAGGAGGATGATTATGATGAGGAGGAGGGGGGAGAAAGTGGCACTTTCAGCCTCTGCAGCTCTGAGGATGAGGAACAAGTTGCAGACGCAGGGGCTTCTTCAGAGCGCACCATGGCGGATGGCAGTCCAGGCCCTGATTTCTCCTACTTTGAGTTGACGTCTGTACAGGTGGCAGAGCCGGAGGTTTCCCTCCGCCCAGGGCACTCACAGGTTTCCTCCTCCCTACCGAGCCATGCTCTTTGTGCTGTTTTAACCCTTTTGGCAGCTTCCAGACCCTCCTGCCCGTGGTCTCTGCTTCCCTTGCTGCTGGCGCTCCTCACCCTTTGGAGGCCAGGGCCACTTTTAGACTCTGTGCTCGTGGCTCTAGAGACCCTTGGGGCCAGCCTGCTCTGTGGCTACATACTGCTGTGCTGGGTGTTTGCTCTAAGCCCCGCCTCCTTCATGTTACTGGCGCAGAGCTGGGGGGCCCTAGCCGTGCTGGCCATGAGTTACAGGCTTAGGCTGTATTATGTACCAGTGTTGGCAATAGCGGTCGGGGTGTTCACCTCCCCTGGGATTTTCCTGTCTATTTCCCTGGTGGCTGGTTCTGTGGGAAAGCCATCAAGTCAATGGCTTAAGGAGTGGCCAAAGCGAGGGCGTAAATTATGGCTGAAGGCATTGCTGCGGTTGCCGCGGCCAGTCTTCAGGGTCCTCCAACGCTGTGGAGCAGTGCGAGAAGGCGGGCTCTTCTCCCTTTTCCCAAAAACGTACAAAGGTGGCTACAGGAGCCGCATACCTGTGCTCGCCAGGCAGTCCAGGGCCAGCAGCAAGGAGCCCTGGTGGAAGAGGCTTTTCAGGGCTCCATCGCGTATGGCAAAAATAGTAAACCAGAGCCTGACCAAAGGGGTGCGGAGGCTCTGTGCAGTCTTGCCTCCAGTAGCGCTAGATTACATGGAACGGTTAAAACTCCTGAGACAGGAAGGGCCCAGCCGCATTCCGAGACTAATGAGCCGCGAGCAGAGAGAGAGGGAAGCCGCAAAGCGCAGGGAGCAGCGGGGACCACAAGTAGGGAGGTCAGTGGGAAGAGCCAGTGTAGCCAGGCGATCAAACCCTCTAATCCCCTGGAGGTGAAGGAGCAGGCACAAGATGTTGCAGCCTTTCTCCAAACTGTAATGTGCCTTATTACATGGAGCTAGAGTGAAGGAATTGTTACATGAAAATGTCACCCCAAAATCTGATGCTATCTCCAGTATCAGTCACCCCCTCCTCTGTGCCACCAGTGTAACAATTAAAGCAGTCCAAAGCTCTAACTTTATGTCTGCTTTAAACAAGTATTAGAGGCCTTTGGCAAAATGTATCGGAATAATTAAAACCCCTGTCAGAATTTTTTTTTTTTACCATCTGCGTCCCTTCATGTCCTGTTTCTGTAGACACAATGGGGTTGATTTGCTAAAGCAGGATGGTGCAAAATCAGACTCACTTCTGCAAAGAAACCAATCGGCTTCTAACCTCAGCTTGTTCAATTTAAGCTTTGGCAATAAAACCTGGAAGCTGATTGTTTGCTGTGCAGAAGTGAGCCTGACTTTGCACTCACCAGCTTTAGTAAATCAACCCCAATGAGAAGTGAGCGGACATTTCTCTAAGGGAAATTTCCTGTTGTCAGGACAGATTACCCTACCCTACAGGTTCCTGTACCGGTGACAACCCCACATTTTTAGATTTTCCTCCACTTTCAATTCTGGGAACAGTGGTCACCAGGACCAAAGAGAGGGTATATCCTCCCTGCAGAGGCCACTGACACCATTGAAAAACCTGACAGGGGTTCTAACACCTTACCACTCAAAGTTTTGGCTTTAGTTTATAATAACAAGCTGGTTTTGCGGTGCTCCAAATCCAGGTCACATGATCTAATGCCATGGCAAGAAGTATATTCCTCCTGCATACCTTACTTGAATCCACCATATGGATAAAAGGGTGGCGCAACAACTTCTAACTGGGCACAGTGCATGACATGGGTAAGGAATGTTGCCAGCCTACCAACAAGCGTGTTTCAAAGTGCAAGGCTCTTTATTTCTTTTTTGCACGATCTCAGAGGAACAACATTTCAGGACCATGCAGGGATCCTTCATCAGGCATTGTTCTAGTCCCTGCACAGTCCTGAACCATTGCTTTTCTATTTGATCTTGCAATAAAAATAGCTCTGCTCTTTTGAAAAAAGCTTATCAGTGTGCTGGCAACTTGTCTAAAATGTGTCTAATGCTATGGTAGCCCTCCAATAGGGGCACCAACATCAGTAGAGTGAATGGAGGCTCTGCTGACGTCAGCATTTACAATGTAGAGCTGCTGGGAGACACATTATGTAATGCCGCAGTTATTTCACTTGACCTGGGCCTGAAGCACCAAAGACCCTTTTTGCTATGCAGCAAACGGGTAAGTTTGCACTGATCGTATTACTCCACCCCCTTGCTCTTTAAAGCAGACAGAAATGTTAGATTTAAGTCTGCTTGGTATCCCCCCCACCCCTTCCCGATCCCCCAGTTAACCCCCCCCCCCCTTATCCCCCTCCCCCAGCAAAGTAATAACTGTGAAGTTTACCGCTGCTTTGGGGGAACAGATTTTATATGTGTTTGAAGTTCTTATAAAAGGTTTCTATTTTAAGTGATGACAATTTTGCACACAGTAACTTTATAAAAATTTATAAATATATTTTCTAAGAGTAATTTATATCACCGCATTGGCAGACGATACTCTGCTTTGCTGCCGCCGTGTCACGAAGCACGGAAAGTGACTACATGGTCACAGCATACAGTAGTTTTGTCTGTAAATTTTTTGAACAGACCAATTCGGTGAGAAGTATATATGAGGTCCTGAAATGAGGCCTGTAGGGTAACAAAGACACACCAAGGTATATAGGCTTTATCCGTAGAGCAGTTGAATGTCATGCCTTTAGTGTGGAACCAAATGATACACAACTTTTTGAAATAGGGCAGTGCTTTGGTTTGTTAGAAAAGTAACTTTTTCAAACAATTAAAGGGTCAATTTTGTAGATAGAATTGTGCACCCTTATAGTAAGGTTTGTATTGCACTAAAACCTGACCCATGGGGATAAAGTTACAGCTAAACTCCAGGAAAATACAAAGTCACTCCAGTTTAGTGTTTCTTAAAGCACACCTCAATTTCGTTTTCTCTAAAGCAGGCTGATGACAAGGTCCGCTTATTCAAGTCGCCGCTCCTCCCTAAAATGCTTCAAAAGTACTTGTGAGGGGGGGGGATATATACTCCCTTCTCCCCGACTTCCTTCTTCAGCTCTTAGCCAACGGTGACTTCAAATCCTGGAGAATGTTGAGTAGTCAAAATCCTGCTAGATGTTCCTGCATTGTACTTGTGCTTCTGGTAAAATTTGGGCTGTTTCGCATTCCCAGAGATCTTGGCAGGAAAATGTTGTCACCCCCTGCATTATGGGAGAAGAGGAAGGGGGAGCGCACCTTGAATAAGTGGACCGTGCCACTGAGGTGGAAGGTCTGCTTTAAAAAGTAATACTTTTTTCAGTATTTTTGCTTCCCTGCCTGAGATTTTTTTTGTGACTATGACCTGGCCTAAAACCTGCATTAGGCAACCACAACCCTTTGTTTTGCATTAGAGTGTCTGTCATAGAAGCCATAGATGGATCGATTCTTGGCTGTCCCCTGCTGAACCATCTATGGGCAGACTGATTGTACCCAAGTCGATCCATCGATCAATTTGGGTACAAACAGCATTTTGCACTTTTACATGCTATTTTTGGCAGAGGCTATAATCCCTGCGCTCTCCAAGCAGGGACGGTTCTCCGCCGCACCCCCCATCCCCCCCTTTGCCAAGAGAACACAATAGCTCCATGGGAGGGATTCCCCTATCAATGCTGATTGTGTTGTTGGAGGAATCAAGTGATGATGCAAAGAGAATTGCATCATCTATGGCTTGCCTTAGTTATGAACTTGATCCCTCTAAATCCAAAGCTGTACATAGAGCCTTAGCACTAGAGGCCCTTGCATCTGACTGGAGAAGTGGCTTAGAACCAGGACTTGCTTTGGACAGTAGTTGAGGCCTGATGCACACCCTGGGCCTAGGATTGGTGGAGAGTGGGGAATGGAGCTGGGGGGGGGGGGGGGGGGTCTGGTAGACTGTTTTGTGGGCCAGTTGGCTGCAATTGCATCTTGCTGTCAGTCCTAACTTGTTTCTGGAGATGCTTAGGTGACTTATAGGGAGAATCATAGAACAGGGAGGAAATAAGGTATGCTTATTCATGGTCCAATTAGAAAGCTGGATCTGGATAGGTGATACAGGAAGATGTTGCTCTGCAGAGTGCTGTCGCTGTCCCGGCTTTTTTGGGTAACGGGAAATATAGTGCAGCACTGGGGTTCATTTATTAAAACTAGAGAGTGCAAAATCTGGTGGAGCATGTAAACCAATCCGTTTCCCGGTTTTATTTTCAAAGCTTAATGGAACAAGCTGAAGTTAGAAGCTGCTTGGTTTCTATGCAGCGCTGCACCAGATTTTACACTCTCCAGTTTTAGTAAATCAAGCTGTTTTCCTGGAGTTTGGCTTTAGCTGATTAGAGAAGACACTACTCATCAAAACATAAGAGAAGTATCTTTGTTCCCCATTATAAGGAAGCCTGCACCACATTTCCTGGCCCTATTTTTGGGGGCATCATTTCCGTGTAAGCATTAGGACTGTATAATGGGATCAGACCACTGGGGGGTCACCTTGTAAGGGTGTTTTATTTTTGTTCTGTGTTTTTTTTTATGTTTGAGTGCTCATGCTGGTCTCTTTGGCAGTGAAGAGGTTAACTCTGATGTAGCTCCTTCTACTCTCAATTTCTACTGTCTTTAAAACAAAATGCTGAAGGTGTCCTGCCCAGCGTCTGCCTTCACTGTCTGCACCAAGGACATAAGACCTGCTGGCTTTCTTTCCAAAAAGCTTACACAGTAAGGCTAAGAGCAAGTCTCAGCAATGCATAGCAACCAATCGGAATCCATCTTTCGCTGATTGCACTTCAATGGTCAGTCTGCCCGATTTTTTTTTTTTTTTTTTTTTTTTCATGGTTCTGATGCTGGAGGGGGTAAACCCCTTAACGGTTCCTTATGTTTCTGGGGGACCCAACCCCAACGCTCTAGTTCCTGGTCCTGCATCCCTGCCGAGGCCAATTCAAGGGGAGCCCCCCTCTACCTGCTGCTTCAGTGCGAACACACAGGTTGGATGGAACAGGGCCAGGAAATAAAGTCTTCTGTACACCGGCATTTGCTTATATCCATTCTCAGCACAAGTCAGTGCAAATAGAAAAGCAGCTCCAAGGAACTCCTTTGAGCAACTGAAGCAACTTGAAGCAGCCCTTAAAGTGGCTGTAAACCCTTTACAACCACTTTAAACTACAGGCAAGCCTATAATTAGGCTTACCTGTAGCTGCATTGGATATCACCTAAACCTGAACGGTTTAGGAGATATCCATGTATTTATATATGGCGACGTGATCGGCACATGCGCACTTAAGCCAACTGAAGCAACGTGCTGTTGCTTGTTGTACTGTGCCGTTCCCGGCGGCTCCCGTGTGCATGCCCGGGTGTGATGTCATCACGGCTCCGGCCAATCAGTGCCAGAGCCGCGATACCCGGGAGATGTCGCCGGGCAGAGGGGGAAACGAGGACGGCTGCGGGGGCTTCGTTCCCGAGTAAGTAATTCATAATGAGCTAGTATGCTATGCACACTAGCTCATTATGCCTTTATCTTGCAGGTCTGTTTTTTTTTTGCAGTTAAAGAAGGTTTACAGCCACTTTAAAGCAAGTCAAAGGGGTTGATATACTATAACTGGAGAGTGCAAAATCTGATGCAGCTGTGCATAGTAGCCAATCCGCTTCCAGGTTGTTTTTTTTTGTCAAAAGCTTAAAGCAAAACTTTACCCATAACAACTTGATAAAAAATAATGTTCTTTAGCAAGAAACATACATTCCACATTAATAATTATGCTACCAAAATTAGTGTGTGCTGTAAATTGCCTCCAGCATTGCTACGGGTTCTTCTTGCTGGAGGCTTTTGTTGAAGCCCAGCTCCCCAGTAGTAAATCAGAAAGTATAACTAAACCCATCTATGTAACTGTTTCAAAACATTCCCAGAATTGCTACCTATCACATTTGCTTGTGTCCTCAAGTAAACTGTCAAACCATCAAATGGCTGGTGCCCTAACTGATCACATGTGCATGGCAGTTGAAGATCAAACAGAAGCAGCTGCTTTGGCTGTAAAGAATAATTTAATTTAAGGCTGTCAGCAGATTGGCCTCTACAAACGCAGCAGTGCCTAAAAATGGAGAGCAACTGAGCATGTGTAGAGCAGGGTGAGACAGTGTATTATTAAACAGTATAGATGCTTATTTTTAATGTTTTACATAGCTATACCTGCAGTTTCAGCCTGGGGGAGAAAAAATTTAAATTTAAAATACTGTAGCTGCTGGCTTTTAATATAAGGACACTTAACTGTCCAGGGAGCACGGGATGTCCTCACCCAAAGCTGACCCGTCCATCAGCTCCGGGTGCAGGCACCGACATCCTTACTAGGGGAAATGGGAAGTGAAGCCTTGCGGCTTCACAGCCTGTTTCCTACTGTGCATGTGCCAGTTGTGCTGCGCTTTCTGAATGGTCCCGCTGTCTTCTGGGACCTGTGTGTGTCTCCCAGAAGGCAGCAGGAGGGGCCGCAAATGTCAAAGGTCACTGTGGTGCACTTACAAGGTAACGGGTATCTGCTCGCCCCTCCCCCCGAAAGGTGCCAAATGTGGCACCAGAGGGGGGGGGGAGGAAGCAGATAAGCGGAGCTTTCCACATTAGGGTGGAACTCCGCTTTAATTTTTTGACTAAAGACACACTTTAAAGCGGAGTTCCACCCAGAAATGGAACTTCCGCTGATCAGGGCCCTCCCCCCGTGTCATATTTGGCACCTTTCAGGGGGGAGGGGGAGCAGATACCTGTCTAATCCAGGTATTTGCTCCCACTTCCGGCGAAAGATTGCCACAGAATCCGTGGCGAACTACGCCATGTCTGGCCCCCTCTTCTGTCCCATCCCCCCCGCTGTCTTCTTGGAGGTACACAGGTCCCAGAAGACAGCAGGGACCATTCAGAACACGCACTGTGACTCGCGCATGTGCTGTAGGAAATAGGCTGTGAAGCCACAAGGCTTCACTTCCTGATTTCCTTACTGAAGATGCCGGCGCCGAGGGACGGGTCGGCTTCGGGTGAGGACATGGTGGGCACTCTGGACAGGTAAGTGTCCTTATTTTAAAAGTCAGTAGCTGTTGACTTTAAAAAAAAATTTTGCAGGCGGAATGCTTTAAACTGAACAAGCTGAAGTTATAAGCTGATTGGCTTCCATGCACAGCTGCACCAGATTTTGCACTCTCCAGTTATTGAAAATCAACCCCAAAATATATCAGAAGCACCTGAAAGAATACAGCCTTTGACTCCTGTGTCTCCTGCTTGTGTACAGGAGGAGCCTTTAAAGACCAGTTGGTAGGCCGCTGGATGGAAAGCCAAGTATAGTCCAGCAATCAGTTCAGCTTTTGGAAGCTGCGCTTTGTCAGCTTGGGGGATCCCTGGAACAGTTTATGGAGTGTATATAAGGATGATAGCTACACAAGTCTTGAAAAAGACCAGTAATGATTTCTCACAAGCAAGAGATCAAAAAGTACAGCCAACACATTTTCAAAGCGTTCACAAATGCTGCTTCATCAGGGCTTTCATCTGGTGATCAGAAAATTGGAGAGGATACTGGGCAGGTAATTGCAGAACACAAAGATTACAGTAATAGAAGTGAGATTTGCCTGTCAGCTTGTGAGAAACGTAATCTAGACTTGCGGCGCTCTCATCCTTCTATATACAAGCCTATGGGCAGACTGACCACTCCAGTACAAAAAAAATGACCGTGGGTAACGGACTATTCCCCATTATCATTGCACTTTGCACTGCTTTGTTGTATAAGCTCCACTGTGTCTTGATCTCTTTCTCTCTGCTGTCTCAAGTCGTGCACATTGAAGTGATTGAACAGGCTGTAGACGCGCTGTAGTCGCAGGGTTTGGCCAGGCAGCCACGTGACTCATTCTGAGGGCTTTGCGCACATAGGAATTTCAGATCTGAAGAGTCTCAAGAGTAACGGTAAAGTTTGAGTTGAATGTTACAGGGTAGTGCAGACTGTTGTTTTTGCATTGTACTTTGCTCGGTGTAACCTGTTCTATCCTTCTGTTTTTTGTGTTTGTCTGTGGGAATGAACTGGTAAAGTGAAGCTTTGGTCAAATGCTAAAAAGACATCTACGATGCAGCCAGACGCTTGCACTAATGCAGTTGCCTCATCCCGTAATATAGTTTTATTACCTGGCAATCCTGTAGATGGTTTTTCTACTTCCAGCAGCTAGTCCAGGGAAAGGCTCCTTTAGCACAGGTAAAAAAAGCCAAAAGGCCAGACCCCCCGTACACCACTGCAGCAGTAGCAAAGGTTGGAGGTGCTGCCCATTTTGTGCCCCCCTCATGCTGAATCACTCAAGGCGGCTGCCTTTTCTGCCTATTGCTCAGCGCTGACTCTAGTAAACCAAGCCATTCAGCAAAAGTGACGTTCGTATTAGTTGGGACAAACTATAGAACGCTGGCCTGCTTTTGTTGAAACGGTTAAAAGGTAGCTCCACTTTCGTGAATAAAAATAAATAATAATATAGACCGTGTACAGCACGCCCCCCCAGAAACATCATTTCCTGCTTGTATGATTGGCTCGCTGATTTTCCCAGAAGTCTGCACCAAGATACAAGTCAGATTTCAGGCATCCCCTGCAACAAAACTTTCATTTTTGGTGAGATACTCCCAATAGAAAATCACGTTTCTAAAGGGATGCAGAACCAGCAGCTTTCCTCATTAGGGCCCTGACTCCGTAGCAGCTGGTTGATAATTAGGAAACAACTCCCATTAGACTCACTCCACACAGAGGAACACACAGGGATTTCCTCAGAATACCAACAGGTAGGAATCTGCAACCAAGTTTAAAATCCTTGCAATGTACACAACCAGAGAGGGGAATGGTTTTTGTTTTTTTTCCTCAACAAAAGTGGAGTTGCGCTTTAACCCCCCCCCCAAAAAAAAAGTCACAAGGAGGCCGCATCAGTGTGAACCACCTACTTTAATTGCCTAGAAAGTATTAGCAGGGGTTGGCAACCCCTTTACTCTGAGGAAGTGGGGAAATAACAGATCTACTGGCAGGATCAATAAGATAATAAAACTGTTAAGGGGGACTCCGAAAAACAAAAACTACTGACATGTCCTTTCTTGTTTTGTCCAGAGTTCCACTTTAAAATGTGGTAACCTCCAGGCATGCATCCACAGTGCGATTGAGGCATGTCCAGAACAATGAAGCTTTATTAAAAAGCTGATATAATCAGTCTGCAGACCATCTTTTGCAATGGAGTCTTTATGGGGAGCATGGAGAGCCTCCATTCTGCTTGCACCCGACATGATGAAACCTTAGGACCGGCAACTTCTTCTGCCTTGCTCTTTGTAAATGCACAGCGCAGTAAGCCATGCATTCACTTGGTATATGTTGATTGCTGCCCATATACAAGCCATTTTGTTGATTTTAATACAGCAGAATGAGCCTTGTGTTGGTAATCGGCTGTTGCAGATCAACTTCTATAGCAGGTCAGATTTTGCTTGGCCTTCAGGCAGGTTGTACATGACAGGCCAGTGTAGCCATAAGGATGTTCTATGTATGCCTCCCTTTGTGGTCTTGTATGGTGACGTTGAGTACCGTTTCTTGGATAAGACCCCTCCACGGCTTGTACTGTCTGACACTAGCGCACTCGGTGACATCTAGTGGCTATTTGTGTGTAAAACCGCTCTCTATTATATCACTGCTTTTTGTTTTTGCTTTTACTTCTCTGTGTTTCATTAGGGCTTGTATAAGTATAACATGAAAGACAGCTGGGAGTAGCCCCTTAACCCTTTCTGTGCCTGAGACCAGCCTCCCGGAAACCACAAGCTCATAAAAGTAAAAAAAAAAAAAAAAACAGAACAAAACAAAACACCTTTTTTTGTGGTATTACACCTCTTTTTATTTTGATCTTAATAGTTGTGTATCTTTATTTTATTTTTTTTCTTTAATTTATTTTCTCCCCCTCGCACATTGTAAAAAAGTAAACCTGCTGACATTTCTGTGGTTTTTTTTTTTTTTGTTTTTGTTTTTTACCAACACAAAATATATATATTTATCTTTTTTAACCCCTTTGCTGACCTTGAGGGGAGCAGGCCTGGGAGGCAAAGGTGTTAAATCCTTATTTATTTAATGTTTTCCTAAATATATATATTTTACATCATTATTTTTCGTTCTAGTCCTTCTCCCCCCAATGTAATTGAGTCTTTTGTGTTTTTTTTTTTTTTTTTATTTGTGTGTTTTGTTTTTGTTTTGTTTTTGTTTTTTTTTTTCTTTTTTGTAATAAACATTTTGCTGGAAATTAAATCCATCCAGTTTGTGTCATTTCTTTACATTTTACACCATTTTGTCTTTTGTGTGTATTGAGGGAACCTGGGAGGGGGGAACAAAAAAAATGTAGGGTCTTCGGGGAATAAAAAAAGGCTGTGTCTGGGCAGGGAAATGGTTAATGGTGCAAAGGTCTACATTTTTGGTAAATTGACCAAGCAGCAATGCTCTGCAGACATTTAGCAAGGGACTTGCGCTTTGAGTTTGTCTTTTGCATTTTTTGATCTGTGTATTCCCACAGCATATTCATAGTAAATGCCAGCGGTACTTTCAGTTTAAAGCCCAACTCGGTGACAATTAAAAAATTCTTCCCTGCATTTTTTTTTTATTAGAAAGCAGCATTCTGCAGAGGAGGTCCCTTGTGCTCTGTGTGGAAGCAGTGGTCTCTCTGCAGGGATCTAACCCTACCCCCCCCCGCAAAGAGTTAGGGTTCTCCAGTCAGCAGGGAGCTTATAGGTCTAACTCAGCTGGGTGCATGGTGGACATCCTGTAGGTAGGCCAATGATTTCTTACATAGAGCAAGGGTCCTTCTCTACAGCTTGCTGGCAGGGAACAGGCTTTCCTATGCAGGCTGTGGCTGCTTTCTAAAAAAAAAAAAAAAAAAAAAAAAAAAGAAAAAACTAAGACTTTGCACACATTTTGCTTTTTTGCTTTGCTGGACTTGGCACTATATAAATCCTGTATAATATTTCCAAACAGTTTATGCAGTGCTTTACAATATAAAGTTAGACAGTACAGCAAACAATACAATTCAATCCAAGAGGGTTAGGGGGGCCCTGCTCCTGGGAGCTTACAATGGAACACATGAGCAAATTTAAACAAAAGTGTAAAGCACAATTCCAAGGGTAACCGAAACCCATCCCACCCCCCCACTAACACCAATGCTAATCTGTGCAAGATAGACTACCCTATGTTTAGCCCACTCTGGTCTGGTCACATGATCCGGCGCCCCTATGTTAGTCAGCGGCGGCTGCGGAGGGTGGAAAGTGACAACATATTGGCCATAGGAGCCTATGGGTGACGTCACTGCTCCCAGGCATAACCAGCCATTGTCAAATGCACTCTCCTCTCCCCTGCAGCTGCCACTGGCTGACAGAGGGGATCACATGACCAAACCGAAACGCACTGAAAATGGGTAAGTATATACATCTTTCTTACACAGGTTAGTCAGCATAGGTGTTAATAGGGTGGAAGGGGCATTAACAATAGTTTGCTTTAGCTTGGAATTCTACTTTTAATTGGATGTTAAGTCCTCATTCAGAGAGTGATTAGGCTGCGGCTAAACTCTGCCTCTGGAGGCAGCCGCACTACCTGCGTCCAGAGATGGTCGGAGGCCATAAATGTCTGTACCTACTGATATAGGCGGCTACATGTGAACAGGGTGGCGCCAGCCATTGGTTTGTAGAGGGTGAAAATCTTAACGGCGGCTGTGCATGGTGACAGAAGGTCCTCTGCCAGCAGAGAACCTAATCGCCCATCTGAATGAAATCCTAAAGGTCTGTCCACCTTGTTTGGTCATTGACTATGAACATGGAAAGAGGTGACTTTCTTCTCAGCCTTCCCTCAAAACGGATCATGGAATGGGTCAAGAATTGTACTGTTGATCAAAAAGCGTTATACTGCAGTGGCTGTTTTCAGGTTTTCAAGACAAAGTGATGCCTTTTTTTTTTTTTCTTGCAAGTCTGATGAAGGTGGTTGCAATATTAGTTGTCATCAAAGGTATTATTTATTCTTTTTATTACAGGTACTTATATAGTGCCATCAATTTACGCAGCGCTATATTATAGATATATAGATATATCTATATATATATAGATATATCTATATATCTATATATATATAGATATATCTATATATAGATATATCTATATATATATATATCTATATATAGATAGATATATATATATATATATATATATATATATATATATATATATATATATATATATATATATATATATATATCTCTATCAGTCCCTGTCCCCAAGAAGCTTGCAACCTAAGGTCCCTAACTCACATCTATACACATACTAGGTCCAATTTAGACAGGAACTAGTTAACCTACAAGCATGTCTTTGTAGTGTGGGAGGACACTGGAGTACCTGGAGGAAACCCTCACAGGGAAAACATGCAGACTCCAGGCAGGCAGTGCATTATTTTATTTTTTTTGCTTATTCTGGCCAACAGTACAATTCCTTATCCAGACCCCTCATGTACCTGCTGTACCTTATCAGCAAAGGGTTTTCATATATCAGTAATTATATACAGTTTTTGCATAGGCAAATACAGATCTACACTTGCCTTTCAAAGTACATTTGTAATGTAAATTTCCTTTTGAAGGCGTTCTATGGTCACAGCATACACTACTTTCATTTATAACATCAGCATTGTAATACCAAATACAGCCAATAGTTATCTTTTGACAATCCAATATAGGATTACTTGATAAATCTCCTTTCAGGTTGTGGGTGCTGCCTGTCCGCCATTGTTCCATCGAAATCGGCGACCCTTCAGATTAGGAAACGGAAGTGATGCTCCGTCAGCTGCGCATGCGTCCACTGCTACCAGGTTTGCTAATCTGACAGAACACCTGCAGTCGGAAGAACGTGGCAACTGACATCTTACTACACCCAGCTACGTTTTGAATCTCACAATAATTTTAGCTAAAAAAGTGAGCGTATATAAATAAATATAGTATGTTGACATCTGTGATGCTGTTTGGATGTTACGTTTTGAAGATGGATGCCAGAAAGGTGGCGGAGGCCATGTTGCCACACCCTGCACTGCTCATCGCTAAACCTTTAGGCTTTCAAAATGTAACATCCAAACAGCATCACAGATGTCAATACACTATATTTATATACGCTCACTTTATTGCTAAAATTACTGTGCAATTCAAGACGTAGCTGGGTGTATTAAGATGTCCGCTGCCTTCTTCTGACTGCAGGTGTTCTGTCAGATAATTAAACCTGGTAGCAGTGGGTGCATTGGCAGAGCTCACAGAATGTCACTTGCGTAACCTAATCTGAAGGGTCGCCGATTCTCACGGAACACTGGCAATCTTTTTCCACAACTTCCTGGACAACATGCTTTGCAGTTTATGACTACATATCCCATGGTACCTTGTTACCTGCAAGCAGTGATTCCTGTACTGGCTCCGCCTCCTGAAACTCTTCCTCTCAGCATCCCTGTAGTTCAGAAGGCAGACTCTGTGAAATGTGACACCACAGTGCTATTCACAGGGCATAGTAAATAATATGTGTCACAGAATTCAAGGAAGTAAATGTGTGTGTGTGTTTGTGTGGATCTTCGCAAAATAGGTTTACAAACTTCAAGATCGTTCAGATTAATAGGAGTAATCTAGAAATAATTTAAATACAATTAGAAAATGTATATAATTTAACATTTAGACTATAGATATGGTTTAATGTGAACTATAATAAATTCTAAACTTTTAAAAATAAACAACCTTGCTAGGGCCCATATTGCACATGTGATTCTGCTGATGGTGACAACTTGTCAGTGACAGGATCGCTATGAAGGGCAGGGCTGCCTGGATGAGTAAGGTGGGACTCTAATGTAGTGTATGAGCAACACTTCGATCATCCAGCCAGCGTTGGATTGTACTATGGCCAAGTATTTGCACTGTGCTTTTTAGGGATTGCCAGCAACAGGATTGGCATGTGTGTCGTAAGAGCAGACACAGCAAGATACATGCTGTTACCTTTTATTAGAAAAGATTCTTCTGTGGCCACCTCTCGATTTCCCTTTGTTACTGGGGCCTGACCTGCTGGCTAAGCTCTGTGATCAGCCATCATCCTCTCCAGTGAGGCATATTGGCTTAGCCATGAAGTCAAGTCCAGGTAACAGTGATATCAAGTCAGAGGGGCTCAACCTTTCTAACACAGAGAAATAATATTCTCAGAGAACATTACTTAAGAGTGATGATCAGTGGAAAGAATACTCCTTACTTTGGTGGTCAGTGTGAAGAATGCTCCTCATGGTTGTAGTCAGTGGGAAGAATTCTCTTCGTGTTGGTGGTCAGTGGGAAGAATTTCCCCTACATCAGTGGGAAGGTTAAAGTGGTGTTCCACAAATTATACTTTTTAAATAAAAATACCCCTATAATACACAAGCTTATTGTATTCTAGTAAAGTTAGTCTATAAACTAAGGTCTGTTTTGTTAGTTTATAGCAGTAGTTTATTTTATAAACTTACAACAGGCCGTGGCCATCTTAAGTGTGGCCATCTTAAGTGTGGGCATCTGAAGCCAGACTGTATTTCTTCCTGGATCTCATCCTTGCAGATCTCGCACATGCTCAGTGCAGCACAAGCAGTGTAATAGGTTTCAGGTCAGGTTTCCATAGCAACGGCAGTGTCAGAGGAAGTTGTCGCCCCTTCCCAGAAGGCATTGCAAACAGGAAATGATGCGATTGGCCGTGGCCAGGGAGGAGGAAGTTAAAAATGAATACAGCAGATATACAGTAGGTGCTGAGAAAAAAAATAAAAATATATCCAATTCGTTTACAGTGCACAGTTTAGTGAAGGATGCTGAGGAGTTTTAAAAGTGGATGGAACTCCACTTTAATATAAGTGTAATTATATTACCTGTCATTGCAATGGCATATTCTTCATTGGGGGAAAAAAAACACCCAATTTAACTGGCAGGCACCACCCTTCACTTTATCATGGCTGTGACATTAATCTGTCAAACTGTGGCAGAATGGGTGAGATCTCTCCACTGCAACCATAAACCTCTTCTTGATGAGAGCAGAGGTTTGTTGTCCATACAGATGTGCTGGAAGGCAGATGCTATTACCAAGGAGCACTTGGCATATGAGGGACCTACCCTTGATGTCATCAGAGATATCATAGTAGGCCAGAGTGTATACCTGCCGTAAGGAGTCCAAAGAAAGGTCGGCAGAGTCCCATCTTTATCTCTCATCTATCTCTAGAGCAGCGTTTCTCAACTCCAGTCCTCAAGGCGCCCCAACAGGTCATGTTTTCAGGATTTCCATTATTTTGCACAGGTGATTTGATCAGTTTCACTTCCTTAGTAATTACCACAGCCATTTCATCTGAGGGAAAGCCTGAAAACATGACCTGTTGGGGCGCCTTGAGGACTGGAGTTGAGAAACACTGCTCTAGAGCAACCCAAAGTCTGGTTTCAGGCAGCCCACAAGACTGGAAGAAAGAAACGTAAGCTCTCAATGAAGATTTCAGCATATGAGGACGTGCCCCTGCTTTTTTGAGTGGTGTTATAGTTATAAATTCTTTCTGGTCCTTGGGTTGTTTTTTTTTTTTTTTTTTTTTTTTTTTCTGGTGCAGGGAGCAATCCTTTAGATTATCAGGCTAATTTCTTGCCTCTGACACTCTCAGCCATGCACACTCTTCTTTTCTTTGCCACTGCAGAGATTAATGGACCTTCCCCCCTCCCACTTATACTCTACTCCAACTAGAGGCTCTGTCTCTTGTTCCTGTTGGTTTGAGCTCTGAAGTTGTGTTGCATCTAGCCACAGCTCTCTTCCTGTGAGAATTTTTTTTACCTTGGTGGCATGCAAGTTTATTATTGGTACCTGGTACATCTCAGTGTCATCCCTCTACATTGCCAGAGGGGACCCCCTGACCTGCCCTGGCTTCTGGAGCCAGCCTTGGCTGTCCTCCACCCTAACATGATTTTAAATCCTTACTGTCTCCCCAGCACACCCAGTACTTTTCAAGTGTGTGCTCCTATTTCCTAGTGCTTTTTCTTGGCATCGCCATTGTGGAACACCGTCCAGATCTTGCTTTGGCAAGTTTCAGTGTAGAAAATTGCCCATTGCCTGTGGATGATGTTAACCAGCATAAATGAGGGCAGGGGAATGGGGGGGGGGGGGGGGGGTCCACTGCATTGTTGCCCCACAGACAGGAAATTGCCCATCGCTCCTCTTGCATGAACAGTAGGAGTCAAGGGACTACCTTCTCAAAGGAACTTTCCTTTCTCTCCCTGCTGCTAGGTCCACCCTGGCTCCTATGCATCATCAGTACAGGTTTAGTTCCTGAGCAGACCTGTTTGCCTGCCTCAGCTTCCCCATCAGACTTGGCAAGGCTCTTTCCCTCCATCCCGGTGGATTCCTCTCATTGAAAAATTATCATCTCTGTGGCTGCCTTCTGGATCTCTAGAACAGGTGATTTCCTTCTCTATCATGGCATTCCTCTGTGGTCAGGTCTCTTGGTTCAGATACCGCTAGAGACCATCTAGGTATTACTGGGGTTGAATTACTAAAACTGGAGTGTGCAAAATCTGATGCAGCTCTGCATGGAAAACAATCAGCTTCCAGGTTGCATTGCCAAAGCTTAATTGAACAAGCTGAAGTTAGAAGCTGATTGGCTACCATGTACAGCTGCACCAGATTTTGTGCACTCCAGTTTTAGTAATTTAACCACAGTATTACCTAGATCAGTGGTTCTCAACTCCTGTCCTCAGCACCCACTAACAGGCCAGATTTTAAGTATTACCTTGGGGAGATGCGGACTAGAATACTGCAATCACTGAGCAGCAAATGATATAACCTGTGATGTATTTCAGTTATCTTGCAAACCTGGCCTGTTGGTGGGTCCTGAGGACCGGAGTTGAGAACCACTGACCTAGATGGTCTTTAGCGGTATCTGAACCAAGAGATCTGACCACAGAGGGATGCCACAATGGAGAAGGAATCGCCTGTTCTAGAAATTCTCTGTGGCTGCCTTCTCGATTTCTAGAACGGATGATTTCCTTCTCCATCATGACATACCTCTGTGGTCGGGTCTCTTGGTTCAGATACCACTAGAGACCATCTAGGTA
Organism: Aquarana catesbeiana; assembly: GCF_042186555.1. Classification (NCBI taxonomy): domain Eukaryota; kingdom Metazoa; phylum Chordata; class Amphibia; order Anura; family Ranidae; genus Aquarana; species Aquarana catesbeiana. The sequence continues at coordinate 57,839,317 of NC_133329.1, forward strand.
ATACTGGGGTTGAGTTACTAATATTGGAGAGTGCAAAATCTGGTGCAGCTCTGCATAGAAACCAATCAGCTTCCAGGTTGTATTGCCAAAGCTTAATTGAACAAGCTGAAGTTAGAAGCTACCATGCACAGCTGCACCAGATTTTGCACTCTCCAGTATTAGTAATTCAACCCCAGTATTACTTAGATGGTATATGAACCAAGAGACCTGACCACAGAGGGATGCCACAATAGAGAAGGAATCACCTGTTCTAGAAATACAGAAAGCAGCCACGGAGAATCTCAACCGCGGTTCGGTTGTAGCTTTCACAGGGCTTCCTTCCCCTCCTGGCAGCAAAATGCAACAGTAGGGAAGGAAAGAAAGGCAAACATACACACTTTTCTTATTTTTTTTTTTAGCAGCCCTGGTGGGTACCTACAATTTTTTTTTTTTTGGGGGGGGGGGAGGTTGTAAAATATTAAAAAAAAAAAAAAAATAAAGCAAAAATTAGAACACAAAATACCATCAACTTGTATATACCAACTTCAGGGTCCCCCCTACCATAGGCAAGAGACCTGTGACCAGTGAGACACTGTCCCCTTGTGGAACAATAGTACAAGGATAAACGGTAGGAGCCAAACCCCCCCCACCCCCACCAGAGACAAAAGTACTGGGAAACATACAATAAGGTACATAAATGTGTGTAATAAGGACAATATTAAACATTCTTGAAATGCGGGTTATCCCCACTCAGTTGAGTAAACAAAGTAATACTTAAAGAACAAAAAAAAGGGAATATACTCCATGCATTTATAGTAGAATACTATTTGAGCAGAATCATTCATTCAGAAACTGTATCAGTGGAGGAGAATCCTCCGCCCCACACTGTATTAAACTTAGTGCAAGCACCCCTACTTGAGTAGGTGGCTTTGTATACAGGTACTACTTTGCTCACTAGCGATTTCCATGCTGCTAAGGTCGGTGCTGATGTTTTCTTCCATGGTAATATGATTAGTGTCCTGGCATAGAATAGTAACAGTGTAAGGAGAGCATGTATTGCTTTCGTAGTGGCAAGAGAATCGACCAATCTTCATAGATAAGCTTCTATAGGCAGGGGGACAGAGATGTTGGTTATTGAGGGTAATACAGGCCAGAACCTCCTGCCAGAAAGGTCTAATAACTGGATGCTCCCAAAATATATGTGTGAAATCCACAGCGGGCATGGAACAATGCCAGCAAAGGGAGGACTAAGCCCTGAATATCTTGGCTAGTCTGGTTGGTGTAAAATAGACCCTGTGTAAAAATGTATTAAGCAGTCTCTGGTAGAGACCAATCTATCAAAAGGGGCCTCCCAAACATCCTAATAATCTCGATCTGATCCAGGAGCCACATCCTCCCAACCATCATCACAATTATTTCGATCCAAACCAACAACACTTAAAGCGGAAGTAAACCCACCTATTGTTTTCATCCAAGGAAGCTGCCATCTTGGCCTCTGTTCAATCTTCAACTGCCATAATGCTGAACATGTGATCGGTTATGACACCAGCCATTGGATGGTTTGACAGTTTGGTTGAGAGCATAGTCAATGTGACAGCATGCTGGGAATGTAATGGTTTCTTTTTAAACTATTAAATCAATGGGTTTACTTCCGCTTTAAGTACTGGACACTGCCTATATAGAAGACTTCCACTTCTCTAAGCTTGCTGTCAAGCTTCAATGGATTGTGTTGACAGGCTTTTGTTGGCTGTGGGAATGCAAAACCTGCTTGAAGCAAATCAACTGCAGGTCAGATGCACCTGTCAATCACATTTTGAATGATCCATGAGCATTTTTAACTGATGCTTTTGATATAGGCCTTTAAACTGCAAGGAATGGGTACTATGATACCAAGATCAATCATACAATTTTCCAAAAAACAAGATGCTTTTCCTATTACATATAGGACCCACTTAGTTCTCATTTTTAAAAATTAATATGGAAGTGATCCAGGAAATAGATCCAATGCTGTTGTTGGGTTAGAGAAAAAATTTCCTTGGGGCATGTAATGCCTTGTTTCCACTGAGCGGATCAGTTCGGTACGGTACGGTATTTTGAGTGTTTCCATTATGAAAGCGGTCCATACAACCGAACCGCACCATTCTGGGTCCTGCTTCAGATGTGGGGCCATAGAAAATGGTACGGTTCGGTTAGGGCGGAGCTACGATACATTCCACTGATTGGCGGACGTGTGACGCCATGCTGGGCATTTTTTCTAAACCCACGTATGGCCCCTGGTGGTCCGACTTGCAGTGGAAACGCTCACCTGAATAGGCCGGACCATTCTAGGCCTTCCAAACTGTACCGAACCGATCCGCTCAGTGGAAACCAGGCATAAGTTGCATTTCTCTGTGGACCAGAACTGCTAGAGTCTGAGTAGTTATACCTAATTGACCAGTGTCTTGTTCTCAAATATTTAGTTGTGTAACTATGACCTGTGTGTGGCAGGTGCAATTGACATTCTCTTCTGTCCTTGTTTTCCTCTTCTCTTTGCTCCCTATCCCTTTTCCATGTGTCCACTTTTCCCTCTACACACACCTACACCTCCCCTTCCCTTTTATCTCCAGTCCAAGGAGCTGCAGATCAAGCGACAATTCCAGGACACCTGTAAGATCCAGACCAGGCAGTACAAGGCCCTCCGCAACCACCTGCTGGAGACCACGCCCAAGAGCGAGCACAAGAGCATCCTGAAGAGGCTGAAGGATGAGCAGACCCGCAAGCTGGCTATCCTGGCTGAGCAGTATGACCACAGCATTAATGAGATGCTTTCCACCCAGGCAGTACGTATCGTCTTTTGCATGATGTCCTCCTGATCACTAATTTCTTATAGTATGTGTATCCCAAGACATTGTCTTTCTGTATCCAGAAAGTAAAGATGTAAGTATCTATACCAGCCTTTTGCAACCTTTTTACCCCAAGGAACCCAATAAATAATTTCTAGGTCTAAGGCATAGGTGCTCAACCTGTGGCCCTCCAGTTGTTGTGGAACTACAAATCCCATCATTCCTCTGCCTTTGGCAGTCATGCTTGTAACTGAGCAGCTTGCAATGCCTCATGGGACTTGTAGTTCAGCAACAGCTGGAGGGCCACAGGTTGGGCACCCATGGTCTAAGGGAACCCCTAAACCAGGCTATCATTAGGATTACAGTGGTAGTGAGAATGCCACCCTTCCAGACACCTAAATAGATCATTGGTGTCATGCTCCTGGCTCTTTCAAATGGTGTTGCCCTAGAAATATGCAGGCACCATTTAAATGGGGAAGGTAAATGAGCCTCAGCTCAAGGAACCCCTAAAAACCTCTGGAGGATCCCTGGTTGAGAATGGCTGATCTATTTCATCGAGCAGTTTTATCTTCCACATGAACATAGCAGACTTAATCTGCTGTCCAATTGTGTCATATACAGTCACATTAAAGGACAGCTGTTCCTTGCTTACAACTTTCGCTCAATCCACCTACCCCTAAGCTTACCTAAAGTCCATCTACACTTACCCCAGCCACAGGGTGGCATCGCTGCTGAACATTGTCACTGCAAAACAAGCAGTGGAGTCACACTTAAAGGAAGTCAAAAATAACATCTACTGGTAGGATCAACAGGTAATACAACTATAATACAGGGGAACTCAGACAAAAAAAAACAAACTAAAAATTGCTGTGGTAATGGTGGTGAAAGACTTCAGACTTTCAGATTTTGCCCATGGTTCCGCTTTTAGGAAACCCTTACTAAAGAGAAACACAAAGGCTGTTACTACTGGTTTCTCATTCTGAAAAGTATGCTGATATAAGGACTTTAATACTGCCAATTCTGGACAGTATACTTATTCCAGGTCAGTGATGCAGATCAAAAGTTACGTCTAATTAAAGGCAGATTTTTTTTTTTAAGCTTTGGATAGTGGAGACGGATTAAGACAGCTGTCAGATTCCTACCCCCCACCCCCTTTTTTCTGTCGTCATTGAGAGTGAAAGTGAAAGAAAATTCTCCAATTTTCAGCTGTGACCAGAACAGGAATAGAGGGGAAATCTTTGAATGGTGACAACCAGGCATTTCCTCTCAATTCCACTTTTTTCTGTTATAACCCTCCCTTATTCTATCCAGAATAAATAGTAAAAGTTTGCATTTAGTTCTTTTAAGACTTCACTCAAGACTCATGGTTGTTTTGGGTCAGAAAATATTGTAGCTAGTGACAGCAAGCAACTAGCATTTTTTAAATGGAGGTCAGCAATGGCAGACCCCCCCCCCCCTCCTTATTTCCTCTCAGTACAAGTCTCTAATACTAAGGTGAACAGTTTTGTAAGCAAATCTAAACCCAAAAACAAAATTGTAATGTGTTGCAGCTTAGCAAACCTTAGATGTGTTGGCTGCATCAGTTTTCTTCTTTTTCGGGCTTATCCCTTTTTTCATCTGGTAATCCTGCAAATAACACATTTCCTGATTCTTTGGGGTTGATTTACTAAAACTGGAGAGACCAAAATCTGGTTCAGCTCTGCATAGAAACCAATCCGCTCCCAGTTTTTTTTTTTTCGTCAAAGCTTAATTGAATAAGCTGAAGTTAGAAGCTGATCGGCTACTGTGCACAGCTGCACCACATTCTGAGTGCTCAAGTTGTTTTAGTAAATCTTTGTGTCTAAACTCACATTCGCTGAATGGAGGAACCCATGGTTGTCGCCCAGACTGGACTTCACACGTTTGCCTTTGTTGTTCTTCTTCCTAGTTATCACAGGGGATGAGGTGATTAGTAGTTTACTCTAATAAGATCACATGGTTTATACTCCTTAGCACACTGAAAGTAAACAGGACACTACATTTCATCAGAGTTCAGGAAGTTTAATTAAGATGCTGTTCCTCTCGCTGGCATAAACTTCCTTCTGAAACTTCAAGCAGAAAACCACAGTACAGATCTACCTGGTATTTGCTTAAATGAATCCATTTAATCACAGTCAGAATTCCTGAGCCCTGAAGAAGAAAGGGGCAGTCTGGCTCCAGAAACGCGTATGCTTTTTTTTTTTTCTCTCCCATGAACCAGTTTTTTCATTAAAAACGTTGAACTCGTTTGAAGCTCTCCTTGGACTATATATATGGCTGTTGGATAGTTAGGCCTGCTTGTAAATGTGAAGAAAAATGTAAAGGCTTGTGAAATTACCTGTTGGGTTATTTAGAATGTTACTGAATTGTATTTCTTTGCTAGTTGCGGCTGGACGAAACACAGGAGGCAGAGTACCAGGAGCTGCGGATTCAACTTCAGAAAGAGCTGGAACTTCTGAACGCCTATCAGAGCAAGATCAAGATTCACACGGAGGCACAGCATGAGCGAGAGATCAAAGAACTGGAGCAGCGGGTGTCCATCCGGCGGGCCCTGCTGGAGCAGAGGGTGAGGCTTGTCCCTGGGCATGGGGAAGATTGTCAGTGTTTTATTTTTAATTTTTTTTTTTAATTCTGGGTATTTACTGCTGTTTCTACAGATAGAAGAGGAGATGTTGGCACTGCAGAGCGAACGCTCGGAACGCATCCGAAGCCTTCTAGAACGCCAAGCTCGGGAGATTGAAGCGTTTGACTCTGAAAGCATGCGGCTGGGGTTCAGCAACATGGCACTCACTGGCATTCCTGCTGAGGCGTTCAACCAGGGCTACCCAGCCCCTCCTCCAGGCTGGCCTTCTCGCCCTGTGCCCCGCAGCGGCTCACACTGGAGTCATGGTGTACAAAACACAGGGGCTCCCCAGCTTTGGCGCCAACCGACACTACTCGCACCTCCGTCGTCCTCGTGGGGTCTGCACCCGTCGGGCTCCTCCTCTTCTTCTGCCATGCCTTCCTCCTCCTCTTCTTCTTCCTCCTCCGCCTCGCCATCGTCTTCGTCCTCCAGCGGCCGGGCCGGCCTCCTGTTGCTCCGTAATAGCCCCCAGCCCCTGAGGAGAGGACCCACTGGTGGCCCATCTGAGTCGGGATTGAGCCGAAGCACCAGTGTCACTTCCCAGCTCTCTAATGGCTCCCACCTATCCTATTCCTGAGCCTTTCACTTATTGCCCCATCCTGCCCGCGCTAGGTTGAAGCCTCTGACCCTTGCCATTAACCTGTGCTTCTGTCCATATGACTTTTCCTCTCCAACCCCAAACCTATTATCCTAATCAGTTATCTCTTTGCCCCTTCCATGTTTTCTTCACTTTCAAAACTTTATTTAAATTCCATTTGTTACAAAACACCACTCCTCTTTACCCTGCTGGCGCCGGGCGAAGCCCCATGTACATAAAACTTTAACTCCACCCCTCCCTAATTATTGGTTCATATTTTTGTTGGTTAAGACCCTTGAACTGCCCAAGTATTTCACCCCATCTGTGGTAGAAGATCACACAGCTTGTTTTTCTAGCACTTTATTGGGTAAAATGCCTACATATATTTTTGGGTTTTTTTAGTCCCTTTTATTATATGTTCAGTCGCTGTATCATTTTAATGATGTTGTCACTGGGTTTTTTTTTTTTTTTTTTTTTGAGGGGTGGTTGTGAGTCTGTGTGTGCCGCAAGTGTGCGAGAGATTGGGCGCGTGTTATAATTCTCTTTTTTTTAAATAGATAAGATTAAAAAAAATGTAATAAAAAGACAACTATTAAGGAATGTATTAAAACAATAAAAAAAAAAACTACTCAATATCCCCTTGGGGGGCGTCTCAGGCCAAGAGCCTAGAGTTTGTTTTTTTTTGTTTTTTTTTTTTGGCATTTTTTTTATTTTATTTTTTTGGAAGAGAGTATGAAGCAGGATGGAAGAACTTTGTGTCCCCCTGCTGACCTGGTGGCTGTAAAGATTTCAGAGACTTTACATGAAAAAAATGTTGGAAATTAAAGGATTAAACTGGAATGGAAACTTGCCTCTGTGTCATGAAACTCATGGGGGGGAGGCGGTATGGACTTTGTTGCTAGGAATAAACTGTACTTCAAAGCTGGCCTGTTGGAGGAACCGGTGAAACAGAACTCCAAGCAAAAAAACAAATCCAATTTTATACCCTATATGTAGTTTTCTCTTATACCTGCAAGTATCCTCTGGAATTGGAGAGAGTCCAGAGAAGGTTGACAAAGCTAAAATGGACTGGAGGACCTCAGTTACGAGGAACGACTACAAACAGCAAACATGTTCTCCCTGGAGAAGAAATGCTTGAGAGTTGATATGATGGCGATATACAAATACCTCAATGGTGATTTTTTTTTTTAGCACAGGGATTAAACTATTAAGTTTCAGGTAGCTTAAGAAGACACGTGGCCACTCGTTGAATTTAGAGGGGAAGCAGTTCGACTTTAAACTGTGTAGGGGGCTGTTTACTGTTAGAGCGGTATGTGCAACTCCCTTCCACAAGCGGTGCCGTCAACGGAAAGTGTTGATAGTGTCAAAAAAACTCTTAGCTGGGCATCTCGGCAAACACAATTTACAGGGATATAGGAAATGATATTGACGTAAATCACAACTACATTTCCCATGATGCTCCACTACACTGCAGAGTGCCAGAGCATCCTGGGAAATGTAATTCCAAAACATCTGGGGTGCCAAGGTTCACCATCACTGAACTATATGGACTGGTGTCTTTATTCAACCTTACCAATAGAGATGGGCTCCGGCGTGTTTGGGATCCTAGTCCCAACTCACCTGCCCGTTCCCGCCAGGAAGCCGACACTGCACACCGCTAATCACAGGCAGTGAGAGACTTCCCGGTATGCAGATGCGCTGACCGGGAAATGTCTCACCACTTGTGATTAGCAGTGTGCAGTGTCTGCTCCCTGGCGGGATCGGGTAGGTGGGTTGGGACTAGGATCCCGAACAAACCCTATGTACACAGTTTAAAGCTGAACTTCAGACAAATAAGACACAAATGAATGCAACTATTGCTTTCTTGTCCACTGTCAGGTTATATAGCTGCCTACAGGAGGACTGAACACTATCAAACAAAATAATTGTAGGGCAGCATAGGACAGTGTTTCTCAACTCCAGTCCTCAAGGCGCCCCAGTAGTTCATGTTTTCAGGATTTCCCTCGGATGAAACGGCTGTGGTAATTACTAAGGCAGTGAAACTGATCAAATCAACTTTGCAAAATAATGGAGAGCCTGAAAACATGACCTGTTGGGGGAGCGCCTTGAGGACTGGAGTTGAGAAACACTGGCATAGGATAACCCTACCTACTACCAGCCTGCCTCAGAGTGTCCTCTGAAAATGAATGTATTTAGCTTTCAGGGAAAAATCTAACCAGTTCATTTTTACTAGCCTTTTTTGTTTTTCTCTTCAGTCAAGATTCCCCACTACATTGTTTCTTGAGCTGGACTCTATAATGGCAGCTATTTGAATTAGCCATCCACAGCCTAGCTTTGGCGTGCTATACCCAGACCCCTGCTGGTTTGGATATCCTGGGCTAGACAGGACATTTCCTTCAGACTCTGGGTACTGCAATCTGACACTTTCTAGACCCAGTTCTGGTAATAAATTAGCCATGTAGTATTTTTCCAGGTCCAGAGCCGTTGGCATCGCCTCTGCACTTGCCCTGTGTATAAAGACTCTGTGAGTGGGCCAATCACGCTGAGCACTGGAAGCTATTTCCAATACTAGGTGCCTTTGAATATTCAGTAGAGGGCATTGTTGTCTTCAAGTATTATTATTTTAAACAATAAAAGTTTTTTTGGAATATTGAAGAAAGTAGTTACATCCTTGAGCCCAAGTCTTGCTGGTGGGCTCTGCCCTTCACCCCATTCTAGCTGTGACCTCAAATGGTCAAACTGAAGTAGAATGAGTTAAATATCCTAATAGGGATCTCAATAGCAGCAGCGGGACTTTTTCTCATAGAACGTGTGGAACAGATGGCTGGAGCCCTATGCTTCAGCAGTGATGGCCTTCTAAAACCATCCAGGCTTGTGTCCTGTATAGACATGTTAAGGTGTTGGAAGGTAGATGTTGTATCCAACGAGCACATGACTTGTTTGGTCTTCTAGGGACATCATCTCTTCGGTCATACCCTTGACATTATTAGGAATATCACTTGAGGCCAAAGTGTTCTTTTGCTGCAGTGTAAGAAATTTAAGGAAAGCTCAGCTTAGTTTCCTCTCCCTCTCGTCTACTTACTTTTGAAGATAATACAACTAAATCCTGTAAGCCTGGTTTTTCAGCCGATCAGCAAAAAAACCTGCTAATCCTTCTGAGAATCCACAGCATTAAGGTGTGCCCCCACTTTTCCACGTGGGAGGATTCTTGTGGACATTTGGGTAGCTTGACTAGATATTCAGGTGCAGAGAGCACCCCTTCAAATTTACAAATGCATCCCTTGTCTCTGGCGCTCTTCATCTAATCAGCATCTACTTTCTTCTGCCACTGCATAGATTAGAGGACCCATCTCTGCTTCCTCGAGTTTCCTGAACGCCGAGATTCCAGCTTAGCCCATGTTTCAGGTTGACCTCTGTGTCCCATCTTTGCCACTGTTCTATTCTACCAAAGTGATTGGAGGTCTCTCTTGTGACATAAAGGCTATCAGTTGAGTTGCATCTTGATAAAGCGCGGTCTTACCCCATAGGGTCCTGACGCGCTTACAAACACAGATACTAGGGCCAATTTTTTTTTTCATAGACAGGAACTGATTTACCTACCGGCATGTCTTTGGAGTGTGGAGGGGGGCCAGGGTGCCCGGAGGAGGCCCACGCAGGCACAGGGAGAACATGCAAACTCCAAGCAGATGGTGTCATGGCTAGGATTTGAACCAGCGACTCTATTACTGCTAGGTGAGCGTGCTAACCACTGGTGGATCCACCACCACTGTCCCTCCCAGGACCAGTACCAGCCCCAACAGGCCTCTGATCCCACACACCCAGACTTATTCTAACCCCTGTAGACCTAATGTTCTTCAGGGTGTTGATTCTGGTTCTGCCCTAGTGTGTCTTCTCATGGAATGCTTATTGTGGGACACTCAGACAACCTCCTGTGGAGAGATCAGTCATTGCAGGCCCTATTTGACAACACCTCCCTGATTGACCTCAAGCATCCAAGATTTGTCTGGATCTTGCTTCATCTGAAAGTGGCACTGGTAACTTTGTTTAGTTATTTCTGATTCGTTTAAATATGTTACTATTGTAATTCGGATACATCCGAATTGCGTTTTGGAACGAAACAAACCGCTCATGTCTACAGGGTTTAGGCCCTTCTTCCTTTACTGTTTTTGCAGGCTCATGGAGAAGGCCCTTCTATGGCACTTTACTGTTGCTTTTAACTAAGTGCATTTTCTTTGTCATCCTGTTAGGACTTCTGTCTGTTACTCCATGGATCCCGATGGTTTGATGGATCTGGAGAGGCAGGAATGCCTGTTATCCTTTGGCTCTGTAAGGCGTCAGGATAGGCACGTTATTTAAGACAAGTTCTACCTTGGTGTTACCCCTGGGGCAACTTCTGAAGATCAGTGGGAGTTGAGCTTGGTTCTTGGCTCTATCAGATCTGCATTGCTCTACATAATTCGGTGAGGAGATCTACTTCTATTCCTTGCCTATCCCTTGCATTCGAAGATCTAACATATCTTCCTTATTGACCATGCTGACTCTGAGGTATCAAACTTTGGTTCTCTAAGAGGGTACAGGGACCATCGGTCACACCTTGGAGTTAGCTCTAAATCATCCATTCGCAGGATTCTTTTTGTGCTGCCCTTGCTCTGGTGAGGTGGATGCCTGCTCTGGACATGTTACCAGTCATGTACCCTCTTCTACTTGGTCCTAGGGTTTAAGGAAACTGAGGCTGATAGTCCTCTTTAGGAAGACACTGTATTTCTTACACCAGGAGATCATATTCAGTTCATCTGTCCTATCCCAGTCCTTGGAGGTGTCCCTTCTCTGTGTTACTCATACTGAGGCTGCGAGTCCTTCTTGTTGGGAAACTGTTCTATTCCATTCACTAGTTGGCTCAAGTAGGTCAGTTCCATGTTGTGGGCCCATGTTTAGGGGTTCCCCCCACAGTGCGTCTCCTCATTAGTGTGAGTATTGCTGGTTTTCTGCCATCAGGCTCAGTACCTGTTCTATCACTATCTGGCCTTGCTCTCTTGCTCCCACATTGGGCGTTCGACCTCTTCTGGTGCCAGCTGCAGCTGTTAGTCTTCTATGCAGCTTTTGAGCTAAAAACCGTCCCCAGTTCTTGTTCACATTGGATCTATTCCTGGTTGTTTGCAGTTACCCACCCCTCAGTTGGACTGCATCCTGACAGTATATCGTTCAGTGCATCCATTAAAGCGGAGTTCTAGTCGTTTTTATGTTTATTAAAAGTCAGCAGCTACAAAAAGTGGAGCTGCTGACTTTTATTAAACACACACTCACCTGTCCCGGGATCCAGAAATGCGGCCGCCCGAACCCTCAGCTCTCTCCCTCGTCTGTCCCCGGCTCTGGTATTGCAAGTGTGGGCACCTGACTGTGACAGCTTGGGGCCTCACAGCTGGGTGTGCACGGCGCCTCCTCAATGGCTGTGACGTGTCCCAGAAGATTGCAGGGAGGAAGGGGGAGAGAAGAACTTATGCTCGAGCCGCTTAGACGGCCCGAGCGCAAGTGGGAGCAGGTACCTGTCAAAACCAGGTACCCGCTCCCCCCACCCCCAAAAAAAAAAAATGACAAGCCGAATGTGGATAGAAGGAGGTGAGGAGTCCTTAAAGCGGAACTTCCACTTTTGGGTGGAACTCCGCTTTAATGGATGAGAAAGAAAATAGTATTTTTGGACCTACTGTTCAATCCTTTTCTTCGAGTCCATGGAAGGACCTTGTTTGTTGTTGTCCAGTCTTCCTGTAAGTATGTCTTCCTTTGTCCCTCAAAGGACTCTAATAAAAGTATTTTACAGTGAGTACAAAAATCCTATTTTTATTATTACATTTATGTTGTAAATTCAAGCAGTGCAAAAAAAACTGAATTTGACCTGATATCAGTTGCTTGCATTCCCAATACAGAAAAGCCCAGACTGAAGAAGGAAGGAGCAACGTAGAGAGCCAATCAATTGTGCTGAGGTAGTCACGTGCTAGCAAGGAACATTCTGAAGGATTTAGAGCAGGGGTATGCAATTAGTGGACCTCCAGCTGTTGCAAAACTACGAGTCCCATCATGCTTCTGCCTCTGGGTGTCATGCCTGTGGCTGTCAGAATCTCGCTATGCCTCATGGGACTTGTAGTTCTGCAACAGCTGGAGGTCCGCTAATTGCATATCCCTGGTTTAGAGCAGGGGTCTCAAACTGGCGGCCCTCCAGCTGTTTTGCGAAAACTACAAGTCCCATGAGGCATTGCAAGGCTGACAGTTACAAGCATGACTCCCTCAGGCAGAGGCATGATGGGACTTGTAGTTTCACAAACATCTGGCGCACCACCAGCTTGAGACCCCTGGAGTAGAGGGATGAGCTAATCAGCGTGCTGCTTTTCTTTTCACTGCCCTGCTGATGAGGGACAAGATCTGCAAACGTTACTTAAGTGCAGCAGAAGAAAAAAAAAAAAAAAAAAAATCTGGTTTCCTACCCTGCCAGACAGGGCTGTGTAAATCTCAGGACTGGATAGACTGAAATGAAAAATCTCGTGGCTTGTAAAACGGCTCCCGTATATGTATCCCATCTATATATTTAGCTGTTTGCCCGGAGTTCAGCTTTAACACCCCAGCATGAAGTCTGATGCATACCAATAAGCTAATTGGCCGCTGAGGCTTTACATTCCGAGTCATCTTTCCTCTGCCAGCCTGTGATTGGACAGTGACTGAGCAAATGATAATGTCCATGTGTGCTATCCTCTTATATATGTTTGTTGAGCTGGGTATACACATACTGACGGTTCAGCAGGAACCGGTGTTCTGCCGAGAAAGTTCCGCTCGGCGGATTAGTTCCCCCCTCTACTGCGCATGCGCAGTAGAAGCCGGCGGAAATAGCCGAAGCGGAACAGCTGAAAATCAGCTGTACACGGCGCCTGTAAGAGGGCCCCTCGTGGGCTTGCTTCGCTCGCCACGCTTCGGGCACGGCCTCGCTGCGCTCGGCACTTTTAGATTCCCCCTCTAGGTCCACTTGGATAGAGGGGAAGGAACCTGGACCCAGAGCGCAGGCGCCGTGTACAGCTGATTGAAGCGTTTGAGCTTCGGCTATCTCCGGCGGCCGACAGTAGTACGTACTGCGCAGGCGCTGCGCCTGCGCAGTACAGGGGGGGAACCTATCCGCCGAAGGAACTTATTCGGCAAGACACCGGATGAATTTTGATACATGTATACTGCTCTCTGCTCTACAGAAGACCGGCTCCTTGTGAACGGTCCTGCTGGAAAACCAGCATCGGATCAAGCATGCAGCCAATGGCTGCAGGGCTGATCTATGTATTCTTTTGGGGGGGGGGGCTCTCACTGTCGGAATACAGTAGCGCAGCTGGAGATATCCCTGCACCCATATCATTTGTGTGGATACGATCATCTGTGGGTTTTTTTTTTTTTTGTTTTCTCCATTCAACCCTCTGATCGATCGAAACAAAGAAAAAAAAACTCTACGTGTTTAGAATGTGATCTCATGTACATGACAACAAAGCCTGGCTGGCTCCTCCCTCTCAGTCTGGGGACTGCTCTATAGGGGATTGGAGGAGGGATAATGTACAGACAGATGTGGGTATTTATATTAGCTGTGATTAAAGATGCATTTAATGAATGTATAGCTGGATTCGTTTTTTTATTTGCCTAGGGACAAAACAAGAGGTTGAATCTCTCCAGTAGGGCCATTAATAAAAGCCATGGCGGTGGTTCTAAGCCTTTTTGTTTTAGATACACAATTAACTACTTAAGGACTGGAAGGATTTGCCCCCTTCCTGACCAGGCCATTTTTTTACGATTCGGCACTGCGTCTCTTTAACTGACCATTGCGCGGTCGTGCAATGCTGTACCCAAACAAAATTGTTGTCCTTTTTTTTCCCCCACAAATAGAGCTTTCTTTTGGTGGTATTTGATCACCTCTGCGGTTTTTATTACTTGCGCTATAAACAAAGAGCAACAATTTAGAAAAAAAAAAAAAAAATGTATTTTACTTTTTGCTATAATACATATCCCAAAAAAATATTTAAAAAAAAAATGTATTCCTCAGTTTAGGCCAATATATATTCTTCTACATATTTTTGGTAAAAAAAAAAAATCACGATAGGCGCAAAAGTTATCGCGTCTACAAACTATGGGATAGATTTAGGGACTTTTATGTATTTTTTAATATTTTTACTAGTAATGGCGGCGATCTGCAATTTTTAGCGGGATTGCGGCGGACAAATCTGAACCCAAATGACACTTTTTGGGGTACCAGTGACATTATTACCTTGATCAGTGTTCTAAAAATGCACTGATCAATGTAAAAATTACACTGGCAGGGAAGGGGGTTAACACTAGGGGGGGGAGATCAAGGGGTTAAGTGTGTTCCCTGGGTGTGTTCTAACTGTAGGGAGGATGGGCTACCAGGGACATGACAGAGATCGCTGTTCACCGATCACTGGCAACAGTAGATTTCTGTCATGTCCCCTGTCAGAACGGGGATCTGCTTGTTTACACTGGCAGATCCCCGTTCTGCCTCTGTACTAGGCGATCACGGGTCGCCAGCGGACATTGAGTCCGCGGGCACGCTCCCGCCTGCCACTTCACCTGTCCGAGCCACCGTACAGCTATGGCGATTCGCGCAGGAGAGCCGACCTGCCGCCTTATAACATTGCCAGCTGGTTGGCAAGTGGTTAACTCACACACTTAACAATTGACTTTCACATAGTTACCAGCCAGAATCAGTCTTAAGTGGGTTATAAGAAACAACGTACTAGCACCATCTGTTTTATTTTAAAGTGGTTGTAAACCTCAGACATGAAACATGAACAAAGCATCTCCCACTATAGTACTTGTCCCATTCCAGAGCACTAAGTGTCATTTTTGTCTGCTGCCTCCTTCCTCTGCTATCAGCATGAATCACTTCTGACAAGTTTTCCTGACACCAAGAGAAAAAAAAGTGACAGGGGAGGGATCTCCAGCTCTGTTCCTTTGTGAAGGGAGGGCTGTGTTCCTTCCCTCCAATCAGCTCTCAGAGCTCTCCTCACTGAGCTCTGCAGAGTGTAACTTCAGCTCTCTGCCCCCTTTTTTTTCTAACCTCTCAGATAGAGCTGCACGATTAATCGTTAAGAATCGTTATCGCTTTTTTTTTCCCCCGTTGCGATCTTGACGTATTTCCCGATTCTTTCTATGCAGAGAATTCTCTCTGCTCTGCTAAAGCCGACAGCCTCAAAAGAAAGGGAGAAAAAAAAAAAAACGGGTGGTCTGCTAAGAATCACAACAATCTTTAGCAGTGGAACTTAAGTATAAACATTGTAACAATTTGTCCTTTAGATCAAAGGAATACACTTTGGTGTGTAAATGAGGGAAGTTTAACGACCTTTTTCTGACATTTGTTGGTTTCAAGTTAAAATCTTTTTTTTTTTTTTGCTAGAAAACTACTTAGAGCCCCCAAACATTATATATATATTTTTAGTAGAGACCCTAGAGCAGTGGTCTCCAAACTGTGGCCCCGGGGCCAGATGTGGCCCTTTGCTTGCTTTTATCTGGCCCTTGGGGTGCTATTTTATTCTTTGGCATCAATAAAGGGCACAATTACTCCCAATGATGGGGCACAATTCCTCCCAATGATGGGGAACAATTCCTCCCACTGACACCAGTGATGGGGGATTTTGTACTCCTGATGGCCACGGTCCGGCCCCCTTAAAGTCTGAAGGACAGTAAACCGGCCCTTTGTTTAGAAAGTTTGGAGACCCCTGCCCTAGAGAATAAAATGGGGGTTATGGCAATATTTTATGTCACACTATATTTGCGCAGCAGTCATTCAAATGCAATTTTTTGGGAAAAAATTACACTTTAATGAATTTCTTTTTAAAAAACGAACCAGTAAAGTTAGCCCATTTTTTTTTTTTTGTATAAAATGAATTATTTTATGCCGTGAGAATCGCGATCTTTTTATTATAAGCAAATAAAAACGTGATTCTCATTTTGGCCAGAATCGTGCAGCTCTACTCTCAGACAAGCTTTCTAAATTCTGGACTTTGAATGGATGTAGAGACGACAAGACAACAGATAAACAGGTACAACTTATCTTGGACGATTGATTTTATATCTCTGTGCATCACCCAAGGCCAGTCACTTCACTGGGTATATGGAAGGGTTTACAATCATTTTAAAGCTGAATTCCAGGTATGGCTATGTGCATAGTTACATTGATACAACTTGGACCAATGTACCTATGCATTTGCCATACCTGGAAGTAACTGTACTAGGCACCACTACTACAGTAAGTGGCTCCGGTTTCTGGGTTCAGTGCCGAGCAGCTGCTCTGCTGCTTAGTGGGCAGAGGAGCCATTCAGAGAACACTTTTTTGTTGCATTTTCTCAATGAGTGCAAAGCTTTCTCTGATTGGATAATGTGGAGATTGTGACGTCACCATTCTGCCTCATCCAATCAGCGAATGTAACAAAATGCAAAGTGTTCTCTGACTGGTGCCCATGCTGAGCAAGTAACCTCCTGTGTTCACTAAGCAGCAGGGCAGCCGCACGGAAATGGATCTGGAAGCCAGCTGCAAATGCTTCAGTAGTGGTGCCTTCTGCAATGATTTCCATCTTCCAGGTATGGCACATGCTTAGTAATATTGGTCTGAGCTGGACCAATGTAACTCTGCAAATAAAGCCATACCTGGATTTCAGCCTTAAGGGCTCTTTGACATGGGTTTACTAATCAATACCTATGCAGAAGGTGTGGATGTGCAAGCAGATACAGTATCTCACAAAAGTAAGTACACCCCTCACATTTTTGTAAATATTTTATTCTATCTTTTCATGTGACAACACTGAAGAAATGACACTTTGCTACAATGTAAAGTAGTGAATGTACAGCTTGTATAACAATGTAAATTTGCTGTCTCCTCAAAATAACTCAACACACAGCCATTAATGTCTAAACCGCTGGCAACAAAAGTGAGTACACCCCTAAGTGAAAATGTCCAAATTGGGCCCAGTTAGCCGTTTTCCCTCCCCGGTGTCATGTGACTCATTAGTGTTACAAGGTCTCAGGTGTGAATGGGGAGCAGGTGTGTTAAATTTGGTGTTATCACTCTCACTCTCTCATACTGGTCACTGGAAGGTCAACATGGTACCTCATGGCAAAGAACTCTTTGAGGATCTGAAAAAAAGAATTGTTGCTCTACATAAAGATGGCCTAGGCTATAAGAAGATTGCCAAGACCCTGAAACTGAGCTGCAGCACGGTGGCAAAGACCATACAGCAGTTTAATAGGACAGGTTCCACTCAGAACAGACCTCGCCATGGTCGACCAAAGAAGTTGAGTGCACGTGCTCAGCGTCATATCCAGAGATTGTTTTTGGGAAATAGACATATGAGTGCTGCCAGCATTGCTGCAGAGGTTGAAGGGGTGGGGGGGTCAGCCTGTCAGTGCTCAGACCATATGCCACACACTGCATCAAATTGGTCTGCATGGCTGTCATCCTAGAGGGAAGCCTCTTCTAAAGATGATGCACAAGAAAGCCTGCAATCAGTTTGCTGAAGAGAAGCAGACTAAGGACATGGATTACTGGAACCATGTCCTGTGGTCTGATGAGACCAAGATAAACTTATTCGGTTCAGATGGTGTGTGGTGGCAACCAGGTGAGGAGTACAAAGACAAGTGTGTCTTGCCTGCAGTCAAGCATGGTGGTGGGAGTGTCATGGTCTGGGGCTGCATGAGTGCTGCTGGAACTGGGGAGCTACAGATCATTGAGGGAACCATGAATGCCAACATGTACTGTGACATACTGAAGCAGAGCATGATCCCCCAGAGACTGGGCTGCAGGGCAGTATTCCAACATGATAACGACCCCAAACACACCTTGAAGATGACCACTGCCTTGCTAAAGAAGTTGAGGGTAAAGGTGATGGACTGGCCAAGCATCTCTCCAGACCTAAACCCTATTGAGGATCTGTGGGGCATAATCAAACAGAAGGTGGAGGAGCGCAAGGTCTGTAACATCCACCAGCTCTGTGATATCGTCATGGAGGAGTGGAAGAGGACTCCAGTGACAACCTGTGAAGCTCTGGTGAACTCCATGCCCAAGAAGGTTAAGGCAGTGCTGGAAAATAATGGTGGCCACACAAAATATTGACACTTTGGGCCCAATTTGGACATTTTCACTTAGGGGTGTACTCACTTTTGTTGCCAGCGGTTTAGACATTAATGGCTGTGTGTTGAGTTATTTTGAGGGGACAGCAAATTTACACTGTTATACAAGCTGTACACTCACTACTTTACATTGTAGACAAGTGTCATTTCTTCAGTGTTGTCACATGAAAAGATAGAATAAAATATTTACAAAAATATGAGGGGTGTACTCACTTTTGTGAGATGCTGTAGCAGGTGCAGCGTCCAGCCTCTCATAGTCTATGGCAGTCTGTGGCTGGATGGAACTGAGTGCCCATTCAGGGATGAGGTTCCAAAACACAGAAGACCTACATTAAAGGGACGGGGTCAGCCGCAGCATGCCACAGACTTTGGCAGTCTGCCTTCTGCAGGGCTGAATGCTACACCTGTCCCTCCCTGGGCGCCCTGCAGCTGAACGGCCCAGTGTGCCCGGGGCCTTAGTCCGATTTGGTGTGTTGCCCAACCTCTATTCTTCGCACTGCTGCAGCAAGTAAGGGCTTGTTCTCACTCCGGCAGGTGTGAACAAGCTCCAAGCCTACACCCCATTGCAGCATGGCCCTATTTACTTCAATGGGTCGCATTCGGCGCCCCAGCTGTTGCCTTTCCAGCTAAGGGGGGGGGCAGTAAAAACGTGGCTTAACCACTGTCTTTTACACCCCCCTTCTGCAAGTGTAAACGACCCCAAAAGCAGTCATTTGTAGCATTCCATATGGGGAAGGAAAATGGAGGCTGAACAAGGAGGGGTGCAGGGTAGGGGACATCAAACTCACCAAGTCTTACCAGGAAGGTAAGTTATGCAGTGGATGCAAAATCGACCCTTATACAATTCCACATTAATCCTGCACTGGAACGCTGTAAAAAGCATCAAAAACGCACTGGAACGCACATGTCCTTATTTAGGTTTTGTTCACATCTCCGCGTAGGGAGGCGACAATCGCAGGCAAAGACACGCAAATAGAATCGCGGGTCGCCCGTTGCCAAAAAGAGGCTCCTGTGCTTCTTTTGGGGGCGACGGGCTTCGACCCGGGATTCTGTTTGTGCGTTTTTACCGCGATTGTCGCGCCGCGTTTTTGGGGACGCTATTAATATCAACGGGGAACTGCCCGTGATTGCGAATCATGGGCAGAATCGTGGTGATTCCACCCCCCCTCCAATTCAGAGCGCGGAGATGTGAACAGGGTAGGGGGTTAAGAAAGAAAAAAAAAGAGGGGGGGCACTGGACTGCACCAAAAACGCACATGCAGAAAACTGCGTTTCTATGGTGTGAACCGGCCCTGAACACAGCATTGGTGTGTTTTTTTTCTTTTCTTTTTATGTATTTAAACGGCACTCTTAAATTTTTCATCTAACCCCCTCCCCCGATGTGGCACATAGGAGAACATAGAAGCACTATATATATATATATGCGGTTTGCCTGTAAAATAAAGTGTTCATGAGGCCTTCAGATGATTCTCTGCATTACTTCTTGTATCTTTCTGGATAATGGTTTCCTGCACTCTCCTCTCTATTCTTAGGCTGATCATTATCAGAGTCATTATCCTCCCCATCCCATATCATTACACCTCCTTCCATTCCATTCCACTCATTCCTCCCACACAGCTCTCCGCCCACCAGGTGTCGCTGCACAGCTCTGTGTCCTCTCTGTCACCAGCTTAGTCTTCTCTATGGCCCCTCAAGGCGGCGCTCTCTCTCTCTCTCCGCTCGCTCTCGCTGCTCTCAGCTGGTTGCCAGGGAGCAGAGTCCGGTCAGTGACGTCACGGGACAAGATGGCGGAGGAGAATATTTTCCTGTTTGTGCCCAACCTGATCGGTAAGGAGGGGATTCCCGTGTTTCCATTGTAACCCCCTCTATAGGTGTGTAATGAGGGGGGTGGGAGTGACGTCATGGGGGCAGGTCACTGGTAACCCCCCCCACCTTCCTTTCTCATCCCCATAACAAAGAGGGAGGTGTTCTGTAGTTTGGAGCAGAGATGTGGATGGGACTGATGACAACACTGCAGAGAGCACAGGCTGTTATCGGCTTACTAAATCTATGGAGGAGCAGTGTTGTCACCCTAGGACAGGTAGGACTACAGAACACCTCACCCCCCTCATCTCCATAACATAGGTGGAGGTGTCCTGTAGTTCTTAGACATGCACAGGGCTGCAGAGAGCCCTAGGACGTTACCGGCTCACTGTGTCTGGAGAAGCAGCGTTATCACCCTAGAACAGGACTACAGAACCGTATCCTCCCTCCTCATCCCCATAACATAGGTGAAGGTGTTCTGTAGTTTGCAGGAGAGAGGTGGAGAGGACTGACAACACTGTGGAGAGCACAGGATGTTATCAGCTCATCCTGTGTTCTGTATCTGGAGGAGCGGCATCATTAAACAAGACTACAGAACACATCTCCATAACATAGGGGGAGGCGTTCTGTAGTTCTTAGATGTGGACAGGGCTGCAGAGAGCCCTAGGGGGGTTACCTGCTCACTCGGCGTGCTGTGTCTGGAGAAGCAGCGTTATCACCCAATAACAGGACTACAGAACCGTATCCTCCCTCCTCATCTTCATAACATAGGGGGAGGTGTTCTGTAGTTTGGAGGAGAGAGATGGAAAGGGGCTGACAAGACTGCAGAGAGCTCGGGGGAGGGGGTGTTATTGGCTTGCTCAATATCTTTAGAGGAGCAGTGTTGTCATCCTAGAAAAGGACTGCAGAACACCTCCCCCGTTATCGCTATAACGTAGAGGGAGGTGTTTTGTAGTTCTTAGAGATGGATGGGACTTATAACACTGCAGAGAGCTCAGGATGTTCTTGGCTCGATCACCGTACTGCATCTATGAAGCAGCATTGTTGTCTGCCTACAAGAGGACTACAGGACACCTCCCCCTTCTTATCTCTATAGCATAGAGGGAGGTGTTCTGCAGTTCTTTGAGATGGACAGGACTGATAACACCACAGAGAGCTCAGGATGTTATATTGGCACACCCATACAGCTGCTGCATCCCAATACCCCCACTGGCCGTAGGAGGAGGAGCCAGGCATCCTAGACTCCCGATCTGTCCCGCCCACTAGCAGCCAAATCCTGTTGCTGGGTCAGGACACGCCCGGTCGGTCACGCCCTTTCACAAGTGTCAGAGCTCCGCCCACATCCACTCCCCTTTGAAGGAAATAGTTCTGATTGTGTGGTGGGAGTTGTAGTTTTCATACAGGAAAAGGAAGTGACATCAGCACATCCTTGGTGGCTGGGGCACAGCTGATTTCTCCTATATGGTGCTCATAAATGGGGGTTCACCCTTTTTAAATGGGTCTGTATGCCCGCTGGGGCAGGAAAGACCTCCCAATCGCATGACCATTGTGATTGGTTGTCGCGGTAGTCACGTGACCGGGAGCCCGTCCTGCCAGCACAACATGTACAACCCCCTGATGAAGAGTGAGCTTTTGGACTCTGAAATGGCCCCATTCATAGTCTCTCTGTCATTAGTCTGAAGCTCTTCTTTGTAGTTTCTTGTTACATTTTCCTTTACCCAGAAGATTTTTACCCCCTTCATGGCCAGGGCATTTTTTGCTATTCGGCACGGTGCTACATTAAAGGAGTTGTAAAGGAAAAAGGTTTTTATCTTAATGCATTCTATGCATTAAGATAAAAAACCTTCTGTGTGCAGCAGCCCCCCCCCCCGAAATACTTTCCCTGAGCCCCTTCTCTGTCCAGCGATGTCCACGATTTCCTCGCCCATCCGGGACTCTCCTCCTGATTGGCTGGGGCACAGCCGCGGCGCCATTGGCTCCCACAGCTGTCAAAGTCAGGTCTCCAATCAGGGGAGAGAAGGGGGGCGGGGTCGAATGGCAGCTGCGTGTCCGAATGGACACACAGGGCTGCAGCTTGGCTCGGGTGCCCCCATAGCAAGCTGCTGACTGTGGGGGGCGCTCGTCAGGAGAGAGGAGCCTGGAGCACCGAAGAGGGACCTGAGAAGAGGAGGATCGGGGCTGCTCTGTGCAAAACCAACTGCACAGAGGAGGTAAGTATAACATGTTTGTTATTTATCTATTTTTAAAAGCGAGACTTTACAGTCACTTTAAAGTGATTGTAAAGGTAAATTTTTTTTTTTTTTTTAAATATTATACTCCACTGTGCAGCTCGTTTTGCACAGAGTGGCCCTGAGCCTCCTCTTCTGGGGTCCCTCGGCGGCTCCTCCCCACTACTGATAACCCCCTCAGAGAAGCGCTTCCCAGAGGGGGTTACCTTGCGGGCATGCGCCCGAGTCCAGCATTCGGCGTCCATAGAGGCTGAATGTATGACTCGGCCCCGCCCCTCCGGCGTTCGCGTCAGTGGATTTGATTGACAGCAGCGGGAGACAATGGCTGCGCTGCTGTCAATCTATCCAATCAAGAGCCGAGAACCCCTGGCAAAGAGACAGTGTGTCCCCGCCGGGTCATGTTTGAGGGTTCAGGTAAGTAAAATGGGGGGGAGGGCTGGGGGGGCTGGTCACTGACAAGTGTTTTTTCACCCTAATGCATAGGATGCATTAAGGTGAAAAAAAACACAAAGGTTTACAACCCCTATAAGGCTGGGTTCACACGTGTCTGGCTGCGGTTTGCAGTCCGGAGTCCGGTGCGGTTTTGTTCACCGGTTCAGGTGGAATTCGCACCTAAACTGGACCCAGAATCGTGCAGGCCCTTTTTCAGGAACGAACTGCGGCCACTCCAGACACGAGTAAGCCGGTCCAATTTACATGCTATGCCAATCGGAGGAATCCGATTCACATATGTGAACCAAGCCTTACTGACAATTGCGCAACGTTGTACCCAAAACGAAATTTTTCACACAAATAGAGCTTTATTTTGGTGGTACAGTCAGGTCCATAAATATTGGGACATTGACACAATTCTAATCTTTTTAGCTCTATACACCACCACAATGGATTTGAAATTAAACAAACAAGATGTGCTTTAACTGCAGACTTTCAGCTTTAATTTGAGGGTATTTACATCCAAATCAGGTGAACGGTGTAGGAATTACAACAGTTTGTATATGTGCCTCCCACTTTTTAAGGGACCAAAAGTAATGGGACAGTTGGCTGCTCAGCTGTTCCATGGCCAGGTGTGTGTTATTCCCTCATTATCCCATTTACAAGGAGCAGATAAAAGGTCCAGAGTTCATTTCAAGTGTGCTATTTGCATTTGGAATTTGTTGCTGTCAACTCTCAATATGAGATCCAAAGAGCTTTCACTATCAGCAAGCCATCATTAGGCTGAAAAAACAAAACAAACCCATCAGAGAGATAGCAAAAACATTAGGTGTGGCCAAATCAACTGTTTGGAACATCCTTAAAAAGAAAGAATGCACCGGTGAGCTCAGCAACACCAAAAGACCCAGAAGACCATGGAAAACAACTGTGGTGGATGACCTAAGAATTCTTTCCCTGGTGAAGAAAACACCCTTCACAACAGTTGGCCAGATCAAGAACACTCTCCAGGAGGTAGGTGTATGTGTGTCAAAGTCAACAATCAAGAGGAGACTTGAGTGAATACAGAGGGTTCACCACAAGATGTAAACCATTGGTGAGCCTCAAAAACAGGAAGGCCAGATAAGAGTTTGCCAAACAACATCTAAAAAAGCCTTCACAGTTCTGGAACAACATCCTATGGACAGATGAGACCAAGATCAACTTGTACCGGAGTGATGGGAAGAGAAGAGTATGAAGAAGGAAAGGAACTGCTCATGATCCAAAGCATACCACCTCATCAGTGAAGCATGGTGGTGGTAGTGTCATGGCGTGGGCATGTATGGCTGCCAATGGAACTGGTTCTCTTGTATTTATTGATGATGTGACTGCTGACAAAAGAAGCAGGATGAATTCTGAAGTGTTTCGGGCAATATTATCTGCTCATATTCAGCAAAATGCTTCAGAACTCATTGGATGGCGCTTCACAGTGCAGATGGACAATGACTTGAAGCATACTGCGAAAGCAACCAAAGAGATTTTTAAGGGAAAGAAGTGGAATGTTATGCAATGGCCAAGTCAATCACCTGACCTGAATCTGATTGAGCATGCATTTCACTTGCTGAAGACAAAACTGAAGGGAAAATGCCCCAAGAACAAGCAGGAACTGAAGACAGTTGCAGTAGAGGCCTGGCAGAGCATCACCAGGGATGAAACCCAGCATCTGGTGATGTCTATGCGTTCCAGACTTCAGGCTGTAATTGTCTGCAAAGGATTTGCAACCAAGTATTAAAAAGTGAAAGTTTGATAGATGATTGTTAATCTGTCCCATTACTTTTGGTCCCTTAAAAAGTGGGAGGCACATATACAAACTGTTGTAATTCCTACACCATTCACCTGATTTGGATGTAAATACCCTCAAATTAAAGCTGAAAGTCTGCAGTTAAAGAACATCTTCATCTTAGCTCATTTCAAATCTGTTGTGGTGGTGTATAGAGCCAAAAAGATTAGAATTTGTGTCGATGTCCCAATATTTATGGACCTGACTGTATATAATCACCTCTTGGGTTTTTTATTTTTTGTGATAAAAAAAACTCAAAACAAAAATATTGAAAAAAAAAAAACAAAACAACAAAGAAAAACAAAACAACTATTTCTTTACTTTCTGTTATAAAACATATCCAATAAAAAATGTAAAATCAAATTTTTTCATAAATTTAGGCCAAAATGTATTATGCTTCATGTCATTGGTAAAAATGTTTTCTTTTTAAATCCCAATAAGTGTATATTGATTGGTTTGCATGATAGTTATAGCATCTAGAAACAATGGGACATGATAATGGCGGTGATCAGTGACTTATAGTGGGACTGCGATAGTGCAGCGTGCAATCTAGTGTGTGCTGCTTTTTACTAAGCAATGTGATGATTTTTTTTTCTCCTTGTTTTGCACATTGCTGCTGACAGTGGAGAGCTCTGTGTTGTTTACCTACACAGAGCTCTCTTCTGTTATTCGCTCAGCCGATCAGCGGATTCCAGACATAAATCATTGGCCAGGACTGTGCTGTGGCGAATGGCAGCGGGCGTGCACGCACTCACACCCTCTCTGGAAATATAAAATCATGTACATGTAGGTGATTCGACGCAGCAGGACCGCCCTGCTGCAGCATAACGGTGGTGGGCGGTCCTGAAGTGTTTAAAGGGCAGCTTCATGTAATGTGAAAGTGATTCCAGGCAGGGCTGTGATTGGGCGTCGTAGGTCCCAGCACTTTCAGCGCTTTTATGGCTGCCGGGGGGATGAATACGTCTACATTGATGCAGTATGACCCCCATCACTGTCTCCTCTCCTCCTCAGGCTATGCCCGGATACTGTTTGCCTTCGTGGCATTTTATTTCATGCCAACCTCGCCACTGGTGGCCTCCACTTTCTACTTGCTCAGCGGCCTGCTGGACGCCTTCGATGGACACGCAGCTCGAGCGCTCAACCAAGGTAAGACTGAGACCAGAACAGAGGGAAGTATGGGAGATTGTACAAGATGACGTTTGGGCAGGGGGTGGGGGCTGGCTTCTAGAGATTCCATATTTTATATAAGATTTTCATTTCCAGTAGACAGTTCATCTAGTACTTGAAGCCCCATTAGAGTCTCAGAAATAGACCTTCAGGTGGACGTTGTACTGAGGAGCTCCATTGCTCTCAGTCTGCCCTCCTCTCTCCTATCACAGCAGTTGTACATTGTATCTTCCTGTGACTGTGCAGTCCAATGGGCACCAGAGTGACCACACTGCCCACTACACTCTGTATTCTAACAGACCTGGTCAGACCACCACCGCCACTTTTCTCACTTCTCTTCTCAATAAAAGCCTGTGTCCGGCATAAATTGGGCTTTACGAGATTGCTCTCTTTATTATAAGAGAAGGAAGGGTGGGTTCGTGTCCTCGATTATCTGTATTTAAATCCTCCCTCCGGCCTTCCCTTCAGTCTTACACAGTTGTATCGGCTCCTCTCCTGGCCTGAAATGGCTTCCTCTGATTTCACTGCACACTGCGAGCTTCTCACAGGGGTTGATTTACTAAAACTGGAGAGCGCAAAATCTGTTGCAGCTGTGTATAGTAACCAATCGGCTTCCTTTTTTTTTCTGTGAAAGCTTAAAATGATTGTAAAGTTTTGTTAAAAAAAAAATAAATAAAATAAAAATAACAAACATGTTATACATGCTTCCTCTGTGCAGTTGGTTTTGCACAGAGCAGCCCTGATCCTTCTCTTCTTGGGTCCCTCTTCTGTGCTCCTGGCTTTTCCCTCCTGTTTAGTGCCCCCACAGCAAGCAGCTTGCTATGGGGGCACCCGAGCCGAACTGCAGCTCCATGTGTCCATTCAGGCACAGAGCTGTGGTTCGGCCCCGCCCCCTCTCTCTCCTGATTAGCTAACTGACTTTGACAGCAGCGGGAGCCAATGGTGCCGCTCAGATGGCTGAGGGACTCGTGGACATCGCTTAATAGAGATGGGGCTCAGGAAAGTATTAAAGGGGGAGGGGGCCTGTTGCACACAGAAGGCTTTTTATGTTAAAGTGGAGTACCACCCAAAAGTGAAACTTCCGCTCATTTGTCTCTTTCCACCCTCTGGTGCCACATTTGGCACCTTTTTGGGGGGAGGGGGGAGCGGATACCTGTCTTTGACAGGTACCATGTCCCCACTTCCTGGAGTCCGGGCCGCGGCAAATTACGTCAGCAGCTCAGCTCCCTCCTGCTTCCCCCGCCGCCGGGCAAGTAGGAGAGCGCAGCAGTGCCCCGCTCATGCGCAGTAGGGACCCGGCTTGAGGCCGTAATGCTACACTACCGGGTTCTCTTACCGGCAATGGCGGCGGCAGCACCCGACAGCTGATGGAAACATCGCTGGACTCCAGGACAGGTAAGTGTTCTATTATTAAAAGTCAGCAGCTGCAGTATGTGTAGCTGCTGGCTTTTAATTTTTGCAGGGGTGGGCGGACCTTCACTTTTCTGCATAGAATTCATTAAGATTAAAAAATCCTTCTGCCTTTACAACCCCCTTTAACTGAACGAGCTGTTAGAAGCTGATTGGTTACCATGCACAGCTGCGCCAGATTCTGTGTGCTTCAGTTTTAGTGAATCTCCCCCAATGTGCGTTAGAAGTTGCAGCAAGTCAGAGCCCACCCCTTTCATTCAATGGATTTCAGTTCTTTCAATCAAGGGAATTCAGGATCACATGCGGGCGTTCTGCATACAAATGGAATCTGTCTAGGAATGCCCACTCCTTCATACTGCCCATCAAGGTTTTGTCAAATTTGCATAACTCCTCCATTAAGCCAGCCCACTGATTGCATCAGTGCTGAGGGATCTTCAGAGGAGTGCTGAGATGTTTTCAGGAAGTTATGTAAAGCTCCCTGCCAGCCCCTCCCACCAGCCATGAAGTCCCTAAGTTCCATAGAGAAGCACAGAGACTAAAATAAGGTGTTTAGTATAAAAAACTGTTTTTATTTAATATTTTCATTAGTATGTTGATGCGGGGGAGGGGGCAGAGAATGCAGATTACACTTCAGCTTTAAGACTGCGATAGACAGTCCCTTTAAATGACTTGTTATATGTTTGACTTCTCAGGAACCAAGTTCGGTGCCATGCTGGACATGTTGACTGACCGTTGTGCCACCATGTGTCTCCTGGTAAACCTGTCCCTCCTCTACCCATCGTACACCCTGCTGTTTCAGCTCAGTATGAGTCTGGACATCGCCAGTCACTGGCTGCACCTACACAGGTATAGTGTGCCCTCCATCATTCTGGACTCCACCTGTATCCGGGGAGTATATATAGGGGCACTGTACAGTTATGCAGTTGCTATTACTATACTGTTTAGATTTCAGATTCAGTAATCCACTATATCTGGTGTGTCAGGATACTTTGCAACTCCGGGAATCCTGCACAGGGCAGTATAGACAATTGCTCAGTTTAGGTCTCCCTGTGTACATAATGTAGTATGGTGGCCTTATAGGGGAAGATTTACTAAACCTGGTGCAGCTGTGCAGAGTAACCAATCAGCTTTTAACTTTAGCTTGTTCATTTAAGCTTTGACAATAAAACCTGGAAGCTGATTGGTTACTATACAGAGCTGCCCCAGTTTTAGAAAATCTCCCTCCATAGTCTTTATATATAAATGTGAATGGGATGAATCCCTTGTCAATGCTCTTATGAAATTAGTAATGTCAGTGATTTTGGCTCTACATATGAACACTCTCATTACTACTTGGTGACGCTTTACATACTTTGTGCTTTACTGCTTCTCTATCATGCTGCAAGTCTACCAGTTTGCTCAGACAGATTGAAACAACACCCCATCTGAGTACTATATCCTTTTATCTCAGCATTTCAGTAAAGGTCTTAGTTGAACTTTGCCTCTGCTTTGGTGCTTGCTGTTTATACAGGTTGCCAGTAAATCTATTAAAGGGATTATAAAAGCAGAAGGTTTTTTTTTATCTTAATGCATTCTATACATAAAGATAAAAAGCCTTCTGTGTGTAGCAGCCCCCCTAATACTTACCTGAGTTCCCTCTCTGTCCAGCGATGTCAACGAGTGTCTAAGCCGTCTGAGATTCTCCCTCCCTGACTGGCACAATCAAAGCCAGCAAGCCAATCAGGATAGAGGGGGGGCAGACCGGACGGGGCTCCGTGTCTGAATGGACACTCAGCTCAGGTGCCCCCATAGCAAGCTGCTTGATGTGGGGGCACTGAACAGGAGGGAGGGACCAGGAGCTCAGAAGAGAGACCTGAGAAGAGGAGGATTGGGGCTGCTCTGTGCAAATCCACTGCAACAGAGCAGGTAAGCATAACATGTTATAAAATATTTGTTATTATTCTAGGAGAAAAAAAAGACTTTACAATCACTATAAAGCGGAGTTCCACCCAAAAGTGGAACTTCCGCTTATCTGATCCCCCCCCCCCCTCCGGTGCCGCATTTGGCACCTTTCGGGAGGAGCGGATACCTGTTTTTTTACAGGTACTCTGTCCCCACTTCTGGGAGAACGGGCCGCGGTGAATGATGTCAGCAGCCCGGTCCCTCTCCTCCCTCCTCCTTCCGCAGTAGGGATCCGGCCATGAAGCTGAAAGGCTACACTGCCAGGTCACCTTACCCACGATATCGGCGGCAGCACCCGACCAGCCAATGGAAACATCAGCTGCGGTGCCAACATCGCTGGACAATGCTGGACATTGCAGTGTATCAGTCCTTAGATGTGCTGACTGCATTAGTTTAATTTTTTCAGGCTAAGAACATTTTCAGAAAGTATAGAAATTACCTGTTGTTCCTGACAGAAATCATGTGCTTGTAACTTCCAGCGAGCTGGACAGGAAGAAAAAAAAAACTGTAATCTTCCTTGTGTAGGCCCCTTTTTTGAGTTTGTTTCCACTTTAACCACCTCAGACCCTTGGCTCTCTTGTTCTGATAGGGCGTCCATGGACGTCCTCCTACAACCACGCTCCTTGGGGAACACGATGTGTGCCTACAATGCAAACACATATAGAACCTGGTGGATCCAGAGGAATGCAAAACAGGGCCAAACGCAACTTCAGAACTGCCACCCACACTGTACCATTGGGGGTATCTGGTAAGCAGAGTTCCATACATGTGTCTAACATCAGTTGCTGCTTTTGTCTCCCGCCAGCTCCATCCTGAAAGGAAGTGACAGTCACAAGACGATTGACCTGAGTGGAAACCCTGTGCTGCGCTTGTATTACACCTCCCGGGTATGTCCACAGAGTGATCCCTGACTGTCTTGCCTTGAAATGGAATCTGAGAATTTCTTACGGATGTTTCTTCTTTTTTTTTTTTTTCTTTTCTTACAGCCTGTGCTATTCCTGATGTGCGCTGGCAACGAGCTCTTCTACTGCATGCTGTATCTGCTGTACTTCACTGAGGGACCAGCAGGTGGGGCTGTGTGCTGCAGCAGGGTTGCACAAGGGGAAGAACGGGCTCTGTGGTCTGGTTGTTGTACTGATCCGTTCCTCTTTCTTTATTTCCACAGTGGCACTGGGTCCGCTCGGAGCTGTCGGTATTTTCCGTCTTATCTTCTGGGTCAGCTGTCCTATCTCTCTGGTGAAATCCGGCATCAGTCTTCTGCACTTGGTCACTGCTTCCTGCAACATGGCCGCCCTAGACTGCGCTGAGCGTGCCAAAAAGAAGTAAATGCCTATAACAGGGAAGTTTAGGTTGAAACGAGTTATATGCTGGTATAATTTATTACACCCAGTGTTAATCCTTACACTGTATCCACAAACTATCCTGCCCTTTAAACACGCCAAGGCCACCTTCCCCAAAACTGCCTTCTTACCCTGAGGCTGTCAAGTATTAGCGCCACCTTGTGGCTCCCCCAGGCACTGAATATATCTAATCCTTGCAGTCATTTTCTAGGTGGGGAATGATCGCACTCAAGGCTTGTTTTTAGGGTGAGCTGTACATTTTTCTTCTTCTCTCAAACTGCTAATTCTCCTCAGAACACTGAAAATATCATTATTTTATACTGTTTAAATGCTGGGGTGAACTATTTTTTTTTTATCTATATGCAATTATGTATGATTTAATTTAAATTGATTTTACTGTTCACGTGTAATGTATGTCCTGTATCGTTTATGCAGCAATTAGGGAACTTTATTTTTATAATTTTTTTTATATTTAAAAGTAAGGATTAAGAACCTCGCAGATCTCAGCAGCTCATGGGCCTGCTCCCAGAAGCCTTTGCACCACCAATGACTGCTTTCTAGACTGACACAGGCAGCACGGTGATCTTTCCGTTTATAATTAGGGGAGCCTGGTAGCCGTTCTGCTGGGAATTCCAAGGGAATAAGGGAACATGTGTAAAGGGAGTTTAATCACTGCACCAGGACACGCCATTCTGATTCTGTCTATGTAGAATTTTGCAGACAAATCTTCTCTGTCCTCTCATCCTGTATACACTGGTTGGGCCTGGGCTCAGTAACATGGGGCAGATTTACAGATAGCAGTATATAGTTTATTAATAATTACAAAGTAATGTGTCATTTCTGAAAAATGACTGATAATCTGGCCATACATTATACAATTTTCTTGTTCAGTTTCCTTTAGGCCACGGGTTTCAAACTGGTGGCCCTCCAGCTGTTGTGAAACTGCAAGTCCCATGAGGGACAGCTACAAGCATAACTCCCTCAGGCAGAGGTATGATGGGACTTGTAGTTCCGCAACAGCTGGAAGGCCACCAGTTTGAGACCCCTGCTTTAGGCTCTGTTCACACCTAGGCGTTTTTGTTTTCAGGCAGAAAGTCGTGCAATTTTTGCCGCGATCTTGTACAGGTCAAAAGGTCACCAATGTAAAAAGCAGAAAACGCCTGTAATCCGCCCAAAAAAAGAAGCTCCTTTACTTTGTGTTTTGCTTCAGATAACAAAATGCTCAGATGTGAACAGAGGCCATTGAATTGAATGGGATTTGTCTTGTTGGGTGTTTTTAGAGCTGAGGCTTACAGCAGAAAAACGCCACTAGACGCCTAGATGTGAACAGAGCCTTAGATTTACCTTCAACTCTATAGTGCAAGGGCCTGCCTGATTGCTTACAAATTGAAAGTGTTTAGGTTTGCCCTCTTATTATATGGTTTTGGTAAATCTAAAGGAAAATTGTACAAGAAAATAGAGCTGTACGATTCTGGCTAAAATGAGAATCACAATTTTTTTTGCTTAGAAGATAGATCACGATTCTCGCGGCGTAACATCATCTTTCACATTAAAACAAAAAAAAATTGGGCTAACTTTACTGTTTCGTGTTTTTTTTTTATTCATTGAAGTGTATTTTTTCCCCCAAAAAATGCGTTTGGAAGACCGCTGGGCAAATACAGTGTGACAAAAAAATATTGCAGCAATAGACATTTTATTCCCTAGGGTCTCTGCTAAAATATATATATAATGTTTGGGGGTTCCAAGTAATTTTCTAGCAAAAAATATTGATTTTAACTTAAGAAACACGTGTCAGAAAAAGATTTAGACTTCAAGTGGGTAAACTTTCTGCATTTACAGGTTGTTTAAAAACTTGTCAGACTGCCTTGATTTTTTTTTTTTTCACACAGTTTATCCCTTTTGATCTAAGAAGGAAGAGTTACAATGTTTCAAGTTAAAAACTTGGCAGACTGCCTTGAATGTTTTCTTTTGACAGAGTGAGCAGATAAGTCTCTCAATTTGTTATATGAAAGAATCGGCAAACTCTGCAATAGAGATCGTCGGGGGTTGAATCGCGATCACGATTTTTTAACGATTTGTGCAGCTCTACAAGAAAATTGTATATTGTATGGCCAGCCTTACTGTTGTAAACTCTCTATAGGCCTGACTTAGGCTGGCCATACATTATACAATTTTCTTGTACAATTTTCCTTTAGATTTACCAAAAACGTATAATAATGAGGGCAAACCTAAATTCTTTCAATTTGTAAGTAATCAGGCGGATCCTTGCACTACATAGGAAATTGAATAAGAAAATTGTATAATGTATGGTCAGCTTTAATCATACACTGCAATGTGTAATCCAAGGCTAAGGCTGTAGTACGCCCGTGTGAGGGCCGTGTTTTACCCGCACAGGTGTTCCCCGCATCCCCATGCAGGCTGTCTCATTCATATCAGTTGGGGACCAGCGGCTGCCCAGACACAGGCAGGCCTGCTCCCAATTTGACATTTGTGTGGGTGCATGCCCCTGGCACAACCTGTCCGCTTTTAAGGCCTTGAACCCACAGCTGCACGGATATCAAATTGGGCTGTGTCTGTCTGTGCCATCCCATGACCACCTCACGCTGACACGTTTCACCCAGAAAAGTCTATGTGAATTAGTCTTTTCCAGGTGAAACGTGTCAGCATAAGGACGTTCTGGATAGGCCTTCTGGCCCTCCTAATTGTCTGGAATAATAAAGTTTTTCAAAACACTGACATCATTGGAGGGAGACCAGTTTCTTTGCAGAAGTTTTAACAATAATCTATCACTTTGGCCATTTAGGCGATAAAAATTGGAATTGTTACTGTAAGCCTGATGGAAATGTTATCACCTCACAGGATATGAACTGATACTGAAATGTTACATGAACTCAGTAAAATGGTTAAAACGTTCTCCATGGATCTACCTAGAGAGGGTTCCAGTAACAGGAGGAAATTCCATCCAGGTGATTTTCTTATCATTTGATTATCATACAGAGTAGTACGGTGTGTCAGCATTATTTTGCATATTTCCATGTTATATGGGTGTATTTTTTTTCAGTGTAAATCTGCACTGACTCTTTAGAGTTTACAGGGAACTTGTCTGGGATAAAAGTTTGGTAGATGCCATTACTTGTTTGAAAGGATGGAGACATCTAGGGTTGCCATTATGGTCCTTGAGTTCAGTGACTGCATATTGGTTCTAGCTTAACCACCTGCCAACCGCGCACTGTAGTTTTACTGCTACAGTGCGGGCCAGCATGCGCAGAATCCTGTATATATACATATACCAGCCCACCCGGCTGTGCTGTCACTGGCTCTAGCACATGCCGGTCAGCTTTTTCCGGACCATGATCTATAGCTGGAACCTGCCGATCATTCGAGCAAGTGACAGGAGAGAGCCTTGTGTATGTAAACAACAGAGAGCTCTCTTCTGACAGTGGCAATGTGCTGGCTTTTGTTTCTCTGCAAAGCAGGGAATAAAAACCAGCACACTCCTTAGTAAAATTAGTACACAGTACACATAGTAAACATTTGTCACACACACGTTTAACTCGTTGATTACCCCTGATGTTAACCCCTTCTCAGCAAGTGTCATTACTACATTGACAGTGTGTATTATTATTAGCACTGTCACTGGAGATGTAAGTGGCAGTTAGTATCAGATTGCATGCCGACCCACTATAAGCCACTGATCACCGCCATTACTAGTATAAAAAAATAAATTAAAAAATCCAGTATATATGATGTCAAAGTTTTGTTCACACAAACCAATCAATATACACTTATTGTGATTTTTTTTATTTTTTTTTTTTTTTTACCAAAGACATGTGGTAGAATACATATTGGCCTAAATATATATATAAATTAGATTTTTACATTTTTTTTTTTTTTTTTATTGGATGTGTTTTATAACAGAAAGTAAAACAAAATGTATATAGATTTTTATGTTATTTTAAATTTATGCTCTTTTTCGTTTAAGGGTCACTCTGATGGGGAACCCTGATGTAAAGGGGGACTCTGATGGGGAACCCTGATGTAAAAGGGGACTCTGATGGGGAACCCTGATGTAAAGGGGGACTCTGATGGGGAACCCTGATGAAAAGGGGGACTCTGATGGGGAACCCTGATGAAAAGGGGGACTCTGATGGGGAACCCTGATGTAAAGGGGGACTCTGGTGGGGAACCCTGATTGGAGTTCTCTGATCTAGCTGATCAACACACTAGGTGTGAATGGGCCCCAACAGTTTTATAGCATAAAAGGGGTACTCTGATGGGGAACTTGATGTGGGGGGAACCCTAGTTTAATGGTCACTCCGCTGGGGACCCTGATATTAAGGGGACTCTGAGGACACCTGATGTAAAAGGGGTGCTGATAAAGTGTGAATGAGCCCCAACAGTTTTATAGCATAGTAACAAGTAGTGTACATGAATGTAATGGCACTCATATTTTTATCCCTGACAGGTTCCCTTTAAATAAGATATATATATATATATATATATCTTATTTTTTTTTTTTTTTTTTTTTTTTAATTGTGTGAAAATGTGCAAAACAACAGGTTTACTTTAATGTCCACGCCCCACCAATGTACTTTTCTTTGCTGCCCATACACAGCTTACCAAATAGCAGATCTATGTTTTTTTTTTTAATGCAAAAACTAAAAACCACTCCCTTACACGCATGGCAGAGGATTGTAAATGACAGGCAATTGCCAATCAGGGAAAATTATACAGAGAAGACACCATTACCAATTCTCTAGCCCCCTTGCAGCGGGGTTTACCTTAGTCCTGCAGAGGATTCCGGGTAGAA
This sequence comes from Aquarana catesbeiana, assembly GCF_042186555.1. Lineage (NCBI taxonomy): Eukaryota > Metazoa > Chordata > Amphibia > Anura > Ranidae > Aquarana > Aquarana catesbeiana. Next base: position 57,874,439 of record NC_133329.1, read on the forward strand.
TCAGAGAACAGACTCAGGGATAAATAAAATGTAATCATTAGTTGGTGACATCATATCAGTGCAGAAGCTGTGTAAAATGTGATGACAGAGTAACATTCTGATGATTTGACGCAGAGGCCTCACTATTATTATTTAGAAGTGTCCAGGCATGAGTCGACTCTTGAAACTTGAAAAAGCATGTTCACCTTTAAATAGTTTTCTACTTTATAAGGCCTATACCAACACAACTATGGTTATAGTGGTGTTCTTGGCCTATTGGTCCTTATGAAAGTGGACCTGTCACAAACAAGCTGTTTTGTTTGTAGTCCCAGGATTCTTGTTGTTGTTGTTTCCTGAGGAGCATAAGCCTCACACCATAGCACAGTGTGAGTGAATGAACAATGATTATACCCCAGCAATGGTTGATCTGGTATGAATATTTGACATATTATAATGGCCTCTGAGCATGCCTCAGCTTCAGGTTTTTTTTTTTTTTTTAACAGATCCGCTTACTTATATGAACCAGTCTCAGCTCTTGACCAAAAGTACTCGTATTACTGTGTATTATTATTATACGTTAGAGGTGTGTGTTTCCTGTATTCCTGCCTTAAAAGCTGGCCCTTGTGTTAGTAGACCTTTAATGAATGACGATATTGGGCTTCTTAAAGAAGAAGTATCACCACAACTTAAAATCCCCAAGAGAATGTAGCATTTGGTATTGTTCTGATCTGTGCTGTGTTTTTTTGCTACAAGCATCTTTGTCTCTGCTGGCCCTCAGTTCCACCCCAGACTAAAGCCCAATTTATGTGATCTGATGGGGGAGTTACATCACCACAGTAAAGCCACCACCCCCTCGCTCAGATTTCCACTTTGCACACTCTGTTTGCCCTGGTTTAGCTCTTGCTAGTCCCACCAGCACTGACTGATCCTTTACTAATATAAATTACAGACTGCATTCTCAAAAGAAAAGCATCAGTCAGTGCTGAGGGAGCTGTGTGACCGATTGGCGGACTGTTGGTAAATATCCACAGCAATGTAAAGTAGTTGTTTACTAGCAGCCAGCAGATAGATTACACAGCCCTCGCCAGCACTGACTGATCCTTTACTAATATAAGTGTAGGCTGCATTCTCAAAAGTAAAGCATCAGTCAGTGCTGGGGGGGGTGGCTGTGTGACTGATCTGCTGGCTGTCAGTAAATATCCACTGCAATGTAAAGTAGTTGTTTACTAGCAGCCAGCAGATCGATTACACAGCCCTCACCAGCACTGACTGATGCTTTACTTTTGAGAATGCAGCCTGCACTTATATTAGTAAAGAATCAGTCAGTGCTGGCGAGGGCTGTGTGATCCATCTGCTGGCTGCTAGTAAATATCCATAGCAATGTAAACTAGTTATTTACTAGCAGCCAGCAGATCCTTCAAATGGCATAGAAAAAACACATAGGTGAGAGTCAAGGACGCTGCACACCCCAAAAGACTGAAAACATGGAAAAATTCCCCACGGGGCTTTTTAGCAGCAAAGGATAGACAAGTATCTATTGTAAAAAACTTTGTTTTATTGGTGAAAAAGGTTCAATTTGTACAAAAAGTTAAAATGTGAGCTCTGTTCGGTCACCTAACCCCCCCAACCACACCCCCCAGCACTGACTGATGCTTTACTTGCACTTGCAGCTTGCACTATATTAGTAAAGCAGCAGTCAGTGCTGGCGAGGGATGTGTGATCCATCTGCTGGCTGCTAGTAAACAACTACTTTATATTGCTGTGGATATTTAATGACAGCCAGCAGATCGGTCACACAACCCCCTCAGCACTGACTGATCCTTTACTAATATAGTGCAGGTTGCATTCTCAAAAGTAAAGCATCAGTGCTGGAGGGGTTGTGTGATCGATCTGCTGGCTGTTATGAAATATCCACAGCAATATAAAGTAGTTGTTTTTTTAGCAGCCAGCAGATGGATCACACAGCCCTCACCAGAACTGACTGATCCTTTACTATTACAAGTCCTTGTATTGTGATCCAAGCAGACCTGCTCCAACTATGCTGAATGACAGCGCTCATCTCCATCGTACTCCTACTGGCAGAGATGAGCGCTGTCAATCACTTAGAGCTGGGGAGGGGTGTGGTGTGTGTGCTGTCACCCAACGCCAGCTCTGTATCCGAAGAACCCATTAAACAGGACAAAGTGCTACATTTGCTTTGTCCCCTGGGGGACAGGATGATGAAAATATATATTTATGGTGAGACTTCTTCTTTAAAGGATACAAAAAAACCTGTCACAAAGCAAAACAAAGGTGAAGCAGTCTATTACAATGTACTGCAGTGGGTTCCTTTTGCTTTAATTTTTGTTTTTGGTTCCCATTGGATATCTGCGGATATCTGAAATGTGATAATTATGTTCTTCCGTTAAGGCCAGTTGCAGGGTGCTATGCTCTCTTCCCCCCGACACATCTGTTTCTGTATACCATTCCTCCTGTAGAAGGGAACTGTGTGATATAATAAAGATCTATGATTACCACTTCAGCGTGTGTGTTTTGGATAAGCAGTAGTGTGAATCAAAGTATTAGTTTGAGCTTACACAGTGATAGGCACTTCCTCCCCGCCCCCCTGTGAAAGAATCACCAAGAGCCAGTACTGTCCTATGAGGAAGTACAGCAAGTCCCATGCTCCTCCATACCCAGATGTACTGCATATAGTCTTCACTCCCAGCAGCTGAATGTAGGTGGGGCAGGGGGGTGCTAAAATGAACCTGTCACCTGGGTATGTATTGTGTGTTTGTCCTGCTATAACTACAAGGGTGCCTATCTGTGTTCTGTAATCTCAGCCTCAAGCCCCCTCCCCACCAGGTTCCAATGTAATCAGTACAGCAGTTGGGAAGGTGTACGCTCCACATAACATGTCACTAAGTTAAAGTGGAACTTCACTCTCCCAATCAAAATTGACTATTATTTTTCTTTTTCTTTTTTCTTTTCTGCACCATCGTACGTATTTCAAGTAATTGCACAGTTTTATATTTTTACTTTCTCTTTTCACATTTTACACATTTTGAGAACTATATATTGGTAATATTGTTTATCAGACAAGTACACTCTGAAGAACTGCTGTTCTATATCAATAAAAAATACATAAAAAGAGGTTTATTCTCTCTTCTGTAAAAGTTACCTTCTTTCGATCGTATTCACGTATCAAAAAAAAAAAAAAAAGGAATGTCTACCTTGTTTCAGGGCTCGTTCACACTGAGTGGTCTCTTGCGTTTTTTTTTCCCCACTGGTTGAACGTAAGTCACCTCTAGGGCACATAGAAAACAATTTCTTCTATGGGCCACATTCACACCCCAACAATGGCGTTCTGTGCAGTGTGATACAGTGCAGAATAATGCAGCATATTTGCATTTTTCTGCAGCGCATTGGATGGCACCACATGTCAATGCACCACAGCGTATCGCACCATGCTGCTGTGCAGTGACGTGAATGAGTTGTCACTACGTGACACTTCAAATATAAAGTTTAAAAAAAAAAACCAAAAGCAGTGTGGCGCGTTAAAGCACGCATTGCACTGCGCCTGACTTGCCCTGTTTCCTGCAAGAGGTAGCCATGCACTGGCAAGGTCATGTTAACATAGCCTTACTTGTCAGGGCCCTGAAATTATTCAGGTATTCATACAGCCCTTTACATACTCTCACCGGCCACTTTATTAGGTACACCTGTTCAATTGCTTGGTCACACAAATTGCTGATCAGCCAATCACATGGCAGCAACTCGATGCATTTAGGCATCTAGACATGGCGAAGATGACTTGCTGACGTTCAAACCCGAGCATCAGAGTGGGGAAGAAAGGGGATTTAAGTGACTTTGAACGTGGTGTGGTTGTTGGTACCAGGCGGGCTGGTCTGAGTATTTCAAAAACTGCTGATCTACTGGGGTTTTCACACACAACCATCTCTCGGGTTTACAGAGAATGGTCCAAAAAAGAGAAAATATCCAGTGAGCGGCAGTTGTGTGGAGGAAAATGCCTTGTTGATGTTAGAGGAGAATGGGCAGACTGGTTCCAGATGATAGAAAGGTAACAGTAACTCAAATAACCACTCGTTACACCCAAGGTATGCAGAATACCATCTCTGAATTCACAACACAATAAACCTTGAAGCAGATGGGCTACAGCAGGGGAAGACCACACCGGGTAACACTCCTGTCAGCTAAGAACAGGAAACTGAGGCTACAATTCGCACAGGCTCACCAAAATTGAACAATAGAAGATTTGAAAAAACAATGCCTGGTCTGATGAGTCTGGGTTTCAGCTCTGTCATTCAGATGGTCGGGTCAGAATGTGTAGTAAATAACATGAAAGCATGGATCCATCCTGCCTTGTATCACCGGTTCAGGCTGGTGGTGATGGTGTAATGGTGGGGGGGATATTTTCTTGGCACACTTTGGGCCCCTTAGTACCAATTGATCATCGTTTATACACCACGGCCTTCCTGAGTATCGTTGGTGACCATGTCCATCCCTTTATGACTACAGTGTCCCCATCTTCTGATGGCTCCTTCCAGCAGGATAATCCATGTCACAAAGCTCCAATCATCTCACCACTGGACAATGAGGTCCCTGTACTCCAATGGCCTCCACACTCACCACATCTCATCCAATAGAGCACTTTTGGGCTTGGCATCATGGATGTGCAGCCGACAAATCTGCAGCAACTGTGTGATGCTATCATGTCACTCTGGACCAAAATCTCTGAGAAATGTTTCCAATACCTTGTTGGATCTATGCCACCAAGAATGAAGGTAAAATGGGGTCCAGCCCGGTGCTAGCAAGGTGTACCTAATAAAGTGACCTGCGAGTAAATATTGTACATTCTGTAAGGCTGACTATACACTATACAGTCTGATTGTACAATCTCCCTTGAAGCTGCTAGGACGTTCTTTCATTTCTTTGGTTTATGTCTGGGTGTAGTGTGGTAGCGGTTGCAGACCTGAGTGTGTTTGGTGGACACCAAAGGAATATGATGACCTGCAGTCTCCATTGCACCCAGAAGATGAAATTCATATGTTATAATGACATTCTTCCCATGGACTTAATTAAGTCCCTAACAAGACAGGGGTCATTTTCCTGGAGAGCTTTGTAAAATTCTTCCTCTGCGCCTTTTGATTTCATCATTTTAAGCAGAAAATCATTTCTTTGCATTGTCCTCCTCTGAAGTCTAATCTCTTCCTCCTCGTCTTCGTTAATGACCCCCTGCTGACGTAAAGACAGAAGAATCGGCTCGATGAGTCCCATTCTTTTACACAGATCTTTGTGCCTCCTCTGTATAAAAAGTCTTGCACCTCCAAGGATAAAAAAAAGAAGAAATTACAAAAGGTGTATATTTCATTGAACTGTGTAACAAAAATGACTAAATGCTTTTCATATATTGTAGAAAAACTGTTAAACAAGTAGCAGAATAAATCCGGAAAAGCAATAGTGTAAACCAGCCTTTCTCAACCTTTTCAACACAGAGGAACCCCTAAAATAAGGTTCCCATCTCAGGGAACCCCTGCTAAAAATTACTATATCTACAACTCATGATACATCCGTGTGATATTCAATGAGAAGAATGCTCCTTGTGGACTTTGGGAAGAATGACTCTCTTACAGATACCTAAAATGAGCAATGGTGTCGGTGGGAACTTTTCTGAGAGGCAGAGATTGCACATTGCTCAGGGAAGGCCCAGCAACCTCTGGAGGAACCCTGGTGTTCCATGGACCCCTGGTTGAAAAACCCTGGTGTAAACGATATCAACAGCTGAATATATGCAGCCTTAAATCAAAAATATATTTCAAGGCGTTTCCCCCCTAGAAAATAGGTGCAGGAAAACCCCCCCCCCCCGCCTTCCCAAGTCAGACTTGTCCCTGACCCCTCCCCTCCTCTCAGCACCACCCCCTTTTAAAGAATAAATCCCCCAGCAGCATCAATAAATACCCCAGCAGCAATAACTCTCCCAGAAGCAACAATATGGAATGAAAGTGTGTAGACTAGGGAACGTACAGCTTGGTATACAGATTGAAGTGGTGCAGAATAGGGAATGTACAGCATGGTATATGAAATGAGGCAGTGTGGAATGGGGAACATACAGAATGGCATGTGGAATGAGGTGGTGCAGAGCTGGGGGCATACACCGCCACTTTACCTGAGTTGATCGGCAACCCCTCCAACCAGGACCTGTGCCTACCGGAGGTTCTGGTGCTGTGCGAAAAAAGCCCTGTGTTTTGTCTATACTTGGAAAAGTAAACCGTTTTGGCCCATCAAGTTACCTTGTACTTACCTTCACTGCCTTCTTTTGCCAAAACACAGAGACTTGGGCACATGTCATTGCCCCCAAAGCCCCCTTCCTTCCCCTCCACAAATGAGAACTTGGTGCCTGAGTGGCCAATTTCCGGGCCTAGGCACTGTCACATGATGGAGAGTTGAGCATTCTTTTGGGGAGGTTTGGAAGGTAATTAGAAGCTGCATATTGTGTCTGAGATACAATACAGTTCCTATTGCTTTAACCTGAAACCTGTGCATAAAAGGTCGCCTACACAATGGCTCCTGATCATATGATCAATACACCACAAACTAGGCTTTTCAGCCTACAGATGACAATTTAACGATGTTTAATACTGTAATTGTCAAATGCAATTACAGTATTTACAAAAAATATCTATATTGATATGAGGCATATTTATAAAACAGTGAATGTGACATTCACCAAATATTTACTGCAGGTAATTTTTCCTGATGCATATGTTTTAAATTACAGGGTGTGAATGTTACACCCACTGCTTTAAAAATATGCCCTACAGAGTTTTTTTTTTTATATAATCTTTATGTAGAAAAACATTTCTCTTACAAAAAGTAAAATAAAGTAAATTAAAACAATTGTTGTCTCATATCTATGGACAGCAAGAAAAAAAAAAAAAGTTAACATGAAAAAAAAACATTAACATAAAAATAAAAGGAAAACACAATTCTGTTCTGTTAAAAAAAAAAAAAAGGAAAACACAAAAGGTGTCAAATATAGACTTCCACATCAGGGACCCGGATTCCTGAGACGTTGGGGGCCCAGCCATCAACCAGGGCGCCATAGTACACACAAGCAGGTGGCTCCCTATGGGGGAGGAAAGGGCCACAGAAAAACTGATGGGTTTGCAACCCCCCCCCCCCCCCCACGCGAGGGACGCCCCAACATCAGTGACAACCCGGGATGGAACAGAAGACCAAAACACAAGGCCCTCGGATCTGCTGAAATGCTGTAAGTTGAAACTGTAAAACAGAAACCAGATAACAGGGAATGTGACTAAAACGACACTTTAAAAGGAAAACTTTAAATAAAACTAAAACAAGAAGCACAGCCCTGCATAGCATGCAATGATAGGAAAGGAAAAAGACCTTAAACTTTGGTATTGGCTGCATAATTTACATAGCTACTTTCCAACAAGACAACGTCTAAGCTAGACGAAACTCGCCCTGGATCAAAAGTATGGTCCTGCCACGCTGCCCACCTACTTAAAAAAATCGCTCATGTCTGTCCATTCATGTTGCCACCCACTCCTCCGCTTCCATAATCCCATTCACCTTCCCAATCCACTCCTCTGTACTGGGCACATGTGTTCGCTTCCAGTAGATAGGGATTAATCTCTTTGCCACATTCAGGAGGTATGGGAGAGCGCTTTTCTTATAATGACTGAGTGGGATGGTAAGAATGGAGTAGAAAATGAGTCGGGGACAGAGGGACATCTACCCAGAGTACATTTTTTATCTGATCTTTAACTTAACAGAAGGGTCGAATCGCGGGACACTCCAACCACAGGTGCAGGAGTGTGCCTCTCTGGCCGCAACCTCTCCAACAAAGATCGTGGACTGAAGGGTATTTATGTGATAAGGTCACAGGCACACTGTACCACCTCGTCAGTAACTTATAATTAGTCTCTTGGGTCCTGGATTTAATAGAGCTGGAATGGGTTAATTGGTATATGTGTTTAAGTTGGGCAGCTGAGAACTCCATCCCCAGGTCGCGTTCCCACTCCCGAATAAACGCGGCTTTAGTTATAGTGGGAGTGGAACCGAGTAGTAGTATACAGTACTGAGACTAAGTGGGGTAAGGGCTCTTTTTCTATGAACAGCTGCTTAATTGGGGTAATTGTAGACAACTCCCTAATAGAACGTCCATGGGTAGCAAGAAAATGGTGCAATTGCTTGTAGTGCCAAAAGTCCATGGGAAAACTTCCAAATCTCTCTCTAATGCCGCGTACACACGGTCGGACTTTTCGTCTACAAAAGTCCGACAGCCTGTCCGACAGACTTCCGGCGGACTTTCCGCGGACTTGCAGCAGACTTTCTAACGAACGGACTTGCCTACACACCACCACACAAAAGTCCGACGGATTCGTACGTGATGACGTACACCGGACTAAAATAAGGAAGTTCATAGCCAGTAGCCAATAGCTGCCCTAGCATGGGTTTTTGTCCGTCGGACTAGCACACAGACGAGCGGATTTCGGGGTCCGTCGTAGTTACGACGTAAAGATTTGAAGCATGTTTCAAATCTAAAGTCCGTCGGATTTGAGGCTGAAAAAGTCTGCTGAAAGTCCGGAGAAGCCCACACACGATCGGATTACCAGCCAGCTTTAGTCCGTCGGCGTCCGTTGGACTTTTGTAGACGAAAAGTCCGACCGTGTGTACGCGGCATAAGGGTCTCCAGGGAAAGCAGCCTACCCTACTGAGTTAACCAACACTGCTAAATTTGGCCTAGGCATCAATGGCCACTGGTCAGGGAAGTTGTAGCAGGAAATGATCATGCTCCTGTATTATGGTGAGGCTTCGTGAGTTCAGCTACAGGAAAAGAAGACTCTTACCTGAGCCTGATTCCCTTATAGGTCTGATCCCTCTGAGATGTTCAAGTTGTTCTTCAAAAAAGGAAAAAAAAATGTCAAAACCACTGTCTACATGTTAAAGAGTCACATTAACCTAATCTGATTATTCAGTGTTTGGGAATCTGGCAGCTCTGGCTATTTAATACGATTATAAAGCCTAAACTCTAGCCCATCCATTTGTTGCCTAGGTGGTGACAATAGCTGGATTGAAGGCATGCTGTAGGCTCTCCCCCTCCCCTCTACCATCCTCCAGCACTAGGATGGCGATATCAGCTAGATGGAAGGCAGGTTGTGCTTTCTCCTCCTCAAACAAACATTCTTGGTGACTTCAACATCCCTGTTAAACTTAACACTCCCGCTACTTCTAAGCTGCTGAGCCTAACCTCCTCTTTTGACCTAAAACAATGGACAAGAGCTTCTACTTACTCTGTTGGCAACCTATGCACTCCGCACAAACTCTCCAATATTCCTTTGCCTCTCTCTGATCACCACCTTATTAGTTTCACTTTCTCCTTGTCTGCCTCCTCCTTGCCTTCCAACTACCAAACTATTACCCGTAGAAACCTTCGCCATCTTAACCCTTCTCGTCTTTTTTCTGCTACAGATTGTCTCTACGAAAAATCTCATCCTTGTCCTGCCCCAACTTGGCCACTTCTGTCTACAACAATTCACTGTCATCCACCCTGGATACCTTGGCCCCCCAACCACACACAGAATCAGGCCCCAACCACTACAACCCTGGCAGACAGACATTACCAGAAGCCTCAAAAAACAGAGCCGTGCTCTTGTGCATCTGTGGCATAAGACTAAGTCACAGCAAGATTTCAGCCAATATAAATCTGTCCTCCAAAAATACCATTTCTGCCTCCACACTTCCAAACAGACCTACTTTATCACTCTCATTAACACTCTCTCATGCAGTCCCAGTCAACTCTTTTCTACCTTTACCACTCTACTTTGTCCTCCATTACCTCCACCCACTAACTTACTGCCCAGGAGATTGCTAATCACTTCAAAAATAAGATTGAGACAATTTGTCTCGAGATCTCCGCTCTACAGATATCTCCCTCACTTTACACTCCTTGTCCTCTTGCACAATCAATACTTCCCTCTTTTAACCCATCTACTATAGAGGAAGTCACTAAACTTTTTTCTAACGTCCACCTAACCTCCTGCCCCCTGGACCCTGTTCCTTCTCAAATACTACGATCACCATCTGACTCTATCCTACACTCTTTAACTCATATCTTCAACCTCTCACTCTCTACTGGCATGTTCCCCAACCCTCTAAAACATGCACTAGTCACTCCCATACCAAAAAAGGCCTCACTAGACCCCACCAATCTTAACAACCTAAGACCCATCTCTTTACACCCTTTTGCCTCCAAACTCCTTGAAGGTTTAGTATACAACCGACTGAGCGACCACCTCATTGTTGATCCTCTTCAGTCTGGATTTCTCCCACAGCACTCCACAGAAACTGCCCTCCCAAAACTCACAAATGACTTACTAACAGCCAAAACCAATGGTCATTATTCCGTACTCTTACTCTTATGCAGCGAACACACGATCGGAAATTCCACCAGCAAAAGTCTGATGAGAGCTTTTGGTCGGAAAATGCGACCGTGTGTATGCTCCATCGGACTTTTGCTGGCGGAATTCCAGCCAGCAAAAGATTGAGAGCAGGTTCTCAATTTTTCGGTGGGAAAAAGTCCCAATCGCATATTCCGATCGTCTGTACCAATTCCGACGCGCAAAATTCCTACGCACGGTCGGAAACAATTTGCATGCTCGTAAGCATTGAACTTCATTTTCTTGGCTCGTCGTAGTGTTGTACACCACGTTCTCGACGGTCGAAAGTTTAACGAACTTTTGTGTGACCGTGCGTATGCAGGGCAAGCTTGAGCGGAATTACGCTGGAAAAACCATCAAAGATTTTTCAGACAGAAAATCCGCTCATGTGTACGTGGCATTAGACGTTTCTGCTGCCTTTGATACAGTTGACCACCCCCTCCTCAAAAAAAACCTCAATTTGCATGGTCTCCATGGCTGCACTCTCCGTTTGGTTCGAATGTTACCTATCTCATCGCACCTTCAGTGTCACTTACAACTCCACTTCCTCCTCTCCAACTCCTCTTACCGTTGGAGTCCCGCAAGGTTCTGTCCTTGGACCTCTACTATTTACACATCCTCCCTGGGTCAGCTGATAGCTCCCATGGCTTGCACTACCATTTATATGCGGATGACACCCAAATCTTTCTCTCTGCCCCTCAGCTCACCCCATCAATCTCCTCACGGATCACTTATTTACTAACAGACATATCAGTCTGGATGTCAAACCACTTCCTCAAACTGAATCTATCTAAAACTCAGCTCTTAATATTTCCTCCCCCACGTGCCTCTTCCCCTGACTTCTCTGTCAACATCAATGGCAAATCTATCAGCCCGTCCCCACATGCCAGGGTGCTAGGGGTAACCTTAGACTCTGAGCTGTCCTTTCAGGCCCACATGCAATCCCTGTCCAAATCATGCCGCCTTAGCCTCAGCAACATTTCCAGAATACGCCCCTTTTGACACCACCAAGCTTCTAACTCACTCCCTGGTTATCTCTCGCCTCGACTACTGCAACTCCCTCCTCATTGGATTACCTCTACATAAACTATCCCCCCTTCAGTCCATAATGAATGCCGCTCCAAGACTCATCCACCTTACCAACCATTCAGTGTCGTCCACCCCTCTCTGCCAATCCCTCCACTGGCTTCCATTCACCCAACGAATAAAATTCAAAGTACTAACAATAATTTACAAAGCCACCCATAACTCTGCCCCCAGCTACATCACTAACCTAGTCCCAAAATACCAACCAAGCCGCTCTCTTCGGTCCTCCCAAGACCTCCTGCTCTCTATCTCCCTTGTCACCTCCTCCCATGCTCGCCTCCATGATTTCTCCAGAGCTTCTCCCATCCTTTGGAACTCCCTACCCCAATCTGTCCGACTGTCCCCTAATCTATCCATCTTTAGACGATCCCTGAAAACCCTTCTCTTTAAAGAGAGAAGCATCTGGTAAGCTTGCTGGTTACCCAGTGCTATCTTCAGGATACTACACTCAAAGAGTCTCTACGCACAAGTCCCCAGGAAAATTGCCTCCTTTCAGCATCCTCTGGACACCATCCAGTGATAGAGACAATCCTTCTCTAGCCCAGATCCCTTGAAGAAAGCTTGCGGTCAGATAAAGGCTACTTCTAGGTCCTAGCACTGCAGCTCCTGAAGCCTTGCAGAAGAGCAACCCAGTCCTTTAGCTACCTCATGGGCAACAGCCCCTTGAGGCTGGGAACTCTCCTTTCTGGGGAAAGACAATCTCTCCAGGGCTTCAGACTATTTTTTAGCTGTCCAGCCACCTTCTGGGAACACCTCCCCAAGGATTGGCTAGGCTATGATCAGTATTCCAACTGATCTTTTACCTTCTCCTTCCCTAAGCTCTAGTTTAGAGGCAGGGGGAAGCAATCAAACTCCCAGCTTATGAAACCCTGAACAGACCAAAACAAACAATCTCTGCTCCCCTGATTACAGAAGGAGCCAAAAACTAAAATTTAACTAGCAACCTAACTAGGAGGGTGTTACATGAAGAACACTGGGACTTGATCTTATACTAACAGGAGGGAAGTATTATTTTACCAAAAAAAGTGGATGCTTGGCACAGACTTCCAGTACAAATAGTGAGTTAGTTTAAACATGCTTGGATCAACATAGGTCTATCCTATAGACCTAAGGACAACTTGGTCTTATTCTGGCATCACTCTTCTATGGTTATATATTTAGTGCTATGGTGCCAGTTTTGTTTTAGAACACTTTTCCGAGAATGTGGCCAAAATTTAAGGCCTGTCAGAATTAAGCCATGTTTATAAAAAAGAAACAGTATTATGTCCACCTGTGCTTCCTACCCCTTTCCCCTCAAAACCTGATGAGGCTAATTTTTCAGAGATTTTAATAATATAAATAAGTGTGGAAAGGATTAGATGCCCTGTTTGTTTTTTTTTTCCTTGTGACTCCTCTCATCCTTCTTATTCGTTCTGGTGACCATTGTTATCGAAAGAGAAAGGGCTCTTCTTGTGGTGCATCGATTTTGAAATTAAGCTGAAATGAGTTTGAAATTGAAATGGATGGGCTGCCAACGCACAAAAACCATACGCCACAAAATTTGAAACGCAACATAGTCTGATGCATTCCAGTGATGCACAATGCATGTGTGCTGCCTTAGTAGATTTGGGTGCTATTCTAAATGAATGGCACCGCAGGTCTGTCCCACTTATATGTATTTTTAATTTGATGTATTGAACTGCATTAGATTAGGATTATTCTGTAATATGTTAACATCAAAATGGCAGTTTTGAGTTTTTGTTTGTAACTAACCTGCCCTTTTTCTTCCGTGTACTTTCAGTCAGTGTTAGTACTTGACAGAGACAGGGCTTAGGAAAGTCTATGTCTTTCTACACTACAAAAGACTGCAAAAAAAAAAAAAAACGGTACTGCACATATCTTAAGCAAATTTGTGTCAGTTTTAACTTCTTTTTGAAGAGTTAAGCTGCCTGTGGATGGTGCCAAGCCAGTAACTATACTATCTAGAAAGACTGGGTCTAAGGACGTATGTCAGTGAATAAAGCTGCATTTGAAACAGAACAGCCACATGGGCCAAAAGTAATGGGGAATACAAACTTTTACCTTTCTTCAACTGACGACTCCAGATAATCTGTCCGCTGTTTTTTTCAGCTATACGTAAAACAATTTTGTCTGAGGGTTCATTCATGGTGATATCATGTAGGGAAAGACTCTGGAAGGGCAGGTGAACCGGAAACGCAGAACCTATAAATTGTAGATATGGATTTATCCGTGCAAGTAAAGAAAAACCTTCCTGGTGTCCACTTATTTACTAACAAGATGGAATATTAGTAAAATAATGTTGTGTTCTTTGGTATTCATTCTCTCTCTCTCCCTCACTCCCTCTCTCCCACTTCTCTCTCCCTCTCCTTCACTCCCTCCTTCTCTCCCACTTCTCTCTCCCTCTCCCTCACTCCTTCTCTCCCACTTCTCTCTCCCTCTCCTTCACTCCCTCCTTCTCTCCCACTTCTCTCTCCCTCTCCCTCACTCCTTCTCTCCCACTTCTCTCTCCCTCTCCCTAACTCCCTCCTTCTCTCCCACACCTCTCTCCCTCCTTCTCTCCCACACCTCTCTCCCTCCTTCTCTCCCACACCTCTCTCCCTCTCCTTCCTTCTCTCCCTCTCCCTCACTCCCTCCTTCTCTCCCACACCTCTCTCCCTCCTTCTCTCCCACACCTCTCTCCCTCTCCCTCCTTCTCTCCCACACCTCTCTCCCTCCTTCTCTCCCACACCTCTCTCCCTCTCCCTCCTTCTCTCCCACACCTCTCTCCCTCTCCCTCCTTCTCTCTCACACCTCTCTCCCTCCTTCTCTCCCACACCTCTCTCCCTCCTTCTCTCCCACACCTCTCTCCCTCTCCCTCCTTCTCTCCCACACCTCTCTCCCTCCTTCTCTCCCACACCTCTCTCCCTCCTTCTCTCCCACACCTCTCTCCCTCTCCCTCCTTCTCTCCCACACCTCTCTTCCTCCTTCTCTCCCACACCTCTCTCCCTCTCCCTCCTTCTCTCCCACACCTCTCTCCCTCCTTCTCTCCCACACCTCTCTCCCTCTCCCTCCTTCTCTCCCACACCTCTCTCCCTCTCCCTCCTTCTCTCCCACACCTCTCTCCCTCCTTCTCTCCCACACCTCTCTCCCTCTCCCTCACTCCCTCCCACACCTCTCTCCCTCTCCCTCCTTCTCTCCCACACCTCTCTCCCTCTCCCTCCTTCTCTCCCACACCTCTCTCCCTCCTTCTCTCCCACACCTCTCTCCCTCTCCCTCACTCCCTCCCACACCTCTCTCTCTCTCCCACACCTCTCTCTCTCTCCCACACCTCTCCCACACCTCTCTCTCCCACACCTCTCTCTCTCTCCCACACCTCTCTCCCCCGACACTCCCTCCTTCTCTCCCACAACTCTCTCTCTCTCCCACACCTCTCTCTCTCTCTCCCACACATCTCTCTCTCTCCCACACCTCTCTCTCTCTCCCTCCTTCTCTCCCACACCTCTCTCCCTCTCCCTCACTCCCTCCCACACCTCTCTTTCTCTCCCACACCTCTCTCTCTCTCCCACACCTCTCCCACACCTCTCTCTCTCTCCCACACCTCTCTCCCTCCTTCTCTCCCACACCTCTCTCTCCCACACCTCTCTCTCTCTCCCACATCTCTCTCTCTCTCCCACACCTCTCTCTCTCTCCCACACCTCTCTCTCTCTCCCACACCTCTCTCCCTCCTTCTCTCCCACACCTCTCTCCCTCTCCCTCCTTCTTTCCCACACCTCTCTCCCTCCTTCTCTCCCATACCTCTCTCCCTCTCTCTCCCTCTCTCTCCCACACCTCTCTTTCTCTCTCTCTCTCTCTCCCTCTCTCTCCCTCTCTCTCCCACCTCTCTCTCTCTCTCTCTCTCTTTCTCTCTCTCTCTCTCTCTCTCTCTCTCTCTCTCCCCCCTTCTCTCCCACTTCTCTCTCTCTGTCTCCCTCTCCCTCACTCCCTCTCTCCAACTTCTCTCTCCATCACTCCTTCGCTCCCACTTCTCTCTCCCTCTCCCTCTCCCTCACTCCCTCTTTCTCTCCCACTTCCTGCCCTTCTCCTCTCTCTCTCTCCCCCTCTCCCTGCCTCTCTCCCCCCCCACTCTCTGCCCCCCCTGCCTCTCCCCCCCCCCACTCTCTGCCCACCCCCCTGCTCTCTCTCTCCCCCTCTGTCTTCTCCAACCTGGCTGTATCTGTGGGTCCCACTGGAGCCTCCCTGTAATAGTAAAACCTAACTCTAGCATTAACCCAGTCGTAACATGAAGTTCATACCTCTGGCTCTATCTCCGCTTCACTCAGTCCTTGTATAACATACGGTCTTTCTACATAAACTGATTCAACCTGCGGCGCCTTATCAATCCAATGGAACTCATCCCCGATCCTCTCATCGATAATCTAGGTGGAGAAAGAAGAAGTCAGGTTTAGTGTGAGAGAAGTACATCTTCGCCAGCACACCATGGATCAGCAAACAAGATTGTCCAAAAAAGGTTTTTAATCGAAAACGGTCACATCACAAGGGAGGTGCAACGTTTCGGGGCCGCGCAGGACCCCTTCGTCAGGCAAGTGATGAAAAAAAGGTTTAGTGTAAGGACTACAAGGTATAATTGTCCTATAGTTGAACTCCAGATAAAACCTTTTTCCGTTGCTTTTCTTTAAAACCCAAAAACAGAAAACTGCAAAAGGGGGGTGGAGACAAGACCAGTCCCCCTGCAAAAGGAGAGAGAGCAGCAGTGAGCGGTCTTTATTACAGGAAGTCTCACACTGGATTGCTGCACTGATCTGGAGGAAATACACAAAGCACACCAAGGTTCAAGAAGAATACACATGAGGAATGGATTTAGACAATATTTGTTTGTTTGTTAGTTCAGCTTTAAAGGCCTCAGGAAAACTGTCCGAAGCTTTGCATATGCTTTCTATAAGTTTTCTGTACACACTGTTCTGATGCCACCTGAAGCCCATGTGTAGAAGGCCTAATAAAAGTCTGCTTACAAATAAGTACAATTAATTTACCTTTTTTATGTCAGGCTGATTATCGATCATGGTGTAGAGACGAAGGCAACACTTTCCCTCTGCTTTGCCGTATATCAGCACTATCCCATTGAATGCGAATGGCCTAGTTATAAATGTCCAGAACTTCTCCAGCAGAGCCCCAAAAAAACTGAAAGTGGGATTCTCCAGCACAATGTATGACGGTTCAATCCTTGTCGGTGATTCCAAGATCATTTTCCCATTTTTGAAGCGAACCAATTTAATGTACGATTTGTATGTACCATAATCTGTATAAAAAAAGGGAGGCTTTAGAACTATTTTCTGAACTGTTTGCAAGCAGGGCTTTTTTGTTGGAGAATAGGTGCAAGTACGCAAACCCCCAACCCCACTGGAGCGAACAATAGGATATTCAGGACTAATGCCAGAGGGGCCAATACTAGTGTTAGAGGTGCTACTTACCAGGGCTAGAGGTGCTACTTACCAGGGCTAGAGGTGCTACTTACCAGGGCTATAGGTGCTCAGTACCAGTGCTATCAGACATCTTTGCCCAACTGTTTAACCATTATATCACCTAAGGCAGTTTTAGGTGAAACAACGAATACAGACTGTAATGCTGCAGCTTTCAGAAATTTACTTTAACACTAGGTTTACATAGGAGGCAGCAGGGCCAGATCTAGACTATCTGATCTTGGGGTGCAGTAAAAAAAAAGGGGCATAATGTCAACACTTAGTGTGAGTCGTTGACAGTCTGCGCCAGAGATGCAGGGAATTAGTATTTTCCCCTGTATACTCAGCACGGTCCGGTACCATGAGTCACGGTCCAGAAGTAATGCCTGACAGGTAGTGCAGAGGACGTTCAGAATGAATAGGGAGCACTAGTATTTATTAAGCTGTTATGCCATTAAATCAGGATGATTAAACAGAACCTGTGACCCCTTACATTGGTTGTCCCCATCAAAGTGCCCCCTTACATCAATTGCCCCAATCAGAGTGCCCCCTTACATCATTTGCCTCCATTAGCGTGCCCCCCTTACATCATTTGCCTCTATCAGAGTGTCCCCTTACATCAATTGCCTCCATCAGAGTATTCCCTTACATCAGTTGTCCCCATCAGAGTGCCCCCTTACATCAACTGCCTCCATCAGAGTTCCCCCTTACATCAACTGCTTCCATCATAGTGCCCCCTTACATCAATTGCCCCAATCAGAGTGCCCCCTTACATCAACTGCCTCCATCAGAGTGCCCCCTTACATCAACTGCCTCCATCAGAGTGCCCCCTTACATCAACTGCCTCCATCAGAGTGCCCCCTTACATCAACTGCCTCCATCATAGTGCCCCCTTACATCAACTGTCCCCATCATAGTGCCCCCTTATATCAATTGCCCCAATCAGAGTGCCCCCTTACATCAACTGCCTCCATCAGAGTGCCCTCTTACATCAACTGCCTCCATCAGAGTGCCCCCTTACATCAACTGCCTCCATCAGAGTTCCCCATAACATCAACTGCCCGAATCAGACTGCCCCCTTACATCAATTGCCTCCATCAGAGTGCCCCCTTACATCAATTGCCTCCATCAGAGTATCACCTTGCATTAGTTGTCCCCATCAGAGTGCCCCCTTGCATCAATTGCCGCACTCAGAGTGCCCCCCTTATATCAATTGTCCCCATCATAGTGCCCCCTTACATCAACTGCCCCAATCAGATTGCCCCCTTACATGAACTGCCTCCATCAGAGTGCCCCCTTACATAAACTGCCTCCATCAGAGTGCCCCCTTACATAAACTGCCTTCATCAAAGTGCCCCCCCCTACAACAACGGCCCCTTACATCAATTGCCTCCATCAGAGTATTCCCTTACATCAGTTGTCCCCATCAGAGTGCCCCCTTACATCAATTGCCCCAATCAGAGTGCCCCCTTACATCAACTTCCTCCATCATAGTGCCCCCTTACATCAACTTCCTCCATCATAGTGCCCCTTTACATCAACTGCCTCCATCATAGTGCCCCTTATATCAACTGTCCCCATCATAGTGCCCCCTTATATCAACTGTCCCCATCATAGTGCCCCCTTATATCAATTGCCCCAATCAGAGTGCCCCCTTACATCAACTGCCTCCATCAGAGTGCCCCTCTTACATCAACTGCCTCCATCAGAGTGCCCTCTTATATCAATGGTCCCCATCAGACTGGCTCATTGATTAATAGATGCACTCTCAGAAAGCCACCTCTTTTTACCACGAGGCCTTGCATGTCTGCGCCTGACCCGATGAGAATATACATACAGTATGTACTTTCCACCTCCATATGCCCTACTAATCATCGTGATTCCCTTTGGTGAGGGAACCCATGCAGATGTTGACTTACCTTTGGAAGACAGACAGTGAGGTAGGTACACAGCAGACACTTGAGAAGGCCCGTGTATTTTAATGTTGAAGAGTGGACTTATAATTTGATATCCATTGTTCAGAGTGTCCGTCATGTGATTACTCCAGGACTCCAGCTGGTACTCTACACACATCTCAGAGCTCGTCAGGAACTGAAGTTTTGTCTCTGAACAGCGAAAAAGGCCGTCCCTTCTCAATTTTAACCTGAGGATACAGAAATATTCAAATATAAAACACTTCACATGTTGCAGGATGCAGATTATCCCTCGCTGTAATGGAGAATGTTTGTGAAGGTTCTCATTTGTCCAGGTCATGGTATATCCAGCGGCGGCCCATCCATTAGGGGCGCACGGGCGCTGCCCCCTCTATCCATGCCTCTGCCCCCCTGATCTACATGCAGGACGCCAAACGCATGGATTCCAATGGGGGGGGGGGGGGGTTAAGCACATGATTAGAGACAGAGGCTCTAATAGGCTGCTTGCTGAACAAGTGGCTTGGAGAAGAGATGAAACATCTTCAACATTACAGAACAAGTCCAGATGAATGTGAATAAGGCTAGGCTAAAACAGCAGCAGTCTCTGAAAAGAGGTCTGTGGTAAATTGGTTTTCATAGGGCAGCAGAACAGCGGTATCATATACCTGGTTGGAGGACAAGATGACTAAAGGCAGGTCTTTGTTTCAGCTGGAACTTGGTGGAACTCAGTTCCACCACATCTGGTTTAGGCCCTCTCTGTTCCCTGCTCACCACTATCACTTGTAAGCACAGAAGTCCAGGCTTCTGTGCTTACAAGTGACAGCTCTTCTCCCAATGGCTTCCACAGATCTGATCTCCTGGGCGGCTCCCACTGAGTGCAGGATGGGGACCAGGGAGATGCAGGTACCTGGGGTACAGTGCAGATGCCGACACCCCCACTGGATGATTTCCTCACAAGTGAGAGAGGTGGAGCCAACTACAGTGGGCGGGGAGGTACTAGAGGTGGCTGGGTGCTTTAGCTTAATATAGCAACAAAAGTAACACATGTGGAAGATGGTGGAGCTTTTAGGAAGGTGGGGAGAAGATGGGGGCGGGGCTTGGGGTTGCATGTAGAGGTCAGAGCTGAAGAGGAGTGAAAGTGTGATGTGGATGGCGGGATGCAGAGGTAAGCAGCTGTGGAAGAAGGCTGGACTCTGCACTCTGTGTGTAACGCACCCCCTGGACTCTGCACTCCGTGGGGAACGCACCCCTGGACTCTGCACTCCGTGGGGAACGCACCCCTGGACTCTGCACTCCGTGGGGAACGCACCCCTGGACTCTGCACTCCGTGGGGAACGCACCCCTGGACTCTGCACTCCGTGGGGAACGCACCCCTGGACTCTGCACTCCGTGTGGAACGCACCCCTGGACTCTGCACTCCGTGGGGAACACACCCCTGGACTCTGCACTCCGTGGGGAACACACCCCTGGACTCTGCACTCCGTGGGGAACACACCCCTGGACTCTGCACTCCGTGGGGAACACACCCCTGGACTATGCACTCCTGGTATTAAGTGCCCCATTTTCACTGTGCAATTTGACCACACCCACTATTTGATGTGGTTTGGAGGGTGGGTGTGTGTGGGTGTGGGGGGGGGGGGGGGGGTGTTGTGGTTGAGTTCCTGTACCTATGTTCTGCGAAAAAGCCCTGACTAAATGGCTTATCTCACACCTCCGATCAAAACACCTCTGAAATAGAGCACAGGGAGCCCAGTCCGCGGAGGCTTCCTTCCAGAGCTGCCCCTACATTAGTGGATTATCAAACAAACGCTTTTCTTAGAGTTGGGCTCTAAATAGGATGCCTGTGTGCCCCATGCCCCATGCATGCGCATATGTCCACACAATGTGCACCAGACATGCTGCATTTTTCAGCACTGCACCGCACCAGGCAATACAGCAGCATTGCTATGTGAACAGGGCACATGTGCCCTATCAGTGACCTGCGTTTATCCATTGTGAACACACATAGTGTGAACGAGCCCTAAAGCTTGCCTGCAACACCAATGCCCCGTACACACGATCGAACTTTCCGACAAAACCGTGGATTTTTTTCCGAAGGATGTTGGCTCAAACTTGTCTTGCATACACACGGTCACACAAATCTTGTCGGAAATTCTGAACATCAAGAACGTGGTGACCTACAACACGTACTACAAGCTGAGAAAAATGAAGTTCAATAGCCGGTGCTGCTCTTCTGCTTGATTCACAGCATGCGTGAACTTTTGTGCGTCGGAATTGTGTGCACACGCTCGGAATTTCCGACAACAGATTTTGTTGTGGGAAAATTTGAGATCCAGATCTCAAATTTTGTGTGACGGAAATTCCGATGGAAAATGTCCGATGGAGCCTACACACGGCCGGAATTTCCGACAACAAGCTCCCATCGAACATTTTCCGTTGGAAAATCCGACCGTGTGTACAGGGCATAAGGTTTCTTTCTGCATTTTGATCTGTACTGGCCACTGCAGACTGTGTAGTCTGCTACCATGCTGGACACACACAGAGGAAACAATTACAGATCGGTATGGGTGCTGAAAGCAAGATTCACACAACTTAGATCACTTTTTAATTTAAACCAGGACTAAGGGGGCACGAATCATCATCAATCACTTGTAAATGGAACACCTATGTAGAAAACAAGTGGTGTACACCACACTACATAGTATTAGTACTATCCTTACTTGTAAGTCTTTCCATGAATGGATGGAGCCACTGTCATACTTCCACCCTCTGCAACCTGGAACCAAACAAGAAGACAAACAAACATGATGATGTGAAAAAGACTTGCTAACTATACTAAATAAACTGATTTAGGCTGGTTTTGGTCTTAATGGTTTTGGGTCAGTTTTATTTTAATTTGTTTTTGGGTGATATATATATATATATATATATTAAAGTTTTTACCTCAGAAGCCATTTAGTTCTGATGCAGACAAGTGAAGGTCTTCAAATGTTCCTCTAGATACACAAATGTCTGTAAATCTATCCGGTTGGCCTGTTGATGAGTTTGGACGGTTGAAGCTGAGACGGCATCTTTATCTCCCCCCCCCCCTTTTTTGGAACTTGAGGACACCTGAGGATCCATCTTGCCAGCCCTGGTGGCTAAACCCGCCTTCTGAGACTTGTAAGACGTATGTCTTTTCAAGTCATCTGGTTCCGGTAAGCCTCCTCTGATGCTTCGGTGGTGGTTCTGACACTCACTTAGACTTCATTACTATTTGGTGTTTATTTATCCACGTGGCAGACGCTTCTCATCGTTGTTCTCATTATCCAACCTTCAGAGACTTTTGGTGGCGGGTGTTGAATCCCATTGAGATCATAGATTTCAATATTTATGGACATTGAGTTTTTTCCTTTACTTTGATAATTTTCACATTGCCTTTTCACTGTTTATTAATATCAATTCATATGATAATGTGTGACACTAGCATATTTTTGATTTTGTTTGATTAGTTGTATATTATTCTGAATTATTTTATTCCCTTTTTTGGGTCCTCCAGGAATGGTTTGGGCTTAGTTCACTGTGTTTATTGAGCACTTACACATATAGCGCTACACTATATACACTTTTTATATATATATATATACACATACACACACACATATATATATACATATATAAACAGTATATTTTATTTCCACCATGTATTTTGTTTACTTTCATCATTACCCCTATGGGCTGCCAGAGCCATTTTTTTTTAAATTTTTGCACACATATTAAAGAAAAAAGATTAGCTAAAATCCCCAAACATAATACTTTTTCTGAAAGCAGAGGTCATGGAGAATAAAATAGGGATAGTTCCAATTCATTTATGTCACACAATTTTAGCACGTTTATCAAGCACGGAATTTCAGTAACAGATACACTAAAAGGTAATTTTAGGGCACACAAAAGCAATATATTACCAATTTTTTTAAAATAAATTGATAAAAAATATATTGATAAAATATAAAAGGTGAGGTTCTGCAAATTAAATAGATACCCAACACGTCAAGCCTTAAAATTGCTCGTGCCTATGAAAAGTTTGGTACACAAAATTTTCTCTAGGCTATGCTTTAAAAGCCTCTACAGGTCCTTAGTTTGGAGCTAACTGTGAATAATGGGCCTAGAATTATTTCTCTAACTCTGGTGTGTGCAGTGACATGTAACATGTGTAGGCAGGTGCAGTCTATTTTCTCCACTGTAGGTGGCGCTCGACCGCCAGCAGCAGTGCAGTTAGATGGAAAGTCAGGAGGGAAATGGTTCCTCTATGGTTTCCTGGGTTACTGATGAAGCTGTCTGGTTGGATGCTGCTACCCCATGTGACTCTGGCAGCCATCTTAGGTCAGGCAGGACCTATTTTAAGGCCCTGGCTCCAACGCTGGAGAGTAGTGTAGGAACAGGTCACTCATCTGACCTGGACAGTGACTAGTGGCAGGAAGAGGTTCCAGAGTAGGTAAAGAATAGGTACACGCCATCACCTCCCCATTTGGGCACGGACTGACCGAACCGCATTCCGCCCATCAAGACAGACGCTATCCGCACACCCGAGACCTGCTCTGCTAGACATCCCGGTCGGGTGCCTTTCTGCTGGGCTTGTTGTGTATTGCTGATCTTTTACATTAATACAAATTCTGTTCTCTGCAACTGGACACCACGCTGCACCTTCGCACATGTGTAGCACAACCAACATTTTTGTACATAGTTGCCCCTGAGGTGTGTTTTTATGTATGTATGTGCATGTTTGTTGGGGCGGAGGTCTGCAAAAAAACTTTTTTGGGGGGAGAGGTTAAGTGCTTAGGAGTACATTGAAATTTTTTTTGTTTTTTTTTTTGTTTTTTACTTAACTTTATCGCTATCACAATCACATAAGGGATTAAAAACAGGTTAACTGTGAATAAGTTCTACTTGCCGACCACAATACCTATATATATGTTGCGGTTTGCAAGTGGCTTTTAGCCATATCAGCCATAACCCCATATCATTTTTGACAGCCAGCGGCTGGCTTTCTCATGAAAGCAGCCTGAGCGGCTCATGAGCCGCTGGAACGCTTTCAGAAGTGGCGGGAGGGGACGTACCCCTCCTGCAGCTCGTTGGTGTCTCGGGCTTACCGTTTCCGTAGGTTCACCCGAGAAACGATCGGTCTGGCCACACAGGCGATCAAAGCGTAGATACGCTTTGATCGCCTCTATGGCCTTGGAGGACCGGAGCGATCTTTGATCTTTTGCTTTTAAAAGGTAAAGGAGAGATTTGGGGTCTTTTTGACCCCAGATCTCTCCATAAACAGGACTTGTTATCCTTATTTCTATTATATGGGGAGGTTTACATTCCTTGTAATAGGAATAAAAATGATTAAAAAAAAAATGAAAAGGGACAGTGTAGTAATAAAAAAAAAAAAAAAAAAAAAGGGCCCCCCCATCCCTCGATGCTCGTGTGCAGAAGCGAGCACATACATAAGTTGCGCATGCATATGTAAACGGTATTAACATCATACATGTGAAGTATTGCTGCGAACATTAGAGCGAGAGCAATAATTCTAGTGCTGGACCTCTTCTGTAACTCTTAAGAAGTTACCTGTAAAGGCATTTAAAGCATCGCCTATGGAGATTTTTATCATGTGCAATTTTAAAGGATGACATTATTATTATTATACAGTATTTATATAGCGCCAACAGTTTACGTAGCGCTTTACAACTTGAGGGTAGACAGTACAAATACAATACAATTTGATACAGTAGGAATCAGAGGGCCCTGCTCCTTAGAGCTTACAACCTAAGAAGGAAGGTCAAGAGATACAAGAGGTAATAACTATGGGTGATGTTCTGATTGAGAAGATAAATGTACAGTTGTTAGGTGGGGGCCAGATAGACTTCTCTGAAGAGATGAGTTTTCAGGGATCGTCTGAAAGTGGATAAAGTAGGAGAAAATCGGACGGATTGGGGTAGAGCATTCCAGAGGATGGGGGAGGCTCTGGAGAAGTCCTGAAGGCGAGCATGGGATGAGGTGACAAGGGAGTTTGAGAGCAGGAGGTCTTGGGAGGAGCGAAGAGAACGATTAGGTTGGTATTTTGTGACTAGGTTAGAGATGTAGCTGGGGGCCAGGTTGTGGATTGCTTTGTAAGTTATAGTTAGTATCTTGAATTTAATTTGGTGACTGAGTGGCAGCCAATGGAGGGATTGGCAGAGGGGTGTGGCATGACATGTTAGGTATCTATTTATTTGACGTAACATCATTTTTTTACAAAAAAATTGAGGTAACTATAGTGTTTTTTTTAAATTTATTAAAGTGTATTAAAGTGTATTTTTTCAAAAAATTGCGTTTGCAAAACCACTGCCCAAATACTGTGTGACATAAAAAATTGCAACGGTCGCCTTTTTTTTTCCCTAGGGCCTCTGCTAAAAATGTATAATGTTTGGGGGGTTATAAGTAATTTTCTAGAAAAAAAAAATTCCGATTTAAACTTGTAAACAAAAAGTGTACTAGAAAAAGCTTGGTCTTTAAGTGGTTAGATGAGAGAGTGTATTAGATCCATGATGTCTCCTCCTCACCCCATGGAAGATAATGTAGCACAGGTCACCCTCCATTAAATTCTTCCTCGCCCATAGCAGCCAGGGAAAGTGATATCTGAAACCAGAAGTGACAAAATCCTCCACCCACAGGTAGGATAGTGAAGCCTTGGAACATAGCAGGGGGGATTTCGTTAAGGGGCTCAGCACTTCTGGGAGGTCCGTGAAAGCTATACAGCCACCGGATTGCTTTCATCTGAGGAGGCATTGTATCACCTCCTCACTGCCTGCTCTAACCATATATGTTAGAGCAGACAGTAATTCCTTCTTTGACATGTGTACAACCCCAGCTGCTGCCTCTGGGGTGTACACATGCCGTAGAAGAAATTACTGCCTGCTAAAGGGGGTAGCATTTTTTTCGGGGTTATACAGCCCCCAAACTCACATGTGAGTGAGCACTAACTAAACCCCAAAGACTGAATTACAGATACTTACTTTATTAGCACTTAAAGTCTCAGTATCACCACTGCTAACCACCTCCTGTGAAAAATTGAAAGATCAGCCAGTTTTAAGCTTTCTTTGGTTAGTTAAAATGTTTTATATATTTTTTTTAAATCAAGATTTCACTTTCACAAGATTTTCACTTACCATTTTGTGACGAGATGAAGATGGGAGTTTTCTGAAATGTTCTATCACTAAAACAAAAGCGTTATGGTAAGTTGGAAAAGTATCTCTAATATGTTTATGTTTTATATTTTCATGTCTCTGGAAATCAGTTATTGAACAGATGCCACATACAAATATTAAGAAGCAGTACATGGTTGAACTTCAAGACTCAACAGCTATGATGGACACCATGGAAACTCATGAAGCTAATCCAGAGCAAACCGGGTCCCTTACTTGTGTCACCCCGGAGGAACCCAGGCAGCACCTTGGTTGAGAAACGTTGGTCTAAAGCACATATGTCAAACACAGGGCCGCAGGCCGAATCTGGCCCGCCATGCCATTTCATGTGGCCCTCACACCTTACCAGCAGCTGCAGCATCCCACTCGCCTCCACCCCTACCTTGTCTCGGCAGAAGAGGACAGAACTCTTCCGCCAGATCCTGCAGCTGACTCCAGCCCTCCTCTGGTCTTCCTCCAGACCCTGCACTTTCTGCTTTCCAGCTCCATCCCCAGCTTCTTCCCGGCAGCAGCACAAGGTAAGGGGGGGGGGGTGTTGTGATGTAAGGTGGGGGGGGGGTGGCTCTTGACATCTGATGCAAGAAGGGGGGGGGCGTGTGCCCTGGACAGCTAGTCTTACAAATACAACCGGCCCTTTGAGGGCAGCCATAATGCTTATGAGATCGAGTTTGACACCCCTAGTCTGAAGTATCACTTTTGGATGGACAGCTCATTTAACTAACCCTGCCTATTTAATTCTATTACGAATAAAAACAATTTTATGTTTTGAGTGTCAGATATTACCTGTATAACTTTGAGACACAGCTTCATTTAATTTAAATGAAATGCTGTCCACGTCCTTATAAGATATATTGGGTAGAGGTGCTTCAAGTTTCTTTCTGTGCTCCTCACCCTCTTGATCCTCATCCTCACGTATGTCCCCTGTGTTTGATTCTTCTAAGACGGTGAGTGGATCAGTCTTCTTACACAGGTCCTCAATGTGACGAATCCTCCTGGACAGCTCTTCCCTCTCTACCTCCATCTCCCAGATCAGATCCAACACTGACAATGAAGCCTCCTCTTCCTGCCTCAGAATCTCATTTAGGAATATCCCCTCTAGCTCTTCTATTCGTATTCTGACGCCTCTGAATAGAGCGGCAACTCTTTTTGTTTTATTAGATGCTGTTATTTGTATTGTTTTCCTGTTTCTGTTCAGTCTCCGGACTCTTTCCTCAGTCTCTGCTTCCCTTGTCACCAGTTTCTTCAGAACATTTCTTAGGTTCTTCTTAAACGCTTCATCCATCTTTTTCACCCGGTGTTCCCGGTGTCCTCCATCCAGCCAGCAAAACGCACAGATACAAGCAGCATCTTCGGCACAGTAATAGTCCAGGAGCTTCCCATGGATGGGGCATTTCTGTCTTTCCGGGGACACGGAGGGGTTAGATAAGTCATGTTTTGGGTCCTTGCTATGAAATCTCCCCTTGGAGTAATCCTGCCTGTGTTGGGTAGACTGATAAACTTCCACTAGGTTACATAGAAGAATATTCCTCTGCAAGTTAGGACGAATCCTAAATATACATCTACACTCTGGACACCAATAATCTCCAGAGTCCTCCTGTGCATCCAGCACACACTCAATACAGTCCAGGCAGTAGTTATGTCCACAGTTTAGTGTCACTGGATCTGTAAAAATGTTCAAACAGATGGAACACGTCACCCCGTCCTTCAGATCAGCAGAAGCCATTCTAGAAGACAGCAAGAAGAAAATATTAGACACAATCAGATTTTTTCTGGTGAGATGGCCCCCGTTTTAGGGTAGCTTTATCAAAACGTGCAGCAGATTCAGGTACTGTAGTTCCTAATAGTGCCACTTTCAAAGTGCTGCTATTGATGCACCAAATTCAAAAATAATTACCTGCAGTTCATAGATAATGAAACTGGAGGTAATTAAGACCAACCCTTATTCCCTGTACACACGGTCCGACTTTCCGACGGAATATGTGCGATCGGAGCTTGCTGTCGGAAATTCTGACCGTGTGTGGGCTCCATCTGACTTTTTCCATCGGAATTTCCGACACACAAAGTTTGAGAGCTTGCTATAAAATTTTCCGACAGAATCAGTTCGCGTAAATTCCGACCGTGTGTGGACAATTCCGACGCACAAAGTGCCACGCATGCTCAGAATAACTTAAGAGACGAAAGCTATTGGCTACTGCCCCGTTCATAGTCCCGACGTACGTGTTTTACGTCACCGCGTTCAGAACGATCGGATTTTCCGACAACTTTGTGCGACCGTGTGTATGCAAGACAAGTTTGAGCCAACATCCGTCGGAAAAAATCCATGGATTTTGTTGTCGGAATGTCCGATCAATGTCCGATCGTGTGTACAGGGCATAAGTTTGCATACAGAGACAGGCACAGTGCCCGTCTCTGTGCACTGTCTTGCAAGTGTAGCAAGTACATAGAAAAACCTCACAGTAATGCTATTCCTAGGATGCAGCTAGAGGGAGCTCTAATGATTTGAAGTATGACTTCAGGAGATTGAAACCAACAAGTTCACATTAAAGGATAAGTTTACCTTTTTGGGCAGAATTTCACTTTTCATAATAAATAGAAGCGTTTTTCAATGGCATTCCTAGCCCAGCCCTCCCAATGTGCTTTTCGCTCACTTACCTCATTCACATGATATTTAGAATCTTGTCAGTCTTTTTGTATTTTTGAAAGGATTTTCAGATTACATCACTTCCTGTAGCTTGTATCAGCATTCACTTCCTGTTAGGTCATCTCCCAGAAGCCTTCACTTCCTTGTTGCATCACAGAAGAGTGTGTGATAGGGCGTGTTCACCACTCTGGACCACACCTCCCTCATTACAATACCACCTTCCACCCGCTTCCTATACAATCTGATTGTACAATCTGCTTTAGATCTCTCATCGGCTATGCAGTACAAGGGCGTCTCTGATTTCCTACAAATTGAATGGATTGTTCAGGTGTGTCCTCCATTCCATAGTTCTGGTAAATCTAAATGAAAATGTACAGAGATTGTACAATCAGATTGCATAGTGTATGGCATCTTTATACAAGTACATAGGAGGGAGTGGACGGAGACACTCAGTCATGAGGCCTCATTCACATCACCTAACAAAAACTCACATTCCCGCATGCGTCTTTGTTTTTTGGAGTGTTTTCACTCGTTACGTATAGGGCAGCGCATTCACTTGAATAGACTGCCCTATGCGCAACAATTACCCCAGAGAAGCTCCAGAACTATTTTTGGAGGGGCGCATGGTGCGTTACTGCAGTTTTCAGTGTGTTTGCCACACTTGGGGAGCCTTTGACACGTGATGACAACACAAACACAATGCACATTTGCAGCATTTATGAAACGCATGGCGAAGCGCACATTTTCAGTGCAGTTTGGCATGCGTTTGGAAACACACAGATGTGAATGGAGCCTCATTGTTCTTCTTTCAGGCCCCATTCACACTGAGAGTTGTGGAAGTGCATGTTTTTTGGCTCGTTTTTCCAGTGACACACATAGGGCAGCCAGTTGATTTCAATGGGCTGCGCTCCACCTGGCAAAGTAGCTCATGGGACATTTTTGTAAATTTGTTACTGCATTTGTCACCTGTTTTTTCATGTGGCAAAATGTGTGTTTTCTTCTGCGTTTGGTGTGCCATTAACAATTAATGACAACGAAAGCGCAACTAGGTAATTTTAGGTGTATAAATGTGGCCATACACTATAAAATCTCTGCACAATCTCCGTTAGATTTACCAAAACTATATAATAGGAGGACACACCATCAATCCAATCACTCTGTATACAATCAGACAGGCACTTAAACTACATCAGGGATGTCCCGCCGTGGGCTGCATGTGGCCCCAGGGAATTTAGCATGCACCCTGAGCCCATTCGAAGGGACTCTGGAGAAATCAGGCAAATTCACACATGGAGGAATGCCGGGGGTGCTGTGAAAACTTAGTTGATGGGTGAAGGTGTGCTACTGAGGACAGTTGGTAAACTCTTTCTTCGGTCATACTGGCCGGTGTCCTGCCGAGAAAGTTCCGCTCGGCGGATAAGTTCCCCCCTCTACTGCGCCTGCGCAGTAGGATCCGGCGGAAATAGCCGAAGCGGAACAGCTGAAAATCAGCTGTACACGGCGCCTGTAAGAGGGCCCCTCGCGGGCTAGCCACGCTTCGGGCACGGCCTCGCTGCGCTCGCCACGCTTCGGGCACGGCCTCGCTGCGCTTGGCACTTTTAGATTCCCCCTCTAGGTCCACTTGGATGGTGGGGAAGGAACCTGGACCCAGAGCGCAGGCGCCGTGTACAGCTGACTGAAGCGTTTGAGCTTCGGCTGTCTCCGGCGGCTGACAGTAGTACGTACTGCGCAGGCGCTGCGTCTGCGCAGTACAGGGGGGGAACTTATCCGCCGAGGGAACTTTCTCGGCAAGACACCGGTCTGTCCTGTGTGTCTGTCTACCAGGAAGTTTCTGAAGTGATCTGCAAACTATGGATGGAGGTGAGGCCTGGTCTTCAAAACCAAAGAAAACTTGTATTTTGTGCAACAGAGGTACATTACTGGTATATTGGTACATAGGGGAGCTGAATTTTAGAAAAAAAAAGGTGAACTTAGCCTTTAAACTTGGAAAGTAAGTGAGCAACAGTGTTTTGTGTCTCCTCTTCGATACAGGTTAGCCACACTTTGTTTAGTTTTGTGTTTATTCTGACATTCACTTTCTCTGTTAGTATGTTATATGTTGATACTGGTAACTTGTTAAAACAAATTGATGCGCTTTTCCATGTGGCCTGCGCTGCCACTTTAAAGAAAGTAATCATTTGTGTAATGTGATCCATTTTTGTCCTTATACGGCGTCAGGTCGGCTCTCCTGCGCAAATCGACGTAGCTGTACGGCGGCTCGGGCAGGAGCAGTTGTGTCATTTGGGGTCAAATTTGTTTTTCAAAATTGACGCTCTTCTTTTTGTTTATCAAAACCACAGAGGTGATCAAATACCACCAAAAGAAAGCTCTATTTGTGGGAAAACAAGGACCTCAGTTTTGTTTGGGTACAACGTCGCATTACTGCGCAATTGTCAGTTAAAGCGACGCAGTTGCGTATTGCAAAAAAACGGCCTGGTCATTAAGGGGGCAAATCCTTCCGGGGCTGAAGTGGTTAAACTTGAAAAGCAAGTGAGCAACAGTTTTTTGTGTCTCCTCTCTGATACAGATACTGCAGGCTGCATCTTTGTCATACCGTAATGCATGGGTGCTGCCCCCCTATCCATGCATCCGGACCCCTAATCTACATGCAGGGCGCCGGATGCATGGATTCCAATTTTTTTTTGTATTTTTTTTCGAAGCACGTGATTAGAGCTAGAGGCTCTAATAGGTTTCAAAAAGGGGTGGGCTCGGGGGTGTAGAGCCCACCCAGTTGTGTTCGGGTCCTGAGACCCGTCACCCGATTGGCCGAACCGAAATGAGAAGTTATTGGCCGTCTTTGAGGAGGGGGGAGTAGACGCACGGCGGTAGCCAGCGAGTAGGAGACACAGGGGAAGCCTCCACCCAGACGATAGATGAGGTAAGTGCGAGGCTGGTGACCAACCAACCAGGGGCGAGGTGCGGGTGACCCAACCGACTGGCAGCCACCACTGCCTTGCACTCAGATCACTGATAATCAGGCAGCAAATTTGGTGCCGCTACCTCCTCCCCCTCCCTACCCGTTACTGGTTGTTGAGGACACTCTCAGCTTCATAACTGACAGCCTCCGAGCAACCGGTGATGCTGACAGTGGGCGGAGCCTGATACGACAAGCTGAAACACTAGTTCCCAATCGGGTCCACTCTCTACTTTATTTTTTATCTAATGTACCAACAGATATTGTTTAACAGAAAACGGATGAAAGTGTGTCACAAGCTACAAATGGAAATCAATTAATTGGATTCTGTGGGACTGTCCTGGGATTTTAATAAAATTCTGACGTTTCGCAGACCCGGGGTATGTCCTGCGGCAAATCGGGTGTGGGAACGTTCATTCAAATACATGGCTTTGAAAGCTTTGCTGCGTTTGGAGAGATCTCCTGCCCAATATGAATACTATTATTCTGGCATAGGGAGACAACGGCAAGGGATGCAGAGCGCGGATAAGTAAAACAATCCACTGAACACCAGTGACCCCCAACGACACCAATGCCTACTACCCTCTTAGTAACTTTACAAGTACGTATGAGTAAATTATTGACATGAGAATATATAGCAATTGTATAATTTTTCATTGAGTTCTAGTCTTTGACCAAATGCTGAACGTATAGAGGCAAAGTAAATGTCAGAAGTTCCCCCATACCTTGACGTACCATGTATTTTTTCTGGCTCTGGCAGCAGGGGAGCAATGGAAAAGGCAAGGAAATGTTCTTTAGGGTCCCACCAGTTATTTTATCCACCGATACAAAGATCTGACACAGATCAGCCCCTGCGGAAACCAGTGGGAACCAGGCACACTCATCTGCTGTCTGGAGAAGTCTGGCCAGAAGTGGTCTTCATAGAATAATTGCGGCCAAAAAGCCATACCTCCGACATGGCAACAAGGCTAAGCAACTCAACTAAGCATGAAAACATAGGAACTGGGGTGCAGAAAAATGTCAGCAGGTGCTCTGGACTGATGAGTCAAAATACCTGGCTGTAGCAAGAGGCAGTTTGTTGGTGAAGGGCTGGAGAGCGGTACAATAATGAGTGTCTGCAGCCAACTGTGAAGCATGGTGGAGGTTCCTTGGAAGTTTGGGGCTGCATTTCTGTAAATGGAGATTTAGTCAGGATCAATGCTGAGAAATACAGGCTGATACTTATCCATCATGTCACACCATCAGGGACACCCAGCAACTACATTTACCCTGCTACAGTGGGGAAAGGGCGATCCCTAGTGTGCAAACAGGAAACTGCGGCTCAACCATCCTAATGAGGAGCAATAGAAGATAAACCCCCCTATACCTATACCTGACATTCCCTTACATGTAGATCAGAAGAGTCGAAGTGAAGTCAAATCTCCAAATTTGCACACTTGGCAGTGTCTAAGTCAGCGACTTAGAAAGTACTGGATTAGCATAATAGCCAGGCAAATAGTATTCTTTGAAGTAGAGATCAGCAGTGGAAACCTCCATACATTCTCCATACAAGGCAGAGCCAATTAGAATTCAGTTTGCTGACCTCAGACCAGTACAACATTGATTCTCATTGGCTGGTATGAATAACTGTACCTTAGAGTAGTGCATCTTAACATTTTTTCTTTTTAAAAGTATGCAAAATCTCAAAGCACCCCAGTGTAAAATGTAAAACAGTTTGCATGATTATATTACAACTTTATTCACACCCCCCAAAAGAAATCAATAAACTATTATAAGCGCTTGCCTTGTGTTCCTGTGGAGGCAACTGACTGCCAGTAGATATTGGTCTGTCCGGGTGTTCCCAGCCGAAATATTCAGCTTTCTGCCTAAGCCCAGACACGGAACTATTACCATTCCTTCAGTACTAGTCCACACATGACATGAAGGGGGGAGGGGTGTAAACATGATGCTGTCAGAAGCTGACATTATGTATGAACATGCCTCATACAGTCTTCCCTGAGGATAAATGTACACAGTCAGGTTTAGTACAGTATCTCACAAAAGTGAGTACACCCCTCACATTTTTGTAAATATTTTATTCTGTCTTTTCATGTGACAACACTGAAGAAATGACACTTGTCTACAATGTAAAGTAGTGAGTGTACAGCTTGTATAACAGTGTAAATTTGTTGTCCCCTCAAAATAACTCAACACACAGCCATTAATGTCTAAACTGCTGGCAACAAAAGTGAGTACACCCCTAAGTGAAAATGTCCAAATTGGACATTTTCATCTGAACATGGCTACCTTTTATACATACCTCACTTATATACTTAATGATACATAAGTGATTAAAACCTTTTATCTATATATGTATCAACCCATGAAATTAAGAACGAATGAGATCTGTTCGAAAAGGGTAACAATCTAATTTTATTTAAACATACTATTGTACAGAAAAGAAACTTGTGGTAATATGAGATTAGCAACTATAACATAAATGATATAACCTTAAAAACAACAATGTTACCAATGATAATAAATATTGCTATAATGGTCATACCCATGCTATCAAGAGATTAATAAGGTATTAAGGCCAAATCCTACAGTAGAAAAAGTTACAGGAAAGAAAAGAGACATAGAGATACATCGTATGGAGAAGTCTTACGTAACCATCCTTCATCTAGACCGTCAGCCGAAGAGGGGTGTACTCACTTTTGTTGCCAGCGGTTTAGACATTAATGGCTGTGTGTTGAGTTATTTTGAGGGGACAGCAAATTTACACCGTTATACAAGCTGTACACTCACTACTTTACATTGTAGCAAAGTGTCATTTCTTCAGTGTTGTCACATGAAAAGATAGAATAAAATATTTACAAAAATGTGAGGGGTGTACTGACTTTTGTGAGA
Organism: Aquarana catesbeiana; assembly: GCF_042186555.1. Taxonomy (NCBI): domain Eukaryota; kingdom Metazoa; phylum Chordata; class Amphibia; order Anura; family Ranidae; genus Aquarana; species Aquarana catesbeiana. The sequence goes on from NC_133329.1 coordinate 57,909,006, forward strand.
TACTGTATGCTGATCTGCAGGTAGCTAAAGAACTGAAATACGTTTGCAAACTGATTTCCTCGCCAAAGGATCTGTGATTCTGTGCAGCCAGTCTTGTTGCTGAAGAAGGAACAACCAGCCTGATCCAGATAGGAGCAGAAACACCCTGGGGTGTGGCAACCTTCTGCTCTCTATCTCCCCCAGTCAGCACATGTTCACCGCAGCAGAGTCTGATTGGCGCCTAGTGATAGCCTGCTCTATGTGAGGGGTGTACTCACTTTTGTGAGATACTGTATATATCATCTGCAGATCTGAATGACGAAACCACTTTAGGACAGCCCGAAAACATTGTCCAACCACAGACATGACATGGGGAGCGGGCTTTTCTCTCTCTCTCCCTCTTTATCTATCTCTTGTTCTTTCTTTCTTCCCCCTTTCTCCTTTTCTCTCTCTCATCCCCATTTCAATTGACACTAGATACTATCTTTATTCTACAAAAAAATATCCATACACATCCACTACCTAATGGTCCTGTAATCTATATTTCATGAAATTGTTTGTATTTCTGCCTCCTTATAATGTCCTCTGTGAGCTCTTGAACCTCCTCTTTTCCCTCTCACATCCATTTGGTAAGACCAAGCAGAGCATGTTAGTTGCGGTCATGTCTATTGTTCTATGCACACTACACATCCCATAGACATAATATTAGGAGGCAACAAGAGAGGGTGACCACATTCCTACATGCAGTGGGACCATAGAGAATGAACATAGCCAGCCTCACAAGGAAGTCAGATAACAGCAGCAAGAAAATGAAAAAGGAGTATGGAGATTTGGAGGAGAACGAGAACAATAGAAGGGACTTCTGTGAGTTAAGAATACATACTGGAATATAATTTGACCTTTTTTATAGCAGAAGTTAGTGTTACTTTACTCTCGTTATTTCCTTGCTCTATCTCTGCCTCTCTCTCTCTCTCTCTCTCTCTCTCTCTCCCTCTCTCTCTCTCCCTCTCTCTCTCTGCCCCCCCCCCCCCCTCTCTCTCTCTCTCTCTCTCTCTCTCTCTCTCTCTGCCTCTCTCTCTCTCTCTCTGCCTCTCCCTCTCTCTCTCTGCCTCTCTCCCTCTCTCTCTCTGCCTCTCTCTCTCTGCCTCTCTCTCTCTGCCTCTCTCTCTCTCTCTGCCTCTCTCTCTCTCTGCCTCTCTCTCTCTCTCTCTGCCTCTCTCTCTCTCTCTCTGCCTCTCTCTCTCTCTGCCTCTCTCTCTCTCTGCCTCTCTCTCTGCCTCTCTCTCTGCCTCTCTCTCTGCCTCTCTCTCTCTCTCTGCCTCTCTCTCTCTCTCTGCCTCTCTCTCTCTGCCTCTCTCTCTGCCTCTCTCTCTGCCTCTCTCTCTCTGCCTCTCTCTCTCTGCCTCTCTCTCTCTCTGCCTCTCTCTCTCTCTGCCTCTCTCTCTCTTCTCTGCATGCAAAAAATAAATTGGCTAACTGCATGTTGCAGCAGACATTACGCAATGTGACTGTTGGTTGTCAGTGTTCTAGTAATGCTTACAGTGCTGCTAAGGCAGGACAGTAATATGCCTGATATGACAATAAATGGTGCTGTGTGGATAACAATTTCCACATACAACCACTTGAAATTGTCCAAAATGTCTTGGTATGCTGACGCCTTAAAAGTTCCCTTCACTGGAACTAAGGGGCCAAGCCCAACCCCTGAAAAACAACCCCACACCATAATCCCCCCTCCCCCAAATGATTTGGACCAGTACACAAAGTATGGTCTATCAAGACACGGATGAGCGAGTTTGGTGGTGGAGGAACTTGACAGTCCTGACCTCAACCCGATAGAACACCTTTGGGATTTATTAGAGCGGAGAATGCGAGCCAGGCCTTCTCGTCCAACATCAGTGCCTGACCTCACAAATGCGCTTCTGGAAAAGTAGTCAAACATTCCCATAGACACACTCCTAAACCTTGTGGACGGCCTTCCCAGAAGAGTTGAAGCTTTTATAGCTGCAAAGGGTGGGCCAACTCAATATTGAACCCTACGGACTAAGACTGGGATGCCATTAAAGTTCACGTGTGTTTAAAGGCAGGCGTCCTAATACTTTTGGTAATATAGTGTACCTGCCTGCTCAAACTTTGGGCTACAGAGTTGGTGGATGGCGATTCGATGTCTGCTCCCCAAACTGACCACTGACCACAGGAAACTGACACTCAGCATCTCCCACACAGTGACAACTCCATGCTTGTTCTGTTCTCCATCCCCTTCTAGAGGTGAGATCATTGTGTGCGTGGAGGGGGGCTGGGCACATGGGATCATGGGTTTCTTCGGATGCAGACCCCTGAAGGGTGGCAGTAAAAATTAAACTCTATCCATCTATTTAATGGTTTCCCAAAACACTTACACTTAAGGCATGCCATGAATGATAACTATCACAGTTGCTTGTTCTCTGAACTGAACTGTCAAGCCATCAAATGGCTGGTGTAATAACTGATTTTATAAGCAAACACCCCAGGAAACCATGGCAACACTGGGGAGCCAAGACATCACCCTGGTGGAAAAAAAGGCTGACCTCAGAGTCATCTTCTATAACAGTGGTTCTCAACCTTTCTAGTGCCGTGACCCCCTGATAAAATTTCCCAAGTTGCGGGGACCCCTTACAGTAAAATTATTTTCGTAGCGTGGATTGTCGGCACCCAAGACAAGTAATTTGCACCCCTAACCCATGGACATTTAGACAACTTTCCTTGATGACTTTTCTGCCTGGCTACCCTACTTTCTCTCTTCTGAAATCCCCACAATCCTTCTCAGCGACTTCAATATCCCTTATAATACAAACACTCCTGCTACTTATAAACTTCTTAGACTAACCTCTTCATTTGACCTGAAGCAATGGGTACAGGCTTCTACTCACTCTGATGGCAACACCCTTGACCTTGTATTCTCCTACCTATGCACTCCATGCAACCTCTCCAACAATTCTTTTCCTCTCTATCTTATCACCACCTTATTAGTTTCTCTCTCGCCCTATCTTCCACCACCTTTCCCTCCATTTGCCTAACCATGACCCGTAGAAACCTTCGCCACTTCAACCCTTCTCTTCTCTATTCTGCTACTAACCACCTCTATGACCAAATCTCACCCCTGTCCTGCCCCAACCTAGCCACTTCTGTGTACAATAAATCCCTATCTTCAACCCCGGACGAGCTTGCCCCCCTCACTATACACAGAATCAGGCCTCGAGCCCTACAACCCTGGCAAACAGATGACACCAGAAATCTCAAAAACGTAGCCGCGCTCTTGAGCGTCTGTGGCATAAGACTAAGTCTCTCAAAGACTTCAACCATTACAAATCTGCCCTCCAAAAATACAATTCTTGCCTCCACACTGCTAAGCAGACCTATTTTATCACTCTCATTACTACTTTCTCATCCAGTCCCCGTCAACTCTTCTCTACGTTTAACTCTCTACTTCGTCCTCCACTGCCTCCACCCACTAACTCAACCACTGCCCAGGTGATTACTAGTCACTTTAAAAATAATATTGATTCAATTTGTGATGAAATCTCCACTCTACAGGTATCACCCCCACTTATCATCCCATGTCAACAGGTACACTTAACACTCCCCTTATTCAAACCTGCTATGATAGATGACCTTGCTAAACTCATTTCTAATGCCCACTTAACCACCTGTCCCCTGGTCCATATTTTTTCTCAAATACTATGGTTACCCTCTGACTCCATCCTACACTCTCTAACCCACATCTTCAACCTCTCCCTCTCCTCTGGCATCTTCCCCAATGCTCTAACACATGCACTGGTCAACCCCATACTTAAAAAGCCGTCCTTGGACCCTACCAATCTTAACAATCTCCTTGCTCCCCTTTTCCACTAAACTCCTTGAACGTCCAGTCTACAACCAACTGAGTGACCACCTCATTAAGAAAAACCTTCTTGATCCCCTTCAGTCTGGATTTCACCCTCAACACTCCACAGAAACTGCTCGTCCAAAACTCACAAATGTCTTACTAACAGCAAAAACCAACAGACACTATTCTGTACTCCTACTTCTGGACCTTTCGGCTGCCTTTGATATGGTTGACCACCCCCTCCTCAAAGAAAAAAACTTTACTCCCGCGGCCCCCGTGACTGTGCTTCTCACTGGCTCTCATCTTACCCATCCCACCACACCTTCAGTGTCACTTACAATTCTACTTCCTTCTCTCCTCCTTCTTTCTCCGTCGGGGTCCCCCAAGGTTCTGTTTTTGGACCTCTCCTGTTTTCAATCTACACCTCCTCCCTGGGTCAGCTGATAGCCTCTCATTGCTTTCAATATCCTTTCTACGCTGCATGACACCCAAATCTATTTCTCCACCCCTTAGCTCACTCCATCAGTCTCCTCATGCATCACTAACCTACTAACAGATATATCTGTCTGGAGGTCAAACCACTTCCTCAAACTCAACTTGTCCAAAACTGAGCTCCTCTTCCCCTGACTTCTCCGTCAAGAGCAATGGCACAACTATCAGTCCGTCCCCACATGCCAGGGTGCTAAGTGTTATCCTGGACTCTGAACTCTCCTTTTGGCCCCACATCCAATCACTGTCCAAAGCTTGCCGCCTCAAACTCCACAACATGTCCAAACTACGTCCCTTCCTAACCAATGAAACGACAAAGCTCCTAATTCTCTCCCTGGTTATCTCTCACCTCGACTACTGCAACTCCCTCCTCAATGGCTTACCTTTTAAATAGACTAAAAAGGAGAGCAAAAAAAAATCCCAAGAAATTCTTTATGTATGTAAACAGTAAAAAAGGGAGGTCAAACCATATCAGCCCCATAAAGAATGAGGAAGGACATCTGGTTACAAAGGATGGGGAGATGGCGAAGGTATTGAATTTATTCTTCTCAGTCTTCACGAGGGAATCGGGGGGCTTCAGTAACCAAAACTGTGTTTATCCTTCTGACACATCACAAGAAGCACCTCCATGGTTAACAGAGGACAAAATTAAAATTAGACTTGGGAAACTTAACATTAATAAATCACCAGGAATGAGGGACAGAGGGACATTGCTCCAAATCAGGGACAGTCCCTCAAAATCAGGGACAGTTGGGAGCTATGCATCATATACAGCCTGCCAGTGTCCATCAAATACAGCCTGCCAGTGTCCATCAAATACAGCCTGCCAGTGCCCATCATATACAGCCTGCCAGTGCCCATCATATACAGCCTGCCAGTGCCCATCATATACAGCCTGCCAGTGCCCATCATATACAGCCTGCCAGTGTCCATCATATACAGCCTGCCAGTGTCCATCATATACAGCCTGCCAGTGCCCATCATATACAGCCTGCCAGTGCCCATCATATACAGCCTGCCAGTGTCCATCATATACAGCCTGCCAGTGCCCATCATATACAGCCTGCCAGTGCCCATCATATACAGCCTGCCAGTGTCCATCATATACAGCCTGCCAGTGCCCATCATATACAGCCTGCCAGTGCCCATCATATACAGCCTGCCAGTGTCCATCATATACAGCCTGCCAGTGCCCATCATATACAGCCTGCCAGTGCCCATCATATACAGCCTGCCAGTGTCCATCATATACAGCCTGCCAGTGCCCATCATATACAGCCTGCCAGTGTCCATCATATACAGCCTGCCAGTGCCCATCATATACAGCCTGCCAGTGCCCATCATATACAGCCTGCCAGTGTCCATCATATACAGCCTGCCAGTGCCCATCATATACAGCCTGCCAGTGTCCATCATATACAGCCTGCCAGTGCCCATCATATACAGCCTGCCAGTGCCCATCATATACAGCCTGCCAGTGCCCATCATATACAGCCTGCCAGTGTCCATCATATAACTTGGCTCTTCTCCACTTTTTGACAATATTGTGAACATGATGAAGACAGATACAGTAGATGCATGCAGCCCTCATTATTTTTTTTTTTCCATGAATCAAACAAATGTTTTGTAGGTCCAAAACGTAATAAAAAAAGACTCTTATCTCACAACCAGGGCCCAGTCAATAGCTATGCACTCACCTAGTGCTATGCTATGGTTGCTTGCTCTTGCTGGTGTGCTGGATATAGGACCCGATTCTGTCCTCGCCATGCAGCCGCGGTAGCGATGTCCCGCCTCCTATGACACACGGCACAGTGATTCCTAGCATTGGATCACTGTGCCGTCTGTCACGCGAGGAGGCGGGACATCGCTATTTGGCTGCCTGCACGGCGATCTGACACAGCATGGGAGGGAGGGGAAACTAACACGGGCGCCAGGCCATTCACAAGCGTCGCCCAGCGGCACGGCCCCGCCCCTTTTTCTCCTCCATTTCGGGAATTTGTTCACTCACTCGAGTATAAGCCGAGGCGGGTTTTTCAGCCAAAAAGAAAATGGGCTGAAAAACTTGGCTTATACTCGAGTATTTACGGTATGATGTTATAATATTAAAATGGTTGTTAAGCTTTTTTTTTTTTTTTTTTTTTAAATAAAATAACAAACATGCCTATACTTACCTGCTCTGTGCAATGGTGTTTTTCAGAACCCTCCCCCCTTCCGGTGTCACATTTGGCACCTTTCAGGGGGGAGGGGGGTGCAAATACCTGTATAATCCAGGTATTTGCACCCACTTCCGGGCATAGACTCCCGCGGGAAGTCTACGCCTCTTCCCGCTGTCTGCTGGGAAACACACGGGTCCCAGAGACAGCAGGGACCATCCGGATTGCGCAACGCGCCTTGCGCATGCACAGTAGGGAAGTGAAGCCGCAAGGCTTCACTTCCTGATTCCCTTACCGAAGACGGCGGCGGCAGCACCCAAGAGCCGAGCGACAGATCGGCTTCAGGTGCCAACATCGCGGGCGCCCTGACTTTTAAAATAAGTGTCCTTATTTTAAAAGTCAGCAGCTGCAGTATTTGTAGCTGCTGACTTTTGAAAAAAAAAAAAAAAAGAATTTCGGCGGAACTCCGCTTTAACAAGACACGTGGCCACTCACTAAAATTAGAAGAAAAGAGGTTTAACCTTAAACTAAGTAGAGGGTTCTTTGCTGTAAGAGCGGTTAGGATGTGGAATCCCCTTCCACAGGCGGTGGTCTCAGTGGGGAGCATCGATAGTTTCAAAAAACTATTAGACAAGCACCATTAGATAAGCACCTGAACGACCTCAATATACAGAGATATACAATGTAATACTGACACATAATCACACACATAGGTTGGAGTTGGGTCTTTTTTCAACCTCACCTACTATGTAACTATGTGCTTTCAGAAAATATATCATGTTTGAGGGTTTTGTGTAATCTTCAGTCCGAAAATTATATTTTTTAAATGTGTGCAAAAAAGGCTCTGGCAGCGAAAAGGTTAATTGCTGTGACCACAGATGTATCACTCCCCTGTATATTTTGCAGAAGCCGTCCCTCCTTCCCCTCCCAGAAAGTATTAGGCGGTGGGGGTCATTCTCTTACCCTGTGAAGTAGATGGCACAAAAATGAAGCTAAATTTCTCTTTCCAGGTGAAAATATCTGCAGCTGAAGACTTGCAGGACAGCGGAGGGTTTCCCTTCCTCCCTCTCCCAGCATCTCATCCCCCTGTTCCTGTTTCCAACAGACTACAACTCCCATGATGCAACCTAAGAGCTTCTTTCTTTTTTTTTTATCTCTGCTCCAGGGCTGCAACACACAGGAGCTGCAATCTATGTACAGGACCTCCTGTGTGTCCTCTACAATGGAAGCCTACATATTCCTCCTTGTAAAGGTCTCCTTTTGGGGCCATTTACCACTTCTCTACTGAAGCATTTTTTTAAGTTTGTTTGCACACATCAGCATTTTTTTTTTTGCTTGCTTTAAACTGCCAAGCAATCATATATATATATATATATATATATATATATATATATATATATATATATATATTTAAGCAGAGGCCCTGGAGAATAAAATGCTTTAGGTGCAATTTTTTTATGTCGCAAGATTTGTGCAATTATTTATCAAACGCGTACTCTCAGGAAAAAACACACTAATGCCCCGTACACACGATCGCACATTCCGACAACAAAATCCATGGTTTTTTTTTTTTCCGACGGATGTTGGCTCAAACTTGTCTTGCATACACACGGTCACACAAATCTTGTCGGAAATTCCGAACGTCAGGAACGCAGTGACGTACAACACGTTACGACGAGCCGAGAAAAACAAAGTTCAATAGCCAGCGCGGCTCTTCTGCTTGATTCCGAGCATGCGTGGAACTTTGTGCGTCGGAATTGTGTACACGCGATCGGAAATTTACGACAACTGATTTTGTTGTCGGAAAATTTGAGATCCAGATCTCAAATTTTGTGTGACGGAAATTCCAATGGGAAATGTCCGATGGAGCCTACACAGGGTCGGAATTTCCGACAACAAGCTCCCATCGAACATTTGTTTGTCGGAAAATCCTATTGTGTGTACGGGGCATAAGACTCCATTCAAGCTTGTACCACTCCAAAGTTGCATGATTTCCAGTGCGTTTTTGATGCGACTTTACACTCTCTGGCACTAAGTCACATCAAAGTAGTGCAGGCACCTTTTCAAAGTCGCTGCGACTTTAACCACTTCAATACCAGGCACAACCCCCCCCCCCCCTTCATGCACAGTCCAATTTTCAGCTTTTAGCGCTGTCACATTTTGAATGATAATTCCGCGGTCATACAACACTGTACACAAACTAAATTTTTAGCATTTTTTTCCCCCCCACAAATAGAGCTTTCTTTTGGTGGTATTTGATCACCACTGAGGTTTTTATTTTTTGCGCTACAAATAAAAAAAAGACTGAAAATTTTGAAAAAAAAAAACGTTTTTCTTTTTTTCTGTTACATAACTTTGTAAATAAGTACATCTTTTTCCTTTACTGATGAGGCTGCACTGACGGGCACTGATGAGGCGGTACTGATTGGCACTGATGAGGTGGCACCTATTTGCAGCACTGACGGTCACTGATAGGCGGCACTGATAAGCAGCACTGGTGGGTACTGATAGGTGGTACTGATGGTCACTCATAGGCGGCACTGATGGTCACTCATAGGTGGCACTGGTGGGCACTTATAGGTGACACCGATGGGCGGCATTTATAGGCAGCACTTATTAGGAGGCACTGACAGGCATCACTGATGGGCACAGAGTGCCATCCTAATGGGCACTAATTAGCCTCCCTGGTGGGTTCTAGTGAGCATATTTGGTGGTCTCCAGTGGGCATCCCTGGTGGTCTCCAGTGGGCATTCTCGATGGGTCTGCACTGATAATCATTAAGCTGACCCCCCCTATCAGGAGAGCAGTCGATCAGGCCTGTCAGTGTGAATAGAGAAAAAGCCAATAAACGTCTCTTCCTGGTTACTATGTGATGAGCTGTGATTGGACACAGCTGATCACATGGTAAAGAGCATCTGTCATGGGTAAGGATGAGCTCCGGCGTGTTCGCATGATGAATGTGCCGAGCCCGCCAGGAAGTCGACACAGCACAGCGCTAATCACAATCAGTGAGACATTTCCTGATGTGCGGCTGCAGAGATCGGGAAATGTCTCCCTACCTGTGATTAGCGCTGCGCCGTGCCGACTTCCTGGCGGGCTCAGCATGTTCAGCATGCGAACACGCCGGAGCTCATCCTTAGTCATGGGCTCTTTACCAGGATCGGAGATGTGGCATGTAAGAGCGACACACCACACTACCGATCATTGTGCGCCCCCCGTGGGCGCGAGCTGGCGGCTTTTTCTGCTGGACGTCATATGACGCCCAGTCAGGATAATGAAACCACTTTCCGGCCGTCATTCTGCTATATGGCGGGTGGGAAGTGGTTAAAAGAGATGTATGGGTATTTTTTTTTTTTTCGATTCACACTTACTTAGGTGGATGCAACACCTCTGCACTGAGAACCGAGCGATCGACCACCGCCGATCGCTCAAATCTCACAGCTCTGTGAGCAGAGAGCTGCTGACTGTCAATCATGCCCGGTGGGATGCTCACCCATCCGGTGCTACTTACAGCTGAACAGAAGATAATCAGTGGCAGGGCTTTTTTTCTCAAACAATAGGTACTGGAACTTAACCACGACCCCACAAAACCCCTCCCCCTACACACACCCTCCAAATCACATCAAATAGTGGGTGTGGTCAGTCAATATTTCACAAACAGTAGGAGGGTCCTAAAGGGGCATTAAATACCAGGATTGCATTACACACAGAGTGCAGAGCTCTCACTTGTAAACTCAGAAACCAGACTTCTGTGTTTACAAGTGATTGTGGTGAGCAGGCACCAAAGGGTCTGAGCAAGAGGTGGTGGAACTGAGTTCCACCAAGTTCCCCCTGAAAAAAAGCCCTGATCAGCGGACAGAAGACTCCTGGATGCCAACAACATCTGCTAACAAGGAGCGAAGTGTGGCCTGGCCGGTCCAACCTAAGTGGGAGGCTTCCTGAAGAGGTAGCCATAGGCCCTGTTCTCTCCCTATTCCACTGTCCCTGACAGACAGGGTTCCTGTCCCTAGCCTGTCCACTCGCCATAATCGCACCAAGCCTGGGAGCCATGGGTCTTAAATAGACTCTGCCCGGCCCAAGATGGCCGCCAAAGTCACATGGGACGCCGGGATCCAATTGGATAGCTGCCTCCCTTATGAACGAGGAAACCATAGGTTAAACGAGTTCCTCACAAACTTCCTCCCCCATCTGCATTGCCACTGCTTCTCAGCGCCACCTGCAGTGGAGAACAGAGACTGCACCTGCCTACACCCTTACCAAAAAAACATGACCTCCGTGAAAAGAGTGGTGAAGATAAGCATGTGTTATAAATCCTCCGGCTCAGTCTTAACCCAGGTCTCCAAAAGTTAATAGCCTGATCTCGCAAGCATGTAAAACAGAGAAGAAAGGCCGGCAACAGTGTAATGCTGCCAATAAAAGATTTGCTCATGTGGACTTACTTGTGTACAGGACAACAGTGAAAATGCAGAAAGAAATGGACTGATCAATTGCTGTCTGATTTTAGACAAAGCATAAAGAGGGAGAGGATGTTTCCGTGTTGGGAGAAGGCAGGAAATGCGCTCTGAAAGGGTCATCTGTCATGCAGATGTTAACAAATTAAGAACTGCTCAGATTATAAAGGAGCTGCTGACACATCACCCTATGTCACCCGTCCTAAGAATTATTTTGAGAGAGAAAAACTCTACTTTCAATGAAACTACTACTGACGTAAAAAAAATTTTAAAAAATAGATGCGGCTGATATGCTTTTCAGCGCCCCTTGTAGGAGCAATGCTACACCAAGTTCTTTGGCTGAGCAGGAAAATTTAATTTGCTAAAAGCGAAGAGGCTAGAGAATTCTCGCAGCCTAGAGCTCCATCTACTGATAAACTTTCAAGTCGCACGTCTCTCTTCCCAATCAAATGATTCCGCTATGAACAAGCAGATCACATAGTTCTTTTGTGTCCGCTGTTGCTTATAGTCCCGAAGTTCACAGCAAAGCTGGAAAAAAGGCAAATAATTACCAGATTACTTGGAATCAGAGTTAATTTCATCAACTAAAATATTTTCGTTGACTAAATTAACACTATTTTAGTCGACTAAAATATGACTTAAAGTGGAGGTCCACCCTAAAAAAAAAAAATATTGCATAAAAAAATTCCTAAAAAATTGGAGAAAAAATTTTTTATTTTTTTAACTCACCTGAAATGGCTGTTGCTAGGCAGTCTTCCTAATCTGCCTCTTCCTACGCTGTGGTGACGTTCAGTCTTCTCCTCCCCGCGTTGTCTTCTGGGGAATGGGGCACGGTGTGTTATGGGAACAGTGTGTGTCCCACAACACATCGCGTCCCATTCACAAAGCTCTGTGCGACTTGCGCATGTGCAGTAGGAAACTGGAAGTGAAGCTGCAAGGCTCCACTGTCTGTTTCCCTTAGTTGGAATGGCCGTGCCGGGACCCGAGAGCCGAGGGACGGGTCGGCCTTGGGCGGCCAACATCGCGGGCACCCAGGACAGGTAAGTGTGCTTATTTGTAAGCTCTAACGAGCAGGGCCCTCTGATTCCTTCTGTACTGATTTGTATTGTAACTGTACTGTCTGCCCTCATGTTGTAAAGCACTGTGCAAACTGTTGGCGCTATATAAATCCTGTTTATTAATAATAATAATAATTAGAAGTCAGCAGCTACAGTGTTTGTAGCTGCTGACTTTTAGATTTTTTTTTCCCGGCCGGAACCCCCCTTTAAAGCGTTTGTTAACCCAAAAAAAAAATGGATCCTGCTCCTTTAAAGCATGTTATATGACACAGTGCTTGTCCTGTTTCATTTGGCCCCCTGTAACACCTAAAAAACCTGGCTGATCCTGCCAGTTTCTCCCCACCCCTTTGTAAACTGACCACGGTCTATCATGGCTGCTGAGACCTGACACCGTGGTCAGTTTACGTGCCTCTGTCATCAGCAGCCTGCTATCTGCTCTAGTGTCCTCCTCCCCCTTCCCCTCTCTGTCTGTGTGTTAGCCGCCCCTCCCCCCTCCCGCTGCTCTCATAACACTAACCTGTATACTCCATCAGCACTGCCTCCTATTGCAGTGTCCCCCTCTGTGAATGATTTATAAATATAAATGCTGTAAATACCTAATTTAAGAGCCAAGATTGCGATCACATGACCAGCCAGCTCTCCCTTCCTCTCCTCCTCCCCTCCGGACTGACATCAGCAGAGGAATCTCAGCCCCGCCCACTGCATCTCTTAGAGGGGGGAAAGGAGAAAGCTGGCCAATCATGTGATTGCAATCGCTGTGAAATGAGGTATTTGCAGCATTTATTTTTATAAATCACACACAGAGGTGGACACTACAATAGGAGGCAGTGCTGATAGTGTATACAGGTTATAGTGGCTTAAAAAACACTTTAAACTAAAACAATTCAGATGACTAATATACGACTAAAATGGCATTTTAGTCAAAAGACTATGACTAAAACTAAATCGATATTTGATGTCCAAATTAACACTGCACTACCACATAAGAATAAGTAGGGGGTATCTATTTATCTTTTTGAAAGATAAATAGTGCATTTTATTTACAAAAGTTTATTGATCAGTAGGGGGTATCTACTAAGCTGCTGAACAAAAAAAAATTAAATTAAGAAAAGGGCTTTTCTTTTTTTTTTTTCTTAGTGTTTAATATCGGTAATATAGTCAGATAATATGTGCAATGAATGGCATTACGTCCAATAGAGTTTACAGATTTTTGTGTTTTTTGTATATTTTAAAGTTGCACTTCTGTTTGTCAAAAATCGTTATTTTCGTTTGTTCACGAAACTTGGTTTTATTTATAGACGTCATATGTCACAACGGCTAAATCTATGTCTGTAGTGCATGTTAAAAATCTCAATACCAGAAATAATAATATGTTATTCGGTTTTTACTCCAGGAGTATATCATAAGTTTGTCAATTCTAGAGAAATGCTTAACCACTTGCCAACCGCGCTACAGTCGAATGATGGCGAGTTTTGGGAGGCTGACGGTTTCTCGTGATCACGCCCGCTGCGGGGCGCGTGCGGCGGGCTCTGTAATCACAGTGTCCAGAGAACACAGCTGATCACAGATTGAGGTAAAGAGCCAATCAGCGGCTCTTTACCATGTGATCAGCTGTGTCCAATCACAGCTGATAACGGATGTAAATAGAAGCTGGGTATCAGCACTTCTTTCCTCATGCTGACAGCATGAGGATAGGAGAAGAGAGATGATAATCGGCTTCTCTAAAAGGGACTGATTATCAGTGCAGTCCAAACAGTGTCCACCAGTGCTACCAATGTGTGCCCACCAGTGCTGCCAATCAGCATACCTCCCAACTTTCTGAGATGGGAACGAGGGTCACCTATTAGCAAAAGTATGTAGGCATAGGACACACCCCCTGCCACGCCCCCTTAACCACTTCAGCCCCGGACCATTTGGCTGGCAAAAGACCAGAGCACTTTTTGCGATTCGCTTTAACTGAAAATTGCGCGGTCGTGCGACGTTGCTCCCAAACAAAATTGACGTCCTTTTTTTCCACCACAAATAGAGCTTTCCTTTGGTGGTATTTGATCACCTCTGCGGTTTTTATTTTTTGCGCTGTAAACAAAAAAATAGCGACAATTTTGAAAAAAAACACAATGTTTTTTACTTTATGCTATAATAAATAATAAATAAAATGCTATAATAAATATCCCCGAAAAATATATAAAAAAACATTCCTCAGTTTAGGCCGATACGTATTCTTCTACATATTTTTGGTTAAAAAAAAAATCGCAATAAGTGTTTATTGATTGGTTTGCGCAAAAGTTATAGCATCTACAAAATAGGGGATAGTTTTTTGACATTTTTATTAATAATTTTTTGTTTACTAGTAATGGCGGCGATCAGCGGTTTTTATCGTGACTGCAACATTATGGCGGACAGATCGGACACTTTTGGCGCTATTTTGGGACCATTCACATTTATACAGCGATCAGTGCGATTAAAAATGCACTGATTACTGTGTAAATGTGACTGGCAGTGAAGGGGTTAACCACTAGTGGGCGCTGTAGGGGTTAAGTGTGTCCTAGGGAGTGATTCTAACTGTGGGGGAGGGGCTGTGTGTGACACGACACTGATCACCGCTCCCGATTACAGGGAGCTGTGATCAGTGTCCTGTCACTAGGCAGAACAGGGAAATGCTTGTTTACATCAGCATTTCCCCATTCTCCCGCGATCACACTCACGGAGCTTGCGGGGGGGGGGGGGCAAGAAGCAAGCCGCTTCTTAAAGGGCAACGTACAAGTACGTTAATATGCCTGTACGTGCCATTCTGCGACGTATATCGGCGTGAGCCGGTCGGCAAGCGGTTAAAGGAGGATTGTACAAAAAAAAATGATTGGTAAATGATTGGTTAAACCCACAAGTGCTTTTTGACCTCTACAATTCCTTTATACTCGCTTTTGTAATTTACAAATGCAGCAATTTCGAAATTGTATGAAAGGTTTAGCGCTGGGAAACACTTTCTGAAAGATAAATAGTGCATTTTATATACAAAACTTTATAGATCAGACTGAAATGAGAGACAAATGAGGAGGAAAGATGGACAGAGGGACATTGTTCCAAATGAGGGACGGTGCTACCAATGTGTGCCAACCAGTGCTACCAATGTGTGCCCACCAGTGCTACCAATGTGTGCCCACCAGTGCTGCAAATAGGTGCCCATCAGTGCTTCCTCATCGGTGCCACCTATCACTGCTGTCTACCAGTGCCCATCAGTACTGGTCCCTTCAGCTCCTGACACCACACCTCTCTCTCCCCCCCGTGTTCTAGTTGTCTTGTGCAGTGGACAGTTCCTGCTGGACATGGGGGAGCACCATTTTCCAGAGGATCGAAGGATTGTGTGAGTATAAGATCTGTGTTCACCCCTAGACAAAACGAGCAGTCCCACTGCATGGGAAAATATTTTTTTTTTCCTAGAGTTGGGCTTTAAGCCACCATCTTTTGCAGTCTGTAGACACTATGCTTGTTTATAATGTGGGAGGAAAATTCTCTCTTCATGGATGGTTGCCTGGAAGTTTCCCATTCTTGATGTGGTAGTTGCTGAGGATCCTTGACTTAATTACCTATATGAGCCTTACACCTGGGTGATTGAGTCTGCTCCTATGATTGTGAGCTCAAATATTGAACCAATTGAGGTTGCCGTTGCTTTCATATGGTTTCTCCAGCCATGTCAGGGGATCACCCCTGCCTGCACAACTTGTAGAACCAGAACTTTGAGATAACCGCCAAACCTTTGCTCCTAATCTTCCTGGAGGCTGTGTAGGAAATCCATGGCATCTGATATAGCTTCCACCAGGGAAAGTGAGAGTCCTGTAGGGTAATGTGAAAATCTTAACAGGAGCAAATGGCAGTTTTTTTTCCGCTAGAGACTGACCCTAAAGAGGCTGTAAAGAATGACTGGTTTCCAGTGCCAGAAAGAAAAGACTAACATTTTAAATGTCCAGGAATAGATGATGTTATTGTCCGAAATATAATTACTACTTACCCGGGCCAGTTGTGATACCGGCCTGGTAGGAAGTGGTATATTGTTACCCAGTGAAAAACATTAATACCTATCCTGCCAAATCTGAGGAGCAAGAAATCATCTTCGACTTTCACCTGCATGATTTTGATAGTTTGACGGAGCACAAACAGGTGCTAGGTGAGCAGCTGATAGAATTACGTATTATTGTCTCTACTGATGACATGCGTGCTGAAAGAACCCAGCACAGTGTACTCCACATAGCATCCCTTTTATGTAGAGATCCATACAGATACCTCCTAAAGATCTGGATGACCTTTGAGATTGCCAGCAAAAGATGAAAGATCAAAACATAACTGTTGTGTCTAAAGCCCCTATATATCCCCAATATTTTGTCAGAAGGAAAATTTGTCAGAAATATAAATTAAGAGAACTCTGAATTGACAAACTGTTCCAGACATTACACTCTATCTTGCATAAATGAGGCATAATTGATGCCCTTCAAGGCAGCAAATGGTTCATTGTATTGGACTTGAGATCTGGGTACTACCAAGTACCCATTATTGAGGAAGATTACGAAAAGACAGCTTTTTTTTTACCCTCTGGGCTTTTCAAATTTTTCACATGCTGCAGTGATTACTGGTGCACCTGTACCTCTATAGTGTTTAATGGATTAGGCACTGGGAGGCCTTCGTCCCGCTCAGTTTATTGTCTATCTAGATATAACTGTTATAATTGATTTAAGCCTGGTTCACACCTATGCAGGTTGCAGTTTGCATATTTGCACATAATGATCCATTGAAGTCTACGGAACCAAAAACACAACCTGCTGGTCCCTGGCCCTTTCCATAAAATGCACAGATGTAAACGTGACCCATAGGAAACTATGTTAAATGGACTGTAGTGTGTTTCTGCAAAACTGAAAATGCACTAAAAAATGCATAGGTGTGAACCAGGTCTAAGGCCTTAACCTGGACGAGCATGATTACAGACTGTTTAATGTGCTTGAGGAGAGAAGGCCTTAAAGGGTAAGTTCACCTTTACAGAAAACTCTGTAAGATGAACTTACACAGGTGCCCCTCCTCGTCCCCTCCCCCCCCTGGTCCCGCTGACCTGGACTGCTGCTATCTCCGGTTCTAAGCCCCGGGATACCAGGAGTCCAGAGCTTAGAAATCCTCTCTGCTGAATGTCCAAAACGTCCCTCATCAGGAGAGACGTTTGGAGCATTCTAATTGGTCAGCGCCGTTACATGGCGGCGCCGACCAATCAGCAGCCGCTTAGCCATCCTGTCAGCTATGGAGAAGACTCGAGGAAGGGGAGAGGATTTCTAAGCCCTGGGCTCCTGATGCAGATATACCGATATACCTGGGCTTAGAACCAGGGATAGCGGCGGTCCAGGTCAGCGGGACCGGGGTGGGGGACGAGAAGGAGGACCTGTGTAAGTTTACCTTACAGATTTTTCTGTAAAGGTGAACTTACACTTTAAGCTCTCCCTGGACAAATGTAAGTTTGCTCGCTCTTTAATAAACTTGGATGGGATGCTCTGCAGAAGAGTTAGCAACTGATCCTGCTTAACGTGGTTTGAAGATCCAAACAGCCCAGTGGGAAGGCGCCCAGCTGGGAACACTCACAGTTCTGTGCAAACTTGTATACTGGTGCAAGTACTGATGCATCAACAGCGTCTGTCTACGGGGACGGAGTGCGGCCTGGCCAGTCTCAGCCCAAAAAGGGAAGATTCCTGTGCAGGATGGCGTGTCCCTAGCTTGACCCTACTCGCCTGGAACCTTTCCCTACTGCTGTTCGCTCTCCCTGACAGATGGATGAACTGTATCTACGCTATCCACTCACCAAATAGGGCGCCAAAGCCTGGGGCAGACACTTAGAAAGGCTTTGCTGACCCAAAATAGCCACCTGGGTCACCTAGATGCAGCATAAAAAAAAAAAGGAAAATAGGGGTAAGCGCCACCTAAGTGCAATATCATTATACTGTAAAACAATTTATTTGCAACAGATTAAAAACACTCGCAGGATACAAGATGTAAAATCGCTCATCATAAATTGGCAGTATGCACTACTTATCTCCGTCCTGCAGGCATCCGAACCGCTGGAGATAGCAATGGGCACTCTGTAGAAACCAGGAAGTCCACACCAACCAGTGTGGAACACACAGGCAGAAGTGACGTCACTGGGAGAGTACCAGGCTATGTTTTCCGAGCCTCCAGCTCCTTCTACAGGCATAGGGTGGCATTGTAGTGTGCAGCTATATATAGAAAAACAGAGCCGTGGCCATGGAACTACAAAGGCCAGTGGCTCTGGAAATAGATATGAATGCAAAGTCCAAAAGTTATCAATAGTGAACCTATATTTTATAGCATGATTGCTACTTATACATTTTAAAGCTTTTTTGGTGATTTATACGCTAACTGGTCACATACTCCCTGTGCGCCAGATAAGCCTGTCCCCCTAAATGCAGCGTAGCCAACCAGAACGCTACCTAGGGGACCAAGAAAAACATAGAGAAACCTGGTTTCTCCTGACTATCTCAAAACGTCAAAATAGAGTGAATAAAAACACAATCCCATGTTTCCTGAACCACCTACCAACCGCCATCTCCAGTTATTCTCAAAATTTAGACTTCAGGTATGTGTTTGACAGAAACTTGCTAATGTCAGACTCAGGACAGTACTCAAGCACTTGAAAAGGCAGCAAAAAAAAAAAAAACTATACCATGTGGGCCTTTTTTAAACATATATCTGTTGTCTAGAGCAGTGTTTCTCAACTCCAGTCCTCAAGGCGCACCAACAGGTCATGTTTTCAGGATTTCCACTATTTTGCACAGGTGATTTGATCAGTTTCACCACCTTAGTAATGACCACAGTCGTTTCATCTGAGGGAAATCCTGAAAACATGACCTGTTGGTGCGCCTTGAGGACTGGAGTTGAGAAACACTGGTCTAGAGGTCTGTCGTCTGTAGAGGTTCTGGCATTGAGGATAAGGAGTGTTGGGGTGCTGGCTGTGAGATTGAGGGTTTTGGGGCCAGCACTAGGGAGAAGGAAGTTTGGGGTGTTAGCAGTGGGAAGAAGGAGGATTGGGGTGCTGTTTGTGGAGGAGGGTTGTGGTGCTGGTGTTGGGGAGGAAGAGTGTTGGCGTGCTGGTGGTGTGGATTGTTGATTTTCTGTCATTGAGGAGGATGAGGATTGGGGTTCTAGTTGTGAGGAGGATGGGTGTTGAGGTGCTGGCTGTGAGGAGGAAGAGGGTTGAGGTACTGGCAGTTAGGAGCAGTAGTGCTTAGGTGCTGGCAGTGAGCAAGAAGAGTGTTGGGGTGCTGGCTGTGAGATTGAGGGTTTTGGTGCCAGCACTTGGGAGGAGAAGTGTTGGGGTGTTAGCAGTGGGAAGAAGGAGGATTGGGGTGCTGGTTGTGGAGGAGGGTTGTGGTGCTGGTGTTGGGGAGGAAGAGTGTTGGCGTGCTGGTGGTGGTGATTGTTGGGTTTCTGTCATTGAGGAGGATGAGGGTTGGAGGTCTAGTTGTGAAGAGGATGAGTGTTGAGGTGCTGGCTGTAAGGAGGAAGAAGGTTGAGGTACTGGCAGTTAGGAGCAGTAGTGCTTAGGTGCTGGAAGTGAGGAAGAAGAGGGTTGGGTGCTGGCCAAACTTTTGGAACATCAAATAACAGCAATTCTCGAACTGAAGTATTTTCTGGCAGACAGGTGTGCAGAAAACTACAATTGTTTTTTTTTCTACTTCTGTTATTTCTATGAACACAAAAGGTAGCAATATACCTGTATCGGTGAAATGAGACAAACATCTGATGGCTGTTTTCATATCAATATTTTATAATGTAGACTTATTCATGATAGATAAATACAAAGTAAGACATTTCTTCGAATATTATAAACATTAGATTATTTACATATTTTCATATTTAAAAAGGTACATATTTACATTTTTATTTACATTTTTAATTGTTTTTCCATGTAATGCTGTCTTTGTGTTTGTAGGGTGGCAGGGATGACACTGCAAACTGTGTACTACGTTTAAATAAAAAAGGAAGTCCTAGGCCTAAACCTTACTGCCCCTCTGCAAAAGTATAAAGGCTGCTCGCCGTTCCATGATACTGGGGGAAGGGCAGGCAGCATCAAACATATACTGTAGGCTTAGAATCCTATGGCCATAGGCTTGCCTACCTTCTTCAATTCCTCCTAGAAAGGCCATCCCTGGCCTGGTGAAGCAAACATGGCAATTTCCGGGTACTACCTTGAGAAAAAGGAAGTCCTAGTCCTATACACCACCTTGTCCCTATGGCCACCAGCACGGACACTGGTCCTTCAGATCTGTGCAGTAATCCAGTGTGAGACTTTGCCTCTATGCAGAAGCTTCCTGTAATAAAGACCTGTCACTGATGCTCTCTGTCCTAAGTGCTGTGTAAATTGTTGGTGCTATATAAATACCCGTGATTATTATTATTTGTATTATATATATATATATATATATATATATATATATATATACAGGATTTATATTGCACCAACAGTTTGCGCAGCGCTTTACAATGTTAATTATAATGACAACCAGGATTGCAAAGGCTTGGCAGCCTTTTGATCTTGTCATCTCTAAAACAACTTCACTGGATCCTTTGTAAACTTTCAAGTTGAATTTCTCAACCATGATTGCAGCTACAGAGGTCAATGAGAACCTGTATATTCGATAAATGCATAATTGAAAAAAGCTCCTTTTCTTAATATAAAAATGCATGGTGTGTACTTTGCCCATTGCTACAGTATAGAATCATACGTATTTACCACAGACAGCCTTCATAATGCAATATTTTTTGATATAGTGGGCCTTTAAGACACCAGTGGGTCAAGGTCAAAGTGCAGTCTGTTGGGTTGTATGAAGTTCGCCCTTTCATGGAAAGGTCTCTAGGACAGAGGTCCACCCCAATAAGTGCAGTGGGTGGAATTATCTGGAGAGATCTACAGTATAAGATTTGTCCCTGAGTTAGCAGTAGTAAACACCTTGTTATTTATTCACATTAGACTCCATTCACCAAGCTACATTGCATGCATTGTTTGATGTAAACACTGTTCTTTCCAGCTCTTGGTGGCTCTCACTGCTGAAAATCATCATTTTGGCAAGTAACAATTGTAATAGCTTGGTGAACTATATTTTTTTCAGATATATTTTTCTAACAACTGTTTTTTTAGTCTTCCTAGATTGGTTGTTCCAAGGACTGAACAAGACATGGGTCTGTTTTCTTCAGAATTTTGTAGAATTCTTCCTCTGCTTCCTTTGATTTGACCATATCTAGCAAAGCTCTGTTTTGTTGTAATTTCATGTTGTGACTTTTAATTGACTGCTCTTCGTGGTCCGTAATAATCCGTTTTTCATTAAGAGACAACAGTATAGGCTCAAGAAGTCCCAATCTATGGCAGAGCTTTTCTTTGTTTTTTTGTAGAAAAGTCCTGGCTCTTCCTAGAAAAAAAAATGTGTACACAGATTACAACATTACTAAAGCTTGAGTATACATTTATTGTTGTAGATGCAAGACATAAAGAGGTCACAAAGCACTCAATTCTATTCCGGTAGTTCTGGATAGAGCGGGGAAGGATTAGAATCTTTGTTAGGATTTTACTGTTGTCTGGATGGAACTGATGCCAGCAAAAATGAAGAGAGGGAAAAAAACAGGATCTAATCCTTCCCCTCTTTACAGAAAAAAGTGATTCCTTCCCCCAGCATAGGAATTGGGAAGAAATATCCCCAATGAGGATGAAAATCACAGGTAAAAATTGTTTTTTAATTTATTTATACAAAGTTGGGACCTCCATGTTTTAATATTTGTTGTTCATTTTAAATAGTGTAGGGGATAATTAAAAGCCCTGCCAGATTTTGATCAGATATCTTCAGGGAAAGGATTTGTTTAATCACTTAGAGAGCAATTAAGTGTTATGCTTGTTCTTACAAGCTGAACCCAACTTTTACATTTTTCCAAAAAGGCATGTCATTTAAAAGAGAAATCACTTGGTACCCATTGTATTGATCCTGTATGCCGGATGTACTCAAACACCTAAACAAGTCGTTGAATATGTTTACTTGAATGCACTTGCCTTGGTAATACCATGAACAGGGATGGAAAAATTCTAGCTACACTAAAGTTGGTGATATGTCTGGTAATCCACTCTTTTTTTATTGGGTTATTTTATTTTAGACCATTTTAGCAATGCTAATGTAGAGAACTATTCCCTAACAGCCTTGATGTGGTTGTTTGGTTATTTTTGTGAAGACTCTTGTGGAATCTGTATGACCTTATCTGCCAAACTTATTTGAGAAAGTTTCTGAGTTCTGTGACATGATGTGGTTCTGTCTGGTAAGCTGACCAATCCCTGATGAGTTTGTGGGCTATACCATGCTGTGGCAAGGAACACCAATTTTGAGGGATCCTACATGGCAGTCTTCCCCTTTGGGAAGATGTCCTCTGAGAATAGGCCTGCTGTGTACCTGTTGGGAAGCTCTTGGGCTGCATTGCGGCATAGCTGCATTGTTCCAGTTTTGGAAGCTGTTTACCCTAAATTATGAGACCAGCAACTGCTACCCAGAAAATCTGTAGGAGCACTGAATCATGTTGGGCATTACACTTTCTTGTCCATTATCTTCAAACTCTACAATAAAGGGTTTAGCAATGCATTCATGGACTGAACCTGCCACAATTAAATGATAAAGCCTGGAGATAAGGTGTTCTTATGAAAAAAGTCCTACTTAAAAGCCTAAGGCCCTTCAAATTCTATGATAAAGAGTTTGAAAATGCATTCATGGACTAGACCTGCCACAAGAAAATATTAATGCCTGGAAAAAAGGAGTTCTTACTCAGGCGCTGCAGAGTGAGTGAGTGTACCCTGATAGCAAGGATAACTTGCCACAAATTTGTGGCAGTGTGGAATTGTAAATCTGTTAACTTGCTGCACATTTTCACTAGCAAGTTGTACAGCACTTGAAGCACAAGTTCTAGTTGACGCTTTTCCAATATGTAGCAAATTTCCGTGGCAGGTCTCTAGCAAGAGCAAAGTTGCAGTAGTGAGTCCACAGCAAAAGCTCTGCAAGTCTCTAGTCATAGAGAGTAATGTCACCAGCACACCAGGATCTCCAAAAATGGGTCCAAAACTTTAATCAGTAACCACATAATTACAGCAGAAGGCAAGGTTTCGGGGTTTCGGAGCCATGCAGGACCACTTCATCAGCAATGTGACACGTGACAGGTCACATGCCTGATGAAGGGGTCCTGCGTGGCTAAAAAACGTTGCCTTCTGCTGTAATTATGTGATCGCTGATTAAAGTTTTAGACCCATTTTTGGAGATCCTGGTGTGCTGGTGACATTACGCTCTATGACTATTTACGGTTCCAGGTGGTGGTCGCTTCAGCACTCAATTGTAATTACAGCCATTTCTACAGAAATTTGTGCGTTGGGAATATTGCATTGGAAGTGGGAGGAATAGTGCCCCATCCTTGATGTCAGTGGGAGGGATTGTACCCCATCATTGGTGTCATTGGAAGGTATTCTATCTCTTTATTGGTGTCAGTGTGGGGAATTATGCCCCATTGTTGATATCAGTGGATGAAAATAGTGCACCGGGCTGCAGTTTGAAGACCACTGCTCTTGCTGAATGTGATTATTTCTGTCTGTTCTACGGTTCATAGTAGAGGACTATAGATTCAACAAAACATGAATTTTGCATGTGTGTGCACATTAAATATCTACTGTATATTGATAGGTCCTGTCTCTGCATGTGTTCAATACAAGCCAAACACTATCAGTGTTAAATGCTGGCTGTAAAGTTCTACTGTATCTCTTAACCTGTATAGGAGGCAATAATATTTATTGTGTAGAGAATAAGGCTGGCCATAGATCATGCAATTTTCTTTCCTTCGACCATGGGTTGAAGAAAAGAAAATTGCCTAATTCCCCCATCAACACAGTGAGTGTTAATGGGGGGAACCCTTCCTACTCCCTATTGTACTCTGACAGTCGCTGGCAATGATCATATGACATAAAAAACCCAACAGGCCTTCTTGTACTGAAATCGATCGATAGATTGAATTCAATACAACCAGCCTGACCATAGATGGATCATAATTGTGCCAGTTCCTGCTGAACCGGCCAAATTTCAATCCGTCTATGGTCGGCTTAAGTCTGCAAAAGTGTGAAAACCCCTGTCCAGCTTACTGGAAGAAAATCTCCTAAAGTGAAGAGAATATACCTATTTAGAAATATGTCACATTGGAAGATTTACCCTCTCTTGTTCTGGTGGGAAATCTTGCATTTCCCTTCCCTTTTTTTTTCTTAGTGATAATGCTCATTAGGAAAAATAGAGGAGTGAATGTCCCCAGTGGGGATACAGACAGCAGTAACATCTTCACAACCTTTCACTACTCTGTTCAAGAGAAATGTTTTGCCTTATATACACTTTTTAAGACTTTAGTAAATTAAACTTGCCTGACTCAGATGGAGAGCTGCTGGTTGAAGGAGTGCCGTTCATTGCTTTTGGATCTTCTAAAATTGATTAGAAATATATATATTTTTAATTCAACAGAATTGTGAAATGTCTGCTTACAATATTTTCTTCTCTATATGTCATCTATCTATCTATCTATCTATCTATCTATCTATCTATCTATCTATCTATCTATCTATCTATTTAATCAGGGATCTCCAAACTTTCCAATCAAAGGGCCAGTTTACTGTCCTTCAGGCTTTAGGGGGGCTGAATTGTGCCCAGTGGGAGTAGAAAATATCTTGGAGTCACTGGAAGTAAACAGTATCTCCTCTTTGGTTTCAGCGGAAGGAATAGTAAGCCATAATTGGTGTCAGTGGAAGGAATCGTGCCCTATCATTAGTATTAGTGGAAGGAATAGTGCCCCATCATTGGTGTCAGTGGGAGGAATAGTTCCCCATCATTGGTGTTAGTGGAAGGAATAGTGACCCATTATTGGTGTCAACGGAAGGAATAGTGACCCATCATTGGTGTCAGTGGAAGGAATTGTGCTCCATCATTGGTGTCAGTGGAAGGAATTGTGCCCCTTCATTGGTGTCAGTGGAAGGAATATTGCCCCATGATTGGTATCAGTGGAAGGAATAATGCCCCATCATTGGTGTCAGTTGAATGAATAGTGACCCATAATTGGTGTCAGTGGAAGGAATAGTGCCCCATCATTTGTGTCAGTGGGAGGAAAAGTGCTCCGTTGTCAGTGTCAGTGGCAGGAACTATGCCCCAATGTTGCTGACAGTGGGGGGGATAATGCCCAAAGGGATGGATAACAGCAAGCAAAGGGCCGCATTTGGCCCCTGGGCCACAGTTTGGAGACTACTGGTGTAAAGTTTACAGACACTAGATGGTAGCTGCCACCTAGCAAAGTGAAGGGAATACTCCTCTTAGACAGGTGTCACATTGGAAGATTTACCCTTTCCTCTTATTCTGGTCACAACTCTAAAATTTGGAATTTCCCTTTCTTTTTTTCTCAGTGACAATAGTCACCAGGGAAAATAGAGGGGTGAATCATTGACAACAATAACAGACAGCAATAACAAATTGGCAGAGGGTCTAACCCTTCACTGCTTTGTCCAAGAAAAAAAGTTTTGCCTTTCCGTAGATTAAAGGCTTTACCAAATGCAACATACCTGAATCAGATGGAGAACTGCTGGTTGATGGAGTCCCAACCACTCCATATAGATCTTCTAAAAATTGATTTGAAAAAAAAAATCATATTTTATAATCTGACAGAATGGTAAAATGTCTGCTCGCAATACTTTCTTTTCTAGATATAATTTCTATCTATCTGCGCACAATTGAGCCACCAAACTAGCTCTTATGAACGATTTTTATACAATCATGATTGTCTTTGGGTGAACTTGCATATTTTGTGCCTACGGCAGCCTTTCTCAACCTTTTTAACCCTAAGGGACCCTCAAAATAATTTTTAGGTTCCTTACCATAATTGATTATGCCTACAGCTCATGGTAATGTTAGTGTGATCAATCAAGTTGAAGTTGAAGATGGTTTTAAATAAAAGAATAAGTTATCTGGTGTACCTAGCATATTTGACAACGAAGGTCCCCAATATTTTCCTCAATATTCTTGAAACAAATGATAACAAAAAAAGAAAGGCAGAGAGTAAAAATTGTGGTGACCTCTAACATTAGACGTCAATGCAGAAATAACCCTTTACATTGGTGGTTAGTGGAAAATTGCCCCCTTGCATTGATGGTCAGTGTAGATGAAACAGCAATCAACCATTGTTTACTGTTCATGGAACTCCTAACACCCTCAGGAGGAACCCTAGGTTCCACTAAATCCCAGTTAAAAAACACTGGCCTACAGAGAGGAGAGGTGAAAAAGAAACTGGGACCAAAATGTCTTAGAGGAAACAAAAATTGCTGGGGGGCGAGTGTCTGACCACTGCAGAGGGGCCTCACCATGTCCTGACTGAGTATACGGTCTCATTTTTTTCAAACCAATGCCACAGGAGTCATGGTCTCCATATGCTTGCCTGACGATGGCCAATATATTTAAAAAAGTGTATGCAGTTTGGAATAAATGGCTCGATAATATAAGGCAGTGTCTGTGCTATATTTCATGAGTTATAAATCCACAGTTAACAAAGAGCATAAACAAATAACGTGCATGAATTTGGGGATTTGGAAGCACCGACAATGCAAATACATTTTTTGGTTTTAAAAAAGTCTGTTCTACACTCCTACAACATAACCATTTTACATACAGTTTCACTATCATGTCATTTTATTATAGTTCTCGCTGTAATTAATATGTAGCACCCTGGAGTTTAGGCAGGGTTGCTCCTAAAAATTTACTTGCCAGGAATAGTCATCTTGGCTAATTGTTAGGGATCATTTGATTTCTCCCTAAGTTTGGCCTTGTTGCACTTTTCTCTTCTACCACTAGGTGGCCGGGTATCTGGTGGTACTAGATACAAGAAGGGCGATGCAAGGTCAGAATATGGGTATATGGGGCAGGGGTTTTCTTGAATCCCTTGGCTTGCTGGGAGAACCTATATATTTGGGTGGAGTCAGGTGATCGGTGTTCTGTGTCACCTGGACAGCTGTCTGGGTGGACGTGTGATGTACTTCCGGGCTGCTAGATCGGAGATTGGGCCTATCCCAGGCACATCTGGCTGCTAGGCTGTCTGAGGGCCTATCCAGAAGCAAGAGAGCAGCGCAGGGTTGGGATTGCGGCTTGAAGTCCAACCAGAAGTGACGGTTCTGCCGGCCGGAGAACCTGTCATGGTCAGAGGTAGAGGGGAAGCTGTCGCCAGTAAGGGACCAACCACCTTATTATCAGGGACCACAGTGAGTAACTGAAGCAGGTACCGGGGCAGTATTCTCACCAATCGGGAACAGTGAAGAATCGGGAAACTTCAGTGGGAATCAAGCCAAGTACCCAGCCAGCGGAGGCGAGGCTTTCAGAGCAGCCTTGTGTGTCAAGCCAGGGACCAAGCAGGCCAGTGGGGTGAAGCTTGAGAAGTATCTTGAGTGCCAAGCTAGGGACCCAGAAGAGGAAGATACCACCATGAAGATTAGAGGAGCTCAAGGGATTCAGTGGCAGTGAACTGTCTAGTCTAGTGAGAGAGACTGGGAGCTCAGTGGGCTGAAGAACTACAAGGAGTGATTGTAGTGGAAGTGAAAGAACTGTTACGCTTTGTGTTAGGAACTGTTAAAAATTGTTGCCATAGGAGACAGTATTCCTGCACGTGCAGATATGGCGTCTTGCTAGATGCCTTTCCCTGCATGGCTGATCTCCTGTTAAAGTCTCGGAGTCTGCCAATTGAACTTGCAACTGCCTATGGGTGTCCTGGCCCAAACCCTCTCTCCCCCAAAAGTTTTGTTAACAGAAATAAACTCTTTTGCATTCAAGAAGTGTCTGGCTTTCAATAACTTTAGCTACCTTGCACCCACCATGCCTCAGAACCCACCATATACAGAAGGATATCAGCTGTCTCAGGCCCTAGAAGTTCTCATTAGACGGAAGGAGGCCTGGGACCTTGCTACAAATATAAGAATTAGTCTTACCTTCATTCAACACACAGCTCCAGATATCTTCTTTTTCAGCCTTTTCTGAGATATGCAACTTTACTGTAGTGCACTTTTCAGGTACGCGGACTGTAGCATACGGATAATGTTCTGTGACTGAGTACAGGCAGTGCAGTTCCTGAAATTATGAGGATGTTCAAATTATACATAATACAGTATAATGATAGACTGCTGTCTATTGTAAAGCACAATAAAAAGGTAGACGTCATACAGGATTCCTACAAGCAGCAAAAAATATATTATCCCTTATTAAAACTGTCCTGCTGCTGGCTAATTTGGCACTGCTTAATGCAGTCTTTTAATTCTTGTAGTGAAGCCCCAGCCTCTTTATCTTTAGTGAATTTGGGCCTAGCCTTGCTCATTGAAATTATCCTGCTGCTGGTCAATTTTACACTGCTGTGTTATTTGCGGTCTATTCATTCTTGTAGTAAAACACTTGCCTGTTCTAATTTTCTCTGGTACACTGCAACCAATTCTCACTCATTAAAATGGTCCTGCTGCTGGCCAAATTTACACTGTGGTGTCATCGGTGAGTTCCTAATCCTTTAAGAGTTTGATAGAAATTGGCCAATGGCAGGATAGTTTTGCACCAGTTTGAACAGGGACAGAACTAAAGTGGTTGTAAATCCTTACATGTACCCAGTGAAGTTAATGGCCTCGGGTGATACACAGAGATGAAGCAAATCTGCTTGCGTAAGTGGTACCTGTTTATCTGTTGCACTTTCTTCTCTACAGCCATTCAATGTGTAGAATTTATAAAGCTTGTCTGAGATGTCAGAAAAAGGGGGCAGAGAGCTGAAGTTACACTGTGTATAGCTCAGTGAGGAGAGCTCTGAGAGCTGATTGGAGGGAAGGGACATCCCCCCTTCACAGACAGCACACATGGGCAGAGCTGAAGCTGTCAATGAGCTGGAGGTCCCCCTGCTGTCATCATTTTTCTCTTGGTGTCAGGAAAACTTGTCAGAAGTGATTCATGCTGATAGCAGAGGAAGGTGGCAGCAGACAGAATTTACATTTAGTGCTCTTAACTGAGTACACACTATACAGGGATATGCTTTGTACATATTTCATGTCTGAGGTTTTAAACCACTTTAATGAACTACTGGCCTTTGTCTATCTGCCGCTCAAAGTGGGTCTATTCTACCATTTGACAAAAAAAATTAAAAAAACAAAACCTGCATGTGTCACTGCTAAATCTACCGGGAAAAAAAGCCTTATTTTTCAAACTGAAATACAGTGCCTTGCAAAAGTATTCACCCCCCTTTGTTTTTTACATATGTTGTTACATTACAGCCTTTGG
The DNA here is from genome assembly GCF_042186555.1 of Aquarana catesbeiana. Lineage (NCBI taxonomy): Eukaryota > Metazoa > Chordata > Amphibia > Anura > Ranidae > Aquarana > Aquarana catesbeiana. Next base: position 57,938,373 of record NC_133329.1, read on the forward strand.
TTCAATATTTTTTAATCTGGATTATATGTGATGGATCAGAACACAATAGTCTAAGTTGGTGAAGTAAAATTTGAAAAATATATACATAAAACAATTTTTCAGAAATAAAAAACTGATAACTGGCATGTGCGTATGTATTCACCCCCTTTGTTATGAAGCCCACAAAAAGCTCTGGTGCAACCAATTACCTTCAGAAGTCACATAATTAGTGAAATGATGTCCACCTGTGTGCAATCTAAGTGTCACATGATCTGTCATTACATATACACACCTTTTTGAAAGGCCCCAGAGGCTGCAACACCTAAGCAAGAGACACCACTAACCAAACACTGCCATGAAGACCAAGGAACTCTCCAAACAAGTAAGGGACAATGTTGTTGGGAAGTACAAGTCAGGGTTAGGTTATAAAAAAATATCCAAATCTTTGATGATCCCTAGGAGTACCATCAAATAAATCTATCATAACCAAATAGAAAGAACGTGGCACAACAGCAAACCTGCCAAGAGACGGCCGCACACCAAAACTCACGGACCGGGCAAGGAGGGCATTAATCAGAGTTAGGACAGAGACCTAAGGTAACCCTGGAGGAGCTGCAGAGTTCCACAGCAGAGACTGGAGTATCTGTACATAGGACGACAATAAGCCGTACGCTCCATAGAGTTGGACTTTATGGCAGAGTGGCCAGAAGAAAGCCATTACCTTCAGCAAAAAACAAAATGGCAACGTTTTGAGTTTGCGAAAAGGCATGTGGGAGACTCCCAAAATGTATGGAGGGAGGTGCTCTGGTCTGAGACTAAAATTGAACTTTTTGGCCATCAACTCGGAAACTGGTCAGAGTTGAGGGAAAGATGGATGGTGCTAAATACAGGGATATTCTTGAGCAAAACCTGTACCACTCTGTGTGTGATTTGAGGCTAGGACGGAGGTTCACCTTCCAGCAGGACACACTGCTAAAGCAACACTTGAGTGGTTTAAGGGGAAACGTAAATGTGTTGGAATGGCCTAGTCAAAGCCCAGACCTCAATCCAATAGAAAATCTGTGGTCAGACTTAAAGATTGCTGTTCACAAGTGCAAACCATCCAACTTGAAGGAGCTGAAGCAGTTTTGCAAGGAGGAATGGGCAAAAATCCCAGTGGTAAGATGTGGAAAGCTCATAGAGACTTATCCAAAGTATCTTGGAGCTGTGATAGCCGCAAAAAGTGGCTCTACAAAGCATTGACTTTAGGGGGGTAAATAGTTATGCACATTGACTTTTTCTGTTATTTTGTCCTATTTTTTGTTTGCTTCACAATAAAAAAAAAACAAACATCTTCAAAGTTGTGGGCATGTTCTGTAAATTAAATGATGCAAATCCTCAAACAATCCATGTTAATACCAGGTTGTGAAGCAACAAAACATGAAAAAAGGCCAAGGGGGTGAATACTTTTGCAAGGCACTGTAAATCAGATTGGGCTGCCGTCTGTCCTTGGTATCTGTGAATCTGTCTTTGAAAATCATAATGTTATGTAACACCATGTACAGTTTTATAGCATACCCCAAGCATGTTGTTTAAAGGATTTGTGTATATTTAATGTTGCGCTCGAAGCCCCTCTCTTCACTGTAGGGTACTTTTTTTTTTTTTGCTTTAAAACATGTCCTTCAAGCAGTGCCCAACTTCCAATGCTTTTCTTGACAGTAGTTTGCCTATTAGCCCTGGCCAGAACATAGCAACTAGATTCTCCTTCCATAGACTTCAATGGCATTCCCTTCTAAGGTCGGGTTTGCTGATTTTCAACCAAGGTTAGGAATTATGAATATACTGTTTATACATATGTAGCGCTGGTATTTTTGCCTTCTAATGCCATGTAATGCTAAACGATGGACAATGTTATAAAAATTAGTATTTGGCTCCCTCTACTGGTATACTCATGAATAGACTTGTTAATCTTTCACCTAAAACCACACAGGAAGTGACTTAATGTTTACCTTGTGAAAGGATTTACCTACCCAGAATGCCCACTCACCTACCCATGAACACCGAGTGGCTGAACTGCATGCTGGGTAGGATATAAAAAGGCAGAGCGCGGCCATTTTCTCTCTCTTGGAGACGCGTGGCCTGCCTGCAAGGATCTGTGAGGAGGTGCCCAGAGAGTCAAGGTCTACATCCTGTGGAGCGAAACGAACACTGACTCTTACATCACAGCGTGCTGGAACAGCAGTGTGGTGGAATCAGGGAGGATCCAGAGACACCTGACGGAGGTAACTGAGGACTTCCGGTCATCTTGCGGAATGGAGCAGTGTGACGGCGTGGTCGCATCAAACAGACTGAGATCGTGTGGTAGCTGAGGCATCTAACTTTCCAGGCCTGGTGTGGTGAGAGGGCTGTCGCCCAACGTTCTTTACCGCACCTTACACACTTAGACTCATACCACAGTATTGCTGAGCCCTGTAGTCCCACACAGGGGTCTCACTCAAGTAGACTTCACTTCAAGCAGGCCTCAAGCCTATACTTCATTGAGACACCAACACTGTGTTATACAGAGACAACTGTATTGGAGGCAGTTACAAGTGTGTTATACAGCAAGAACGGTTTCAATTAATATTCTACGCTATTGCTTTGCTTGATAAACCCCCGGATTACAATCACTGCAGTATAAAAGCTAGCAGAAGACAGAAGATTAAAGACTGCATCTTTCATTGTAAGGCCTTGTGTTCAGTCACAGTGACAAAGGACTGTATCATACAGCAGGAGGAGCTTATTAGCAATTGTATTATGCTGTGTTGATGATTCTGCATTACTGTGTTTAGTACAGCATGCTGGAAATGGGAAGGTGCCCAGTGTAAAGCCATTATTCCCTCTGAGCACTAGTCCCACTTGGAGATGCACCTGCAGGGGATTATCCAAGAAATCTTTATACCTTAAGCCCCGGTTCACACAGGGGCGGCACGACTTGCAGGTCACCTCACCGAGGCGACCTGCACACGACTTCCACGGCAACTTGCAAAACGACTTCTGTATAGAAGTCTATGCAAGTCGCCTCAAGTCGCCCCCAAAGTAGTACAGGAACCTTTTTCTAAGTCGGAGCGACTTGCGTCGCTCCTATTAGAACGGTTCCATTGTACAGAACGGGAGGCGACTTGTCAGGCGGCTAGGTCGCCTGACAAGTCGCCCCTGTGTGAACCGGCACTAATAAGTTGTGAAAGTTCAGCGCATTGTCACATTACGTTTGTGTGGCAGTGCAGTTATTGTATTTACTGTTCATACCAGTCTCAGTAAAATTATATTCTGGTTAATTTAAATGTGTAAATGTGTTGTTAATTATTCTACAGGTGAAGCTACGGATACCCAGGTAATGGTAAAAGGTACATTGTTGTGTATTGTATATTGTGGGAGTGTCCTTAAGTGTTAAGCTTCACACAAACACTGCACCACAGCTGTGTCAAGCGGGTAGATAATAGGCATGTGCAATTCGTTTCGTTACGAATTCGTTTTTTAACAAATTTCGTCAAATTCGTTGGTTCGGGAATATCCGAATGAATGAAAACCCGTTTAACGAATTTTTTCCGAATATTCGTAAATTCGATAAAATTGGACATTCGTAAATTCGGGCATTCGTACATTCGCAATTTACGACTGTACATTCGTACATTAGTAAATTAGTGAATTCGTAAATTTGTAAATTCGAAAATTCCCTAATAATAACCCTAATAATAACTTAACTGTTAGTAATTACTAGTAACTTTTAAGTTATAGGTATTGTAATTTCCTTTCAAATTTGGCTGTTAGTGAACATAACACATACAAATTTATCCGAAGTTATGAATGATCCGAAAAAACGGAATGGAACGTAATGAATTAATAATAATAATAAATAACAATAATAATTATAACAACGTTTTATTATTATTATTTATTATTAATTTGTTCCGTTCCATTCGTTTAGATGCAGCATTCGTTTTGGATAATTCGTAACTTCGGTTAAATTCGTATTTGTTACATTCACTGACAGTCAAATTTGAAAGGAAATTACAGTACCTATAATTTAATAGTTAGTTACTATTTCAGATTTTAGAATTTTCGTGTTTTTGGATTTTAAAACGTTGAATTTACAAATTTCCGAATTTTCTAATTTACAAATGTACGATTTTACGAATTTACGAATGTACGAATTTAAGAATGTACAAATGTAAAAATGTACGAATGAATGAATGTTCGATTTTACGAATGAACGCATTTACGAATTTACGAATGAACGAATTTACGAATCGCGATCATAACGAATGACCCGCAAAACGAAAAAAATAATAAATGAATGAAACGAAAATGAACAAATTTCTTGGCTGTGCACATGTCTAGTAGATAAAATTTGTAGGGGGTAAAGATAGCAGAGTACAGGCCCAATCAAATATCAGCAGCTCCTTCGGGGGTCAGTGCTACACATATATGAAACCACGCTGGTTAGCATTTTACCTCGCTTTCTAATGTTACTCCTTCCGATCCTCTTATAGTGTATGTGATGTCCTTATTAACAAACTTGATGTATGGAGATTTGTCAATCCACCGAAATCCCAATCGAGTTTCCTTTGTCTTAATAACCTGGTTGAGAGTACAACAAGGATTATTTATCAATTTAGGAAAGCATAGTTATATCGTAAATCTAATTATTATCCCTTAAAGACACTTAAGAGTAGAATATTGGCCCCCATAGTTGATGGAAAGGATCCTATATACCCTTCAAGTCAAGATAAGATGCACCTGTTTAATCGCAAGCGGGAGGCTTGGAAGACCCATAGGCATATCCCTGAATTGATATAGTACTTGCTTGTGTCACTATGAGTTGAAGGATCAATGCCATTGGGTATGTTTTTGACCCTCAATATACATGTATCTGTACAACTGTCGATTCATATGCCCCAGAGATTTTCTGTATGCTTCTGAATTGTTTGTTTTATGGTTTAAAAAATTTTTCGACATATACTCCTTTTTGTATACTGTCATGTTAATATAGTATTTTATATACTTTAATAAAAAGTTGTAAACCAAAAAAAGAATATTAGCCCCCATAAAAAAAAAAGAACATCTATTTCTCTATATAAATCTAAATTAGACACAGGCAGCACTGCTATAGGACATACAAGGACCCAGCATCTCTCTAATGTCTTCTACCACATTAGTTAAACAATATTTATTTCTTCATATGTCAAACAAAATGAACCACAGAAATTAAATTAATTATTCAAATAAGCCAAATCTTTTATTTAAATTATCCATGCCCAGTGGCATACCCATCCTATCTGGCACCCGGATGCCCGCTATTTTTTTTTTGCCCCCCGCCCCCCTAACCCCAAATCTTGGGTGTGGTCTAATTGCATTGACAGTGGAGGATGCTTAAAGGGGTCTACTCCCCCCCCATACTCAGCACACATACGCCACAGTCCCTTTACCCATAAAATATGCTTTAATAAATACAATACTATGCAATCATCGTTTGGGTCACATCTTATGCCCCCCCCCGTACACACAGTCGGATTTTCCGACGGAAAATGTTCGATGGGAGCCTTTTGTCGGAAATTCTGACCGTGTGTAGGCTCAATCGGACAGTTCCCATCGGAATTTCCGTCGCACAAAATTTGAGATCTGGTTCTCAAATTTTCCGACAACAAAATCTGTTCACGTAAATTCCGTATTGATTGGTTTGCGCAAAAGTTATAGCATCTACAAAATAGTGGATAGATTATTATTATTAGTTTTATATTTTTTTTACTAGTAATGGCGCGATCTGTGATTTTTTTTTTAGATTAACTGCGATATTGCGGCCGACAAATCGGACACTTTTGACACATTTTTGGGACCAGTGACATTTATACAGCGATCAGTGCTATAAAAATGCACTGATTACTTTATAAATGTCACTGGTAGGGAAGGGGTTAACACTAGGGAGGCGATCAAGGGGTTAACCGTGTTCCCTAGGTGTGTTCTAACTGTGGCGGGGATGGGACTGACTAGCGGAGGAGACCGATCGGTGTTCAACCTTAGTATGAACACACGATCGGTCTCCTCTCCCCTGACAGAACCGGGATTTGTGCATTTACACACACAGATCCCGATTCTCCCTCTGTCACGAGCGACCGCAGGTGCCCGGCGGTCATCGCGCCCGCATCGGCTCTGGGGACACGCTGCTGGCGCGCCCGCCTCCTACAGTGTCTTAAAGAGCCAACGTACAGCTACGACGGCTCGCCCAGGGGAGCCATCCTGCCGCAGTATGACTGCGACCGCTGGTCGGGAACCGGTTAATAGACAGCCACTCACCTGTCCCACGGTCCAGCGGTGCACTCACCCACGCTGTAGTGTTCCCTTGTCCTCCCTCGGTGCCGCCGACATCTCTACTATGGGCACCCGAGTGTGACGGCTTGCTGCTTTAAATTCGGACACCTGCCCCCCACCCCTCCCCAAAAGCTCAGTTTCACAAACAGGAGCTGGGGAGGAGGCCTTAAAGCGGAAGTTCCACTTTTGGGTGGAACTCCGCTTTAAGTCATACCCCTAAGCCTGTAAATTTTAAAGTTCAGTGTTTTTTCCATGTTGCCCTCAAAGCCCCATCAAAAGGACCCCCCTACATTTTTGGCTATGGTACGTGTCCCCCATAGCAATGCCTAGCCTTTCTTGCGTTTCTGCGATAATGGATTTCAATCAGTTTGTATTGGCCAAATTTAAGCAGGGGCGCTTGGCGAATCTAACCCAAATAGATCCACTTATTCTTACAGAAGATCCAACAACATATGAGTGCCAGCTGCTATTTACTGTGTCACAAATTCATAATGCAATCATTTTTTCACGTCCCTTCATCTTTCTCCATCTAAAACAGATCCATATCGGTATTTGAACTACTCTACTGCAGTGCACCTGGGCCAATTTAGAGCATGTGATCCGGGCAACAACCATTGAAATTTAATTTTGTAGCAGGCTTACCTTAATCACTTGACTTTTAGACATGGGCACCAAGTAGACATGGATCAAGAAACCATTTGTAACTTGTTTGCAGTATATCAGAACAGTTCCACGTGATTGAGCTTGCTTCCTTCTACGCGTCTGGGAATTTTCTATAAGGACTCCAACTGATGTATAGGTAGCGCCTTTAAGGACCACATGGGATGATTCCACTTCACTCGGTGATACCAAGTTGCAGATTCCATCTTCAAAATGGGCGCATTTAAGGTATGGCTTGTTTATTTTTAAACTCTGTACATGATTGAGGAATGACAGTAAATAAACTTTATTAGATCATCCATTAATGCAGATAATTATCAGGAGTAAAAAAGGTGTGCCTGTGTTACCATGAACTTGTACTAAAAAGTATCCTGTTCTCTTTGTATAGGTTCCTTTGTGTGAAATACCCAGTGAACCTGCCAGTCCCCCTATATTCCTATTTCAAACTGACCACACTAGACATGACAGCACATCCATCCCAGCATGGTCAGTTTTCTTCTTTGCGTTCTATAACCTGCCTGCTCAACTCTTCACTGGGAAGATTAGTGTACTGCTGTTTCTCTGCCTCCTGGGCAACTCGTCACAGTGTATCTTTGTCTCTTCATTTTACACTGGACTATTCAGTTTCTCTGCTCAAGCTGCTGCAGAAGAAATAGAAAGGAAAGCCACCCTAATCCAGGAGTAAAGCCAGAGAGAAGGCGTAAACAATTTGGCAATTTATAAACAGATGCAGATATATTCAGATACAGCCCAATGCATTTCCTGGCTGGAGGACATCCATCATCTATCCCTCCCCCCCCCCCCAACCCCCCCCCCAGCCTGGCTGTCCCTGGGCCACCCCTTTCTTTCATTGTATTTCAGTTCTTTCCGTCAAAAAGGTTCAGCATCACCAACCAGATACAAGTAGGATATGCTGCCATTTCCAGAAGAAAGATGATAGGTGCACAAAAACTAAACAGGCAACTAGGACAGCTCACTCAGGTAGCTTAATTCCCTTTCTGTCAGTGGCTTGTAGCGTTCCTGCTCCATCATAGCTGCTGGTTTCAGCTTCCTGGTTTTGGCTATGATGCATCCCTGTCTCTCTGTCCACCTGCAAGGTGATTGATGTGGCCGGTCTCTGGGTGGGGACCAAACCTGATTTAATCCAGCCAAGCCTGCAGTCTCATGCTTGTGATATTGCATTTGTAACATGTGTTCCAAGCCCTCTGTTTGTCTGGCCTGCTCTGCTGTTTGGATTCCCTCATTGATGACTTTGGATCGGATATCGACTACTCTCTGAACTCTGCCTGCCTTGTGACTACGGGATTGACCCTGACTGTTCTGAACATTGCCTGCGTTGTGCCTGGACTGTCATTGAACCACTCTGCCTGTCTGCCAACTGCAAGTACCTGTTTGCTTTGCTCAGTTCACACCTGTCCCGGCGTGGTAGCCAGACACTATAGCATTGTGTATAAGTCCTGGGGGCAACTGAGTACCGGTAGGCCTGCTTGCCTTATGGGAAAGGGGGCTGCTATAAGTGAAGAACACAGAAGCCATCTATAGTGTCTGACCATCTGTGTTAGGGGTAAGCGTGACACTATCCCCCCAACTGCTCAAGAGCATCAGTTTTGACCTAGTGTTCAATGTGAGTAAAGTAACTCCTCTTCTACTTAGTTTACTCACTGGGTCTTTCCTTCACGGCCACGAGTGACGTCACGCAGCGCCGGCTGGACCGTGCGCGTGCTTTGCAGCAAACACAGCCTGACACAATGAGGAAGCGGAGCTCGCAATAACTTCCCACATCCATATCGCTCGCCTTTGGGAACCAACCCATCTATACAGGCCAAGGGAAGGGAGACCTTTATCCTGCTGTACATGCGACTTTCTGTTCCATGTTTGTGAGTGTAACCCTCTTTTGATTTGACTTCGCATTTTTAGCATTAAACCGGTATTACGCTAGGGCCGTCTTGCACTGTCTTTTCTTTGTAGATTTCAGTCTGTCACATGAGGATTCAATCTGTGTATGACCATAGATAAACTAGAGCGATAACGTACTGTAACAATGTGATGGGTCTTTACCTACAACTGGACAGTCTTGGATTCCCTTTCAGGGAAAAGGATGTACTATGCATAGAATATTGACATGCAGTAAAAAAAGTAAGTTTGAAAAATAGGATAAATAGGGCAAAGTGTTAAATTCTGTATTGAAATGATAAAGTTGTAAAACTTATGACAGGAACTGGATGAATGTGGAGGCATCTTGTGGGCAGCCATGGCAGTAGGTCAAAGTCTCTATCGCTACAACTTACTCATTTATCATGTTTAGCAACATAGGTGTGCGCAGCCTATTGCATCAGGGTGTGCACCCTTAAGCTCAAACACACATGCGTGTGCGGGTGTCTACATATATATGACCCCGGCACATTGATCTCCCTGCCGGCACAGTGATAGAGAAGAGCATAAACACTTCTCTTATGGCAGAGCCGGTATGAGGGAGATGTTTCCCCTGTTTCTGCTGCTACACAGAGCGATAACACTAATGTGCACAGGGTGATTAGGGTGTGCCTGGGCACACCCAGCACACCCTGTGCGCACGCCTATGTTTAGCAAATTATAATTCTAACTTACCTTTGGGACACAAGGAATGAGGTAGGTACACTGCTGATATTTCATGAGGTGCTGATGTATTTATGTTGAACAGAGGGCTTCTAATCTCATATTTATTTTTGTAAGTATCCGGCATAAGATTATCCCAATTCTTAACCATTGTAAAGTCAATGACCAGTGGAGAGTTCACCAACAATTGAAGTTTGCTCTTGCTGCACTGTAATAGACCAGCAGATTTTGCATCCAACCTAGCGAAAGAAAAAAATGCCATGGAACATTGGTTAAGGCCCCCCAACTTTTTGTATCTTCATTAAGTTATGAATAGCTCAGGTCACAGTTATTATCATTATACATGTATGCAGAATATTTTAGACAGCATCCGAGTTCCATCAGTTTCTATCTGCACTATGGGGTTGATTTACTAAAAGCAAATAGAGGGGGAGATTTAATAAAGCTGGTGCATTCAGAATCTGTTGCAGCTGTGCGTGGTAGCCAATCGGCGTCTAACCTCAGCTTGTTCAATAAAGCTTTGACAATAAAACCTGGAAGCTGATTGGTTTCTATGCAGAGCTGCACCAGATTTTGCACTCTTCATCTTTGTTAAATAACCCCCAGAATGTGCACTTTGTAAAGTGCAGTTGAACCCTGCAAGTGCAGTTGCTCCAGAGCTTAGTAAATGAGATAAAGCTTCACTTTGCAAAGAATACCCAATCACGTGCAAGGAAATTAAAAAAGTAATAAACAGCATTTTTGTTTGCATATGATTGGATGATGGAAGTCAGCAGAGCTTCCGCTCATTTACTTATCTCTGGGGCAACTTCACTTTGCAATGCGCACAGTCTATTTGCCTTTAGTAAATCAACCCCTATGCCTGTAATGAATTGAAAATGTGCTAATTTTCAAATTCAAAGCAATGTGGATAGAATCGTCCTATATAAAACATTTCTTTGCAGGTATAATGAAAGAGGAGATACAGGCAGCCATCCAGACATTTCCCAATAACAACTCCCAGCTGAATAGTAACTCAAGACAGGTTAGAAAAGCTTGTCTTGCTAAGCCTCTTCCTCCACGGTCACCTGCTTTTCCTTTCACTATTGACCAAGTAAGAAGGTCAGAAATCTTACTAGGTTACAGTATAGACTGCTTAGCAGCATGTAGCAGATAGCTATGGGGATGGTCAGATAACGCACATGAATGGATGTCCTCAAAAGCCTAAAAGATCTAAACGCTTTGTGATCATTATCCTTACCTGTAAGTCCCTTCAGTTATGACAGGGTCCATTTTCACTACTGTAGAATCTTGATGCTTCAGGCAAGGGAGAAAAGGAAAATGCGTGTTAACACCAAGAAAATGAATTTAACTGATATGTCTAATATTTGATGAATGAGATAATATATTTTTAAACCGTAAAGCCCAAGTGCAGCTAAAAGAAAAAAAATGAAAAATCAGCACTAGGGACATAACTTACAAGTCAGTAGGATGCGTCCCTTGTGCTGATTCCTATTCTATCAGTTGAGATCCTCTGTCCCTGTCTGCGCCCTCCACCCCACGCCACCATGATCTTCCAGTGTGGAGGGGGTTAATACAACACAGCAGTCAGAAGTGTGCAAAAGCGCAGCACACAGAGTTCAGTTGTTATAAAATTTTAATGGATGGCACAGAATGCAGAGGTTTAGGAGTATGTAACATACAGCTTAGCATAAAGAGTGCAGTGGTCAGGATTGTGTAATATATAGCTCAGCCTACAGAGTGCAGTGGTAAGAAGTGTGCAATATTAGTTATAGCATACAGGGTACAGTGGTCAGGATTATGGAATATACGGTGTACTTTTCATAGTCCTGACTGAAGGCCTCTTGAGCCCCCTAGGGAAAGAGAGCCTTGACTGATGGGGGCATGGCTAGGTGTGTGTCAAGGGGAACGATTGGTTGGGACATGGGGATGGAATGGGCCTGAGCTCAGGAAATTGTGTGCCCCGGGGAATTCTGGGTCTTTCGGAGGAGTCGTTGCAAGAGCTGCCCACCCTCCCACCCCTTTTTCCTATGTTATGGTATGTCTCAGCTTGCTGCGGTTTTCTTGACCTTGCCAGCAGTTAAAGTTGCTGTATTGGGCTATGCCCTTGATGGAAAATTGGAAATAGGCTGTCTATCCAGCACTTATGGTAACGACAGGCCCCACTTCCCTCTTTTGGTTGCTCACAGTACGACTGTGACAGGTACTGGTTAAATATGTTCACCGCTTCCCTCTTTTGGTTAAGTTCTCACAGTACGACTGTGACTGGTACTGGTTAAATATGTTCACATGTTATGTGTTGGAATTTAATAAAGCTGTGGCCTTGCCCTTTCCAACCTAATGGTTGTAAGTGTCTTAATTAATGGAGTGAAGGGCAAGGGTGGTGGGGGATTTTATCCCTTGGTGTTACGTTAAGTGGGACCTAAGCCCATTGCGCCTCCGCAGTCATGCCATACTGTGTACAATCTGATGTTTGGTATGGAACCCTAAAAGAGAAATGTGGGATTGAAAAAAGCAAACAATCATACTTGCCTGGGTGGATGCAGAGTCGGTCTAATGCTGCATCTGTCCCCCATCACCTCTAATGCCCCGTACACACGGTCGGATTTTCCGACGGAAAATGTGTGATAGGACCTTGTTGTTGGAAATTCCGACCGTGTGTGGGCTCCATCGGACATTTTCCATCGGATTTTCTGACACACAAAGTTGGAGAGCAGGATATAAAATTTTCCGACAACAAAATCCGTTGTCGGAAATTCCGATCATGTGTACACAAATCCGACGGAAAAAGTGCCACGCACGCTCAGAATAAATAAAGAGATGAAAGCTATTGGCCACTGCCCCGTTTATAGTCCCGACGTACGTGTTTTACGTCACTGTGTTTAGAACGATCGGATTTTCCGACAACTTTGTGTGACCGTGTGTATGCAAGACAAGTTTGAGCCAACATCCGTCGGAAAAAATCCTAGGATTTTGTTGTCGGAATGTCCGAACAAAGTCCGACCGTGTGTACGGGGCATAAGACTGAGAACTGATCAAACAACGCTGATCAATCAATGAGCAGAGAGCCGGTGACTGTCAGTCAGTGACTCTCTGGTCTGCCCCTCCAACGCTCACTGGATTGCTTGGCTGTGGAGGGGATGGCTTAAGCTCTCAGCGGCACACTGAGAGGCTAAGCCAGATGCCGCTCAGGCATTTGGGTGGATCCCAACATTAAAGTCAGGTTTCCTCCAGAGTTTGGACCGGCTGAAAAAAGTCAGCCGACAGTGTCGGAACTAAGCGCACTCCTGTGACCCGCAGGAGAAGTAGGGTCAAAAGAGCTCTGGCCCTACTTCTCCTTTAGTGTTATACCGTATATTTGATAAGAAATCATCCTCCCCTTAAAAGCTGTGCTTCTATGACCTCCAAGTGATTCTGTATTTTGCAAGCAAAAAAGGATATAATGGAAGTTTCATTTTTTTTATGATTGTGCTGAGGTTTATGTGTGTCTGAGACTTTTACAGTAATTAAAAACATATTTTCTGAGTACAGGTACTGTGGCATATTTGTGCCATGTATAAAGCAAGCAGGCACAGGTACTATTCAATTATGCCACTTTAAGCTCCTCTTACTGCCAGCGCAGAGCGTCACTCCAGTGTACTATGCATGTTGCATCATTGTTCTCCCTAGATGTCCCAGGTTTTTTACAATCCTAGCAACCCCCCCTGTACCACACATTTAACAATGTCAGCTTTGGGTGGGCGATGTAATCGGGCACAGGGTCTGGTCTGGTCTTGTGAGGATGTAATAAAACCCTTTGGTTACATACAAAATACAAAAAAAAATATTCACAAGGGTTACATTTCCACTATTACCTTATGCACAGCATCCTTTACATCTGTCTGGTCAGTGTGTCCATTACAGGGTTTATCCTCTGAAACATCATCTTGAACAGAATGACCATTTAAGTCTAAAATATAGTATGAAAAAAAAATGAAATTTTTGATTTAAAAGGTTTTTTTTTTTATAACAGGTTATGAATAAATCGAATATAATTAATTAGAACAAAGTTAGAACTATTAGTTTGCACAAATATTCATGCAATTCTAAGTAATGGAACACAACACAGTGAATACCAGGGGGGTACGCTCCACCACACTGCAATGTATTGCAGCAGTGGCACTATGCAACACTGAATAAAGCACTGTTTATAGCACTGTTTATCCTTGGTAGCACTGTACAACAGTTATAGCTATCGCCCCCTGAAATCACTGTAAGTTGTCCCTATCTACTCCAACATATACCAACAAGAGGCTGATGGGAAAGGAGGCTTATATAGTAGAGAGGAGGCAGGCATAATTAAAAAAACATTCATTACTGCCCACATTATGCCAACTGACAGAGTTCACCAGTGGCGGCTGGTGCTCAAAATTTTTGTGGGGGTGCAAATAACTGAAAAATACAGAAAAAAAACCCATCAAATGCTGCCACTTGTGCCTCATCAAATGCTGCCACTTGTGCCCATTATATGTAGCCACTTGTGCCCATTATATGCAGCCACTTGTGCCCCTCATATGCAGCCACTTGTGCCCCATCACTTGCAGCCACTTATGCCCATCATATGCAGCCACTTGTGCCCCATCAATTGCAGCCAATGTGCCTGTCAAATGCAACCACTTGTGCCCATTATATGCAGCCACTGTGCCCCATCATATGCAGCCACTGTGCCCATCAATTGCAGCCACTTGTGCCCCCATCATATGCAGCCACTGTGCCCCATCATATGCAGCCACTTGTGCCCCATCAAATGCAGCCATTTGTGCCCCATCAAATGCAGCCATTTGTGCCCATTATATGCAGCCACTGTGCCCCATCAAATGCAGCCACTTGTGCCCCATCATATGCAGCCACTTGTGCCCCATCATATGCAGTCACTTGTGCCCCATCATATGCAGTCACTTGTGCCCCATCAAATGCAGCCACTTGTGCCCATTATATGCAGCCACTTGTGCCCATTATATGCAGCCACTTGTGCCCCATCATATGCAGCCACTTGTGCCCCATCATATGCAGCCACTTGTGCCCATCATATGCAGTCACTTGTGCCCCATCATATGCAGCCACTTGTGCCCATTATATGCAGCCACTTGTGCCCCATCATATGCAGCCACTTGTGCCCCATCAAATGCAGCCACTTGTGCCCCATCAAATGCAGCCACTTGCGCCCCATCATATGCAGCCACTTGTGCCCCATCAAATGCAGCCACTTGTGCCTATCAATTGCAGCCACTTGTGCCCATTATATGCAGCCACTTGTGCCCCATCAAATGCAGCCATTTGTGCCCATTATATGCAGCCACTTGCGTCCCATCATATGCAGACACTTGTGCCCCATCAAATGCAGCCACTTGTGCCTATCAATTGCAGCCACTGTGATCCTCACCCGCCCGCTGTCTGTCCGGCACTTACTCCATCTTAGTGGCGGGTCAGGCAGCGGGTGACGGCGGTGAGCTGCGGGACAGCTCGAGTGTTCTCCATGCTTACCCCTCCTCTGTTCCTCCGTTCTGCTGGGCGTTTCTTTTTCCTTCTTAGAAGCCTCTTCCAATGGCTCAACGCTGTGTCCTTTGTGGTCCCCAACCACGAAACAGTGAGAACAGATACACGTACTATCCTCCGTACAATAATAATCTCGGAGTCTTAAATGTGCACGGCATTTTTTATCTTCCAGAGAAGTAGGGTCGATTAAACGGTGTGACTTGTGCTCTGACAGGTGTTTGCCACACACAGATCCAAAACACTGCACACATGTTTTAACAGCTGGTGCTGAACAGTTCATACAAAGCACTGTAGAGTTTTCCCGCGCAGACTGCTCACGCTCCACCCTGTTGCTGAGCTCTCGGTTCTCCTGTAGAGAAGGTCTTGAAGAAAACTTTTTCCCGCATGTAGGACATGTATAAGATCCAACTTCATCTTGATCCTTCAGCTCTATCTCCATACAGCCCCGGCAGAAGTTGTGTCCACATCTCAGAGTGACGGGATCGGTGTAAATGTTTTGGCAGAGAGAGCAGCATAGCTCAGCGTTCAGCTCTGCAGACGCCATGGGGGAGGATTGAGAATCTGGCGCGAAAATGTGTGCATTACTCAAGAACTCTTAAAGCTACAGTTGAGTGACATGTAACACTTCCGTAATCGTATGGCAGTATGTCATTCCTAAAAACAATGAATTTCTATTATATTCTCTCTTCTGGTCGATTAACCACTTCAGCCCCGGAAGGATTTGCCCCCTTAATGACCAGGTAATTTTTGGCGATGCGGCACTGCGTGTCACTTTAACTGACAGTTGCGCGGTCGTGCGACGTTGTACCCAAACAAAATTGGCGTCCCTTTTTTTTCTCCACAAATAGAGCTTTCTTTTGGTGATATTTGATCACCTCTGTGGTTTTTATTTTCTGCTGTGATAGGGGGCTCTGATGTGATGGAGGGGGGCTCTGATGTAATAGATGGGGGGGGCTCTGATGTGACAGATGGAGGGGGGCTCTGATGTAATAGATGGAGGGGGGCTCTGATGTGACAGATGGAGGGGGGCTCTGATGTAATAGATGGAGGGGGGCTCTGATGTGACAGATGGAGGGGGGCTCTGATGTAATAGATGGAGGGGGGCTCTGATGTGACAGATGGAGGGGGGCTCTGATGTGACAGATGGAGGGGGGCTCTGATGTGACAGATGGAGGGGGGCTCTGATGTGACAGATGGAGGGGGGCTCTGATGGGATAGATGGAGGGGGGCTCTGATGTGACAGATGGAGGGGGGCTCTGATGTGACAGATGGAGGGGGGCTCTGATGGGATACATGGAGGGGGGCTCTGATGGGATACATGGAGGGGGGCTCTGATGGGATAGATAGAGGGGGGCTCTGATGTGATAGATGGAGGGGGGCTCTAAAGTGACAGATGGAGGGGGGCTCTGATGGGATAGATAGAGGGGGGCTCTGATGTGATAGATGGAGGGGGGCTCTAAAGTGACAGATGGAGGGGGGCTCTGATGGGATAGATGGAGGGGGCTCTGATGGGATAGATGGAGGGGGGCTCTGATGTGATAGATGGAGGGGGGCTCTAAAGTGACAGATGGAGGGGGGCTCTGATGGGATAGATGGAGGGGGGCTCTGATGGGATAGATGGAGGGGGGCTCTGATGGGATAGATGGAGGGGAGCTCTGATGGGATAGATGGAGGGGGGCTCTGATGGGATAGATGGAGGGGGGCTCTGATGGGATAGATGGAGGGGGGCTCTGATGTGATAGATGGAGGGGGGCTCTGATGTGATAGATGGAGGGGGGCTCTGATGTGACAGATGGAGGGGGGCTCTGATGTGACAGATGGAGGGGGGCTCTGATGGGATAGATGGAGGGGGGCTCTGATGTAATAGATGGAGGGGAGCTCTGATGGGATAGATGGAGGGGGGCTCTGATGTGATAGATGGAGGGGGGCTCTGATGTGACAGATGGAGGGGGGCTCTGATGTGATAGATGGAGGGGGGCTCTGATGGGATAGATGGAGGGGGGCTCTGATGTGATAGATGGAGGGGAGCTCTGATGGGATAGATGGAGGGGAGCTCTGATGGGATAGATGGAGGGGGGCTCTGATGTGATAGATGGAGGGGGGCTCTGATGTGACAGATGGAGGGGGGCTCTGATGTGACAGATGGAGGGGGGCTCTGATGTGATAGATGGAGGGGGGCTCTGATGGGATAGATGGAGGGGGGCTCTGATGTGATAGATGGAGGGGAGCTCTGATGGGATAGATGGAGGGGAGCTCTGATGGGATAGATGGAGGGGGGCTCTGATGTGATAGATGGAGGGGAGCTCTGATGGGATAGATGGAGGGGGGCTCTGATGTGATAGATGGAGGGGGGCTCTGATGTGACAGATGGAGGGGGACTCTGATGTGACAGATGGAGGGGGACTCTGATGGGATAGATGGAGGGGGGCTCTAAAGTGACAGATGGAGGGGGGCTCTAAAGTGACAGATGGAGGGGGGCTCTGATGGGATAGATGGAGGGGGGCTCTAAAGTGACAGATGGAGGGGGCTCTGATGGGATAGATGGAGGGGGGGGGCTCTGATGTGATAGATGGAGGGGGGCTCTGATGTGAAACAAGAGCGACAATTTTGAAAAATACATTATTTTTTTTTACTTTTTGCTATAATACATATCCCCAAAAAAAACAAATGTATTCATAATGCGGCGTACACACGGTCGGACTTTTCGTCTACAAAAGTCCAACGGACGCCGACGGACTAAAGCTGGCTGGTAATCCGATCGTGTGTGGGCTTCTCCGGACTTTCAGCAGACTTTTTCAGCCTCAAATCCGACGGACTTTAGATTTGAAACATGCTTCAAATCTTTACGTCGTAACTACGATGGACCCCGAAATCCGCTCGTCTGTATGCTAGTCCGACGGACAAAAACCCATGCTAGGGCAGCTATTGGCTACTGGCTATGAACTTCCTTATTTTAGTCCGGTGTACGTCATCACGTACGAATCCGTCGGACTTTTGTGTGGTCGTGTGTAGGCAAGTCCGTTCGTTAGAAAGTCTGCTGCAAGTCCGCCGAAAGTCCGCCGGAAGTCCGCCGGAAGTCTGTCGGACAGGCTGTCGGACTTTTGTAGACGAAAAGTCCGACCGTGTGTACGCGGCATTAGTTTGGGCCGATATATATTCTTCTACATATCTTTGGTACAGACAGTTCAGTGGAGAAAGGGGGGTGTTGTATTAATACCATGGGCATAGCATAAAGGGGTGCAGGAGTCACCATAGTGGCCCTGTATTTAGCTCCAGGGGCCCGTGGCTCCCTACTCTCATTGGACACGCTAGATTTTTCAATCACAAAATCCTAGAAACAGAATCCAGGTCCGATCCGCCTTGTGTCAGGACCAGGACCCCAACTGAGCTCTGTAATCCAGTCCAGAACTTCTAGTTTGCCTTCTCCCCAGACCACACCCCTCCACTGCTCTCATTGGCTGGAGGAGAGAAGTCTTCACTTTCAGTTCAGAGGATTGGCAGCCCAGGAGGACAGGAGCTTCTGCGGTCAGAGACACACTGCTGTGCAGGAGAGTTCTCTCATGTGGGCACAGATTAGAACAGGCACACTGACACTGCATCTGGTCTTCCAGCACAGACACAACACAGACTCACAGACAGTAAGAAAAGTTTTGTAATGAAAAATGATCCTAACACCTCCTGAGGGCCTCCCCCCAAAAAGCTGAAATGGGGGCTCTGATGTGATGGAAGAGGCTCTGATGTGATGGGGGGGGGGCTCTGGTGTGATGGGGGGGGGCTCTGGTGTGATGGGGGGCTCTGGTGTGATGGGGAGCTCTGGTGTGATGGTGGGGGCTCTGGTGTGATGGAGGGGGCTCTGATGTGATGAGGGGGCTCTGATGTGATGGAGGGGGCTCTGGTGTGATGGGGGGGGGGCTCTGATGTGATGGAGGAGGCTCTGACGTGATGGAGGGGGCTCTGATGTGATGGAGGAGGCTCTGATGTGATGGAGGAGGCTCTGATGTGATGGGGGGGGGCTCTGATGTGATGGAGGGGGCGCTGATGTGATGGAGGAGGCTCTGATGTGATGGGGGGGGGCTCTGATGTGATGGAGGAGGCTCTGACGTGATGGAGGAGGCTCTGATGTGATGGAGGAGGCTCTGGTGTGATGGGGGGGGGCTCTGATGTGATGGAGGAGGCTCTGATGTGATGGAGGGGGCTCTGATGTGATGGAG
Source organism: Aquarana catesbeiana (assembly GCF_042186555.1). NCBI lineage: Eukaryota > Metazoa > Chordata > Amphibia > Anura > Ranidae > Aquarana > Aquarana catesbeiana. Next base: position 57,957,680 of record NC_133329.1, read on the forward strand.
GGGGCTCTGATGTGATGGAGGAGGCTCTGATGTGATGGAGGGGGCTCTGGTGTGATGGGGGGGGGCTCTGATGTGATGGAGGAGGCTCTGACGTGATGGAGGGGGCTCTGACGTGATGAAGGGGGCTCTGACCTGATGGAGGGGGCTCTGATGTGATGGAGGGGGCTCTGGTGTGATGGAGGGGGCTCTGGTGTGATGGAGGGGGGCTCTGGTGTGATGGAGGGGGCTCTTTGATGGGGGGGCTCTGATGTGATTAGGGAGGGGGCTCTGATGTGATGGGGGGGCTCTGGTGTGAAATGGAGGCTCTGGTGTGATGGAGGGGGCTCTTTGATGGGGGGGCTCTGATGTGATGAGGGAGGGGGCTCTGGTGTGAAATGGGGGCTGTGATGTGATGAGGGAGGGGGCTCTGATGTGACTGGGGGGGGGGCTCTGGTGTGATGGAGGAGGATCTGATGTGATGGAGGGGGCTCTGATGTGATGGGGGGCTCTGATGTGATGGAGGGAGCTCTGATATGAAATGGGGCTCTGGTGTGATGGAGGGAACTCTGATGTGAATGGGGGGGGGGCTCTTATGTGTAATGGGGGCTCTGATGTTATGGGGGGGGGGGTAGGCTCTGATGTGATGGAGGGGCTCTGATGGGATAAAGGGAGCACTGATGTGATGGGGGGTGTCAGATGCGAGAATGACTGATGGTCATGAAATCTTTTTAAAGCCTGTAGTCTGACTTCCTAAGGGAACAAAAACTTTGTCCTGATGCCACAAGAACCCTTCGTGTCTCCTTAGTTGTTGTACTTCCTGGCTCTGTACACTAGAGAGAGGCTTGAACAATAGATGCTCTTAGGTCAGGCTGAATAAGAAGAAAGTGGTTTCTTCAGGAGTATCTGGGAACATCCGAGACAGAGCATCCGCCTTTCCATTTTTTGATCTGGGACAATAAGAAATGTGAAACTTAAACCTCAAAAAGAATAACGCCCACCGTGCTTGGCGCGGTCTTAAACGTCTGGCAGTCCTAAGGTACTCTAGGCTCTTATGATCGGTGAAAATCATGATGGGATGTGCTTCACCTTCAAGTAAGTATCTCCATTCCTCCAGGGCTGTTTTAATGGCCAAAAGCTCCCAATCTCCAACATCATAATTCTTCTCTGGTTGCATCATTTTCGAGAGGAAAAAGCTACAGGATGTAATAATGATTTAGGGCCTTGCCGTTGAGAAAGGATAGCTCCCGTGGGCACTTCAGATGCATCGACTTCTAGCATGTAGGGTAGGGTTGCCACCTTTTCTTCAAGGCAAACCCGAACACTTTAGCGATGCACGGCAATTTTTTTTTTTTTTTGGTAGTAAATACTATAGGATTGTAAAATACCTGGGACACCTTTGGGTGCCCCAAGGAGAGTAGTAATGCGGCATGTGTAACGCGCTTTGGCGAACGGTGGATGTGGCCAAATTGCGTTAGCAGTGGGAGGAGCTTAAAGGAGCGTGGTTAAATAAAACAAAAGCATTCTTGTACCCATAAAACAGTCTTAGATTGCTGTGCCACAAGTAAGAGTCTCACAGACATGTACAATACCCAGCACAATCATTAAAAAATAAAAATAAAACTCATTACGTATGATTTTGCATACACTGAAAATAGTCAGAAAGCTAACGCTTTGTTTGAACCGACCTCAAAGAAGACCTTCACTAGAAAAGTTACCGACTGCTTAGCAACCAGCAACTCTTAAGACAATGACCACTTTGGTGAGGAGTAATGTGTAATGTACTATATAGTGCAGGACTTTAAGATGGCCTTACACAAGTAGTTTTCTCTCATTCAGCAAGTGGCCTGAAAACAAAAAAAATGAGGTGGATGGAGGAATTCCTTTCGCCTTAAAGGGGTTGTAAAGGTTCATGTTTTCCTATGCATTAAGGTGAAAAAACACCTGGCAGTCACCGGCCCCCTAGCCCCCCCGTTTTACTTACCTAAACCCCTTAATTCAGTCGGCGGGGACACGCTGTCTCTCTCTCTCCACGGGCTCCTGGCTCTTGATTGGATAGATTGATAGCAGCGCAGCCATTGGTTCCCGCTGCTGTCAATCAAATCCAATGACGCGGGCACCGGAGGGGCGGGGCCGAGTCCAGCATTCTGTGTCTATAGATGCAAATTCTGGACTCGGGAGCGTGCCTGCAAGGTAACCACCTCGGGGAAGCGCTGATGGGGGGAGGAGTTGCGAGAGCCGCCGAGGGACCCCAGAAGAGGATATTTAGGGCCACTCTGTGCAAAAATGAACTGCACAGTGGAGGTAAGTATGATATGTTTGTTATTTTAAAAAAATAGGTAAAAAACGTACCCTTACAATCACTTTAAGGGCTGGTTCACACCATAAAGGGTGTGTTTTTTCATGTTCACATGTGGTGCACTGGAACACACAAAAAGTAAGGCAGGCATGATTTTTAAAATTGCGTCACACTAATTTGCGGAACCATGTATTTTGGTGGCCACAAAGACACCCACATTTGTCAGATGTGTGAGGATGCTGTCAAGTATTATTGGCACCTGTGCATGTCTGCAGAGGTCTGCACATTTCTGTGTGGTGTGGGAAATGTGTGCGGAAATGTACGTTTTCCACACTGTAAATAGTGTGAACCAGCGCTCAGAAAAAGAAAATAAAGGATTTTGAGTTCTGCTGTTAAAAAAAAAAAAAAAAAAAACACACACACATCAACGCAACACATTAAAAAAAAACATCAACTCAATTGCATTTAAACAAAAATCAATTGGTGCCATACACAGGGACACAGAGCACCATAATAATGACTATGTGGGTTATACGCTTACCTTTAGGTGATTGGAAACTGGCAACCAATAGTAAGACGGTTCCTGCCATATAACCCCTCCTACACAGGAAGTGCCTCAGTTTTTTCGCCTGTGTCTTGAAGGTGATGGTCATGGCTGTTTAAGCTCTTCAAGTTTCTTCAAAGAAATGTCCCACTGAGGATGTTATAATCGGATCCATTCGGATGGCTTACTATAGCTAAAGTGGATGGTACCCGAACCTCGGCTCAAGAACGAGGTGTTGCTTGTAATGTGGCCTTTTTAGGCGCTGGACCCTTGTTAAAAATTGGTATTCCTGGTCAAACTTGCCCAAGGAAACCATAAAGGGTGCTTTACAGGTCCAGGGGTGTGGACCCCAATATGGGGGACCCGGTCCCTGAAGGTCCCTAGAGGCGCTGCCGCCGTGATGGGGGAAGATTGGGCCTGGCAAGACAGGCCCCTGCTGCTTGGGATGGTGAGTACTCCCTTTGGGGCTTTTTTGTATATACATGTGAATATGTATTTCCCCTTGTAAAACTGCTAGTATAACCTTGAGCCTGTGCTAGGATTACAGAGGCCGGTTTGGTGCGCATTTTTAAATTTTTTGCGTGCGAATGCGCATCGCGCGCGTCGCCGGCGTGCCCCGCCGCTATCCACGTCACAGGTGCGCGTCAGGGCGCATGCGCCATGCGGTAGGTGGGTCGCCAATCGCTGATGCGTGCGCTCACTCTCATGCTAGTACTTTTAAAGCGGGGAGCTCTGGCATGCGCATGGAGGAAGCAGAGCGAACGGTGGGCACGTGAGCCTGGTGGTCTTGGACACAGCGGTGACAGGTTTAAAACTAGTTATAGTTTGTGGGGAGTACTGCCTGTTTAGTTTCCTCGTGTGTGTGAGCAATGTCTTCCAAAAAACGAGGAGCAGGGAACAAGGCAAGCACAGGGGTAAGAGTCCCTCCACAAATAACAGGAGACCAACCCCATGCTGATACAGCCTCAGTTTTTTCTGAGGGACCTGCGGCTTCTGACCTGGCTGAGCCATTGCACTTGTCAGGCATAGATGCCACTACCAATGTACCTGCCTCGGCTTATGTTACAAAGGATGATTTGGCATCTGCCTTAGCGGGTCTTGAAGGAAAGATAGCTGGCATGATTGCTTCTGTAACACAGGGGGGAAGGAAGCGTAATAGATCTCCCTTCCCCGTTCCCGGGCCAAGTGGTGAGTCACTAGAGCCCCAGGATTCTTTTAGCCAGATGGGTCCAGGTAACCTGGAACCAGAATGGGAAGAAGATCCAGAGGAGGTGGTCATGAAGGACCAGGAGGTAGGAGAGGCTGAAGATTCCTCGGCTGAGGAGCCAATTTCAGCCTCCCATTGCCAGCAATTGTTTATCCAATCTCTAATGGAGATGGTACGATTTGGGTTTAAGTTACCCCCGGTTCAGGAGTCTGCACTCGCTTGTTCCACTCTGGGATCTTTGCGACATAAGCAAATTTCCCAAGCCTTTCCCTTGCATCCATTACTGGAGCAGGTGATTTATGCGGACTGACTGGGAGCATCCTGACAGGATATACTTACCTCCCAAAGGTTTTCTGTTTTGTACCCTATGGAGGAAAAGTTTAGGAAGAAATGGAGCAGACCTTTGGTAGACGCTGCCATATCTTCCGTGAATAAAAACTTAACCTGTCCAGTGGATAATGCCCAGGTTTTCAAGGATCCGGCTGATAAAAAGCTAGAGTCCTTATTGAAGGCTTCCTTCTCGGTTGCCAGTGCAGCAGTGCAGCCTGCTATTGCAGCTATTGGGATTTGTCAATCCCTAAAAGATCGCTTTAAGAGGATAGTAAAGAGCATTCCTTGCCAGGGGGAATCTGCTGAAGAGCTATCAGAGATCCCTCATGCCTTGCGTTTTGCAGTGGACGCTTTAAAGGACTCAATTCAACAGATGTCTTGTTTTGCGTTATTATCAGTTCATATGCGCCGAGTATTGTGGCTAAAGAACTGGTCTGCTGAGACACCATGTAAAAGGCTACTTGCTGGGGGGGGGCATGGCTTAGCAATGGCCGAGTAAGACGTGTATTGCTGGAGCTCCCTGCCCGAACCTGCCTGCATGGACCGAAAAGCACCTCTAAACGCATGTGAACAAGGCATGTACAGCGCCAAACGATACAGGACAAGATCAGCTACCCGTGGAACTAACCACCGGACTATACAACCAGGGATACCGCACTTTTTCAACGGCAAAACAGTCTTATCTCCGGGCGCCATAGTGGCCGCACCATGTGGAACTTCCATGGCTACCACATCTGTCGGATCGCAGAGACTCCCTCTAGCTCACACACAGGCGCCTATCTCCCTCACGGGGACGCCGGCGATATTCGGCTCAGACATGGAAGGTTCTCCGCCGTCCCAGGCCCCCATGGAGGAAGATCTCCGCAGCATGCTCAGAGCCCTCCCTACAAGAGCGGACATAGAGGCCTTAATCCTGAGAATAGAGGAGGCACATAGTAAGGACATTCAGGAGGTAAGAGCGGATCTACACAACGTGGAGAATCGAGTCTCCTCCGGAGAGAACAGACTTTCTGCTCTGGAAGATAAAGTGCAAGCTCTGGAGCAATCACAACAAGTCCACACACTCGAAGCTCAGGAGATGCAACTTCCCCTGGAGGAAATGGAGGACCGTAGCCGCCGAAATAACTTACGTCTACGTGGGATCCCCAGTCCTGAAGACTTAGCCGAAACAGTGACGGCAATCTTCCACAGACTCCTGGAAGACCCACCCCCCAACCTGGAAATTGATCGGATACATCGCACCCTGGGACCCAAATCTACGGATCCGACCAGACCCCGCGATGTACTATGCCGTCTTCATCGATACGAGACCCTCCTGCGGAAAGCCTGGGACCGGGGAGATATCGAATTTGACGGCGTGCACATCCAAATCCTCCCGGACCTCTCCAGAGCCACGTTACAGCGCCAAGCCATGCTGAAACCGGTGCTGGAGGTGGCGAGAAGACAAGGATGCACGTACAGGTGGGGCTACCCGTTGGCGGTCACCTTCCGGACGGAGCGAGCATCTTTCACGCTGCGCTCTCCAGCAGATCTCCCAGCTCTCTTTGCCTTTATGGAGGCAGAGCCGATCCCGGTGCCGAACTGGCTGCAGAAAATTCCTCGACCTACCGGTCACCCTGGCCCGGCTATGGGAAGATCTAACCCACCTGCACGCATCCAACGTTCCAGGGGTCGCTCACGCATTAGGCCTGGAAACAACACCCGTGAGTTTTAACAGTAAAATGGGAGACCACAATGTTGCACTTTTTGTCCTCTTTATTCTTTGGTTTAAGTTTTGTTTTTTCTCCTTGTTCTGGCGAACACTTGAATTGTCCCAAAGACAGCCCTAAATGAGTGATCCTGCACAATCCAACCCTGTCAGCCCGTATGGGATGTGGCTCCCCCCCTTGCCCCGCAATGGACGTTTGCTTGTGCCCTCGTTTTGCCAGCGATTCACCGTGTCCTGCCCCCTCCACACTGTCTGGAACTGGCGATATTAATGCGCCGTGGAGAATACATCGGGCGGTGAGGATCGGCGGTGATCCTGTGACTGTCCTTCCCCCTTCCCCCTGGTGACCCCCCCCCGCCCCCGCCTGCTCGAAAATATATATGCCCGAGAGGAGAGGGAGCTTTGTTCCCTCTGGCGCTCCAACCCATGAACAACAACCCCCGGAGACTCTCAACGGAGATGCATGAAGCTGTCGGAGATCAGGTTGCCTGACTAGTTGCTGACTGTCACAATCTGGACGACAGAGATTCTGGCCGGGGCCGTGAGTGACACTCTCCTGACTTATTATCCGGTACACGCTCAGGACCTCCTCGGAGGGCCGTGCGGATCATTAGATGGATGTGTATGGGGGAGGGGGGAGTGACGGGAAGTGCTGAAGTGATTGATGGCAACCTGGTAGTTAATTGGGATGTGTTTATGCTGCAGGGGAGGGGGGAGCTGGGGAGGTTATTGCATTGTAGTGGTGTGGGACCGTGGGGGTCTTGAGGGTGGTGGCGGAAGCCTATCTAGGCGATGGATGGTAGGGCGGTGTTACGCTTCCTCCATGCGTGGTCTCCCCGGACATCGCTACTGGGGCCCTATGCACTGCCTCAGGGCGGAGCGGTCTAAAAACACACCCCTAGACATACCAGTCTTGGACAGGCAGGAAAGGGCGTTACTATTGGCTTCAAGAGGGGCAAACAGAATCAGTTGATGTAAATGCCAGAAAATATGGTTGAAATATTTACTGTAAATGTTCCTATGTTGTTATCGTTCATGCTAGTCATAAGCGAGGGTTACTAAATACCTGTATCACTTGATATTCACATGTTAACCCGGTATATACAAGTACTATATGTTTGTTCACATACTCATACGCAATTATAGGTTTGTGGGGGTTGGGGGATGGCAGGGACCTCCACTCTTGGCTCCTGCTAGACTCACCTCCACATAGGCATACGCTTCCACCTGGGTTCCCCTGGTGGGCGTTGAAGCAATAATTTGCTAAAACTCTTCGCCTCAACTTTCGTTGACTGGTGCTGTCTGAGGGCGATACCCTCAAGCCACACCAAACTACTACCTCTCTTTACCCTTCTAACTATTTTCTCTTTCTTTATTTCACTCTCTCCCACCCTACTCTCTCCCCTACCCCCCTTATCCGCCTGCGAACATGGAGGTACTAAATGTGATCACTCTTAATGTCCCTGAGAAGAGACGTATGCTACTAAATGATATGAAGCGAATGCAAGCAGACATTGTGCTGCTACAGGAGACACACTTTAAGGAAAACAATCTCCCGATACTTAAAAACAGGCATTACCCAACAGTATACCACTCCACTCACTTAGCAGCCAAATCTAGGGGGGTCTCTGTTCAGATTTCAGCAAAAGTTCCATGGACCTTGACAGACATGAAGGAGGACACGATGGGGAGGTTCCTATTTTTAAAGGGCCTCATAGGTGGTGCTAAAGTGACCATCGCTAACTTCTTTGTCCCAAACGTCCACCAGGACTCTTTTGTGAAGAGACAATTAGACTTACTCCAAAACTTTACGGAGGGCCAACTCATCATTGGAGGTGATTTCAACATCCCCCTACTTCCCACAGAGGACACCTCTACACCTCTACAGACACAATACGCACACAGATAACAGACCTCCTCCACTATAAAGCGAAGGCGGCACTCCAAATCTCCCGAAAGAGGAAATACGAATCGGGCAATAAATGCGGTAGATTACTTGCACAATCGCTAAAAGCACAGAAAACGGCGTCATATATACCACACGTCTACAATCCTACGGGACAGAAGAAGACTTTACCCCAGCAGATTACACATGAATTTATGTCTTACTACAAGACACTATACAACCTACAAATGACAACACCACCCACCGAGCGCATAACGGACTATATAACAAATTCCCACATGCCAACTTTGCCGACCACGACGAGGGACCTTCTTGACGAACCCATAACGTTATCAGAAATACAATTGGCGATAAAAAATGCTAAAAAAGGAAAATCTTCAGGACCGGACGGACTGACCATTCAATATTATAAAACCCTACTCCCGTCACTAGGACAACACTTACTTAAACTTTTCAATGACTTAGGTAAGGGTAGGACGCTACATCATGACACATTACAGGCCCAAATAGCAGTGATACCTAAAGAAGATAAAGATCCGACGCAGTGCGGGAGTTACCGTCCAATATCCCTCTTGAACACAGACCTAAAACTATTTACTAAAATACTAGCCACCAGAATACAACAACAGATAACTAGTCTGATACATCTCGACCAAGTAGGCTTTGTTCCATCTAGGGAAGCAAGAGACAACACTACCAAAGTCCTGAACCTACTCTATAAAGCCACCACAACTAACACACCGACGGTCTTCCTTAGTACAGATGCCGAGAAGGCGTTTGACCGGTTTAACTGGTCATTCATGTTTGCCACACGACATATAGGCCTGCAGGGCCGGACTGGGCATAAAAACCAGCCCTGGAAAAAATTTCATACAAGCCTCATAGCATTATTATACCAGCCCAACAGCATAACTTTCTTGTTCATGAAAGGGAAAACCATGTAGTTTAAAACACATAGGGCAGATATAAAACCACATAGGGCTTTATATATATATATATATATATATAAAAGCAAATTCCAGTTGAAAGTGGTCAATCATCAAGGGGGACACCATGAACTCGAAAACGTGGGGGGGGGGGGTTGGGACTGTTGACCAGAGACCACCTTCTGCAGAAAGAATACATTAAGGTAAGGGGGGGGGTTACTGATATAAGGGGGAAACCTTTATATCAGATCAGTGCCCCCTTACATTATCGTATTCACGCCCAACTTACATCAGTGACCCCTCTCAGACTGGCCTGGCAGTTCTGTCACTGACCTCCTCTTAGGTGCACCATGCAGGGCTCAGTCAGTCGGCTCCAGCTCGGTGGCTCTGGTTTTATTCTTTAGTCTCCTCACCACAGTCCACACACGACCCCCATCCTGCTCCCATTCTTGACTTCTCTCCAGACTCCCTCAGAGACTGCAGACATGATACAGGAGATGTCAGAGGTTGCGGACATGATACAAGAGATGGTTAGAGACTGAGGACATGATACCAAAGATGGTAAGAGAATGCAGACATGCTACAAGAGATGGTCAGAGACTGCAGACATAATACAGGAGAATAATGCAGCCTCACCAGTTCTGAACAAATGCAGCCTCACTGTGCCCATCAAATGCAGCCTTATTGTGCCCATCAAATGCAGCCTTATTGTGCCCATCAATGCAGCCTCACTGTGCTCATCAATTGCAGCCTCACTGTGCCTGTGAATTCAGCCTCACTGTGCCCATCATTGCAGCCTCACTGCCCATCAATGCAGCATCACTGTGCCCATCAAATGCAGCTTTACTGTGCCCATGAATTCAGCCTCACTGTTCCCACCATTGCATCCTCACTGTGCCTGTGAACGCAGCCTAACTGTGCCCAACATTGCAGCCTCACTTTGCCCGTGAATTCAGCCTCACTGTGCCTGTCAGTGCAGCATTACTGTGCCCACCATTGCAGCCTCACTGTGCCCATGAATGCAGCATCACTGTGCCCACCATTGCAGCCTCACTGTGCCCACCATTGCAGCCTGTACCTGTGAATTCAGCCTCACTGTGCCCACCATTGCATCCTCACTGTGCCCATGAATGCAGTCTCACTGTGCCCACCATTGCATCCTCACTGTGCCAGTGAATGCAGCATCACTGTGCCCACCATTGCAGCCTCACTGTGCCGTGCATTCAGCTTGTGCTCGTAAATTCAGCCTCACTGTGCCCATCATTGCAGCCTGTGCCCGTGCATTCAGCCTCACTGTGCCCACCATTGCAGCCTCACTGTGCCCACCATTGCAGCCTGTGCCTGTGAATTCATCCTCACTGTGCCCACCATTGCAGCCTCACTGTGCCCACCATTGCAGCCTCACTGTGCCCACCATTGCAGCCTCACTGTGCCCACCATTGCAGCCTGTGCCCCTGCATTCAGCCTCACTGTGCCCACCATTGCAGCCTGTGCCCGGGAATTCAGCCTCACTGTGCCCACCATTGCATCCTCACTGTGCCCACCATTGCAGCCTATGCCTGTGCCTTCAGCCTCACTGTGCCCACCATTGCAGCCTGTGCCCGTGAATTCAGCCTCACTTTTCCCAGCATTGCATCCTCACTGTGCCCACCATTGCAGCCTATGCCCATGCCTTCAGCCTCACTGTGCCCACCATTGCAGCCTGTGCCCGTGAATTCAGCCTCACTTTTCCCAGCATTGCAGCCTCACTGTTCCCACCATTGCAGCCTCACTGTGCCCGTGCATTCAGCTTGTGCCCGTGAATTCAGCCTCACTGTGCCCACCATTGCATCCTCACTGTGCCCGTGAATGCAGCATCACTGTGCCCACCATTGCAGCCTCACTGTGCCCGTGCATTCAGCTTGTGCCCATGAATTCAGCCTCACTGTGCCCATCATTGCAGCCTGTGCCCGTGCATTTAGCCTCACTGTGCCCACCATTGCAGCCTCACTGTGCCCATCATTGCAGCCTGTGCCTGTGAATTCATTCTCACTGTGTCCACCATTGCAGCCTCACTGTGCCCACCATTGCAGCCTCACTGTGCCCACCATTGCAGCCTGTGCCCTTGCATTCAGCCTCACTGTGCCCACCATTGCAGCCTGTGCCCGGGAATTCAGCATCACTGTGCCCAACATTGCATCCTCACTGTGCCCACCATTGCAGCCTATGCCCGTGCCTTCAGCCTCACTGTGCCCACCATTGCAGCCTGTGCCCGTGAATTCAGCCTCACTTTTCCCAGCATTGCATCCTCACTGTGCCCACCATTTCAGCCTATGTCCATGCATTCAGCCTATGCCCGTGCATTCAGCCTCACTGCGCCCACCATTGCAGGCTCACCATTGTAGGACACACAGACACATCTCCCACGTTGTATCACGGAGCTGGGTATGTGTTCGGCGGCCGCGCTGTTACAAGGCCCCGCCCCCTAGATCGGCACGTGTGATAGGTGGAACATTCAATCCACTATCACACGAGCCGGTCTAGGGGGGCGGGGCCTTGTAATAGCGCGGCCGCCGAACACATACCCAGCTCTTATACACAGGAGAGATTGAGGGAGCCGAGGGCTGCAGCTGCAGCCGAAGCTCAAAGCAGCCCCAAGGCAGGCAGCCTACCGGGATATTTCCCGGTATCCCGGTAGGCCAGTCCGGCCCTGTAGGCCTGAGAAGTAATATGCTAAACTGGATCTCAGCAATTTTATACTGAGCTGTCAGCAAGAGTCAGGGTTAATGGGGTAACATCAAATGCCTTCACAATAACGAACGGTACGCGCCAGGGATGCCCACTTTCACCCCTACTATTTGCGCTCTCATTAGAACCCTTCCTGTGCCACGTCAGACTAAACCCGGACATAACTGGAGTGTACATTAACCAATCTCAACATAAAGTCTCCGCCTATGCGGATGACTTGATGTTTTCGCTATCAAATCCGATAAATCTCACTCACAAACTTATTAAAAGAATTTACCGTTTACGGCACCCTCTCCAACCTGAAAATCAACTTAGCGAAATCGGAGGCGATGGGGGGTGGGGATCCCACCTGCACAACTTGCAAATTTCCAATCTAGTTTTAAGCTGAAATGGACAAATAAAGCCCTAAAATATTTAGGTACATATATCCCTACAACATTTTCCAAATTATATGAACTCAACTTCCCACCACTGTTAGCAAAAATCAAAACATTACTATCCAACTGGTAAACTGGTCTTCATTCATGGCTAGGCCGATGCAATATCTTGAAGATGTCCATATTGCCAAAAATTTTATATCTCATGCAGGCCCTTCCCATACACATCCCTCCCATCCATCTTTTTTAAGCAGGTACAATCAGCCTTTACAGATTTTGTTTGGGCAAAGAGGAGACCCAGGCTCTCTAACAAATTACTTGTACTCCCCAAAAAATCCGGGGGTCTTGCACTACCGAACATTCGTGCTTATTATCACGCGGTACACTTAGGAAGGCTTATAGACTGGTGCCGCCACCAAGAGACCAAGATGTGGACTCATATAGAACAATCCCACACCACTATTCCATTGGGGGGCACTCCATGGTGTTATCAGGGCATACCAACAGATCTTAAACGCCACCCGCTGATCGGTAACACGGCACGAATATGTTCACAACTAATTCCTCAGAAGACTCTCACATCCCAAAATTCACCTCTATATCCTGTAATAGGCAACCCTTTGTTCAAACCGGGATTAGAAGATGGAATCTTCCGGAAACTAGGTGAGGTAGGGTTACACCTAGCATCCCACTATAGCACTGGGGGACGTTGGAGAACACATAGAGAACTCTCTGACCCCAGCGGCCTATTCCGATTAGACTTTATGCGAACACTCCAGTTGTGGCATTTCCTCAACTCTATTCCGCCCCCACCCGAGGAGAACAACCGAATCCCTACAACTCTGGAGGCACTCCTTACAGAGAAGGGAGCTTTGCCACACACGTTATCGTTGGCCTACAATCTCATAAATACTCCCCCACGGACTTTGTACCCCCAGGACTGTTGAAATGGGAATTAGAATTAGACTGTAGGTTTAACACCACAAAGAGGCAACGTATTCTTGGATTCACGCACAAATCTTCTATTTGCGCCAAGATCCAAGAAACAAATTACAAAATACTTTCCCGATGGTACAGAACCCCAGCATTACTGCACAAATTTTTCCCTGCAACATCGGATAGGTGCTGGAGGTGTCAGAGGGAAAAGGGAACTCTCTTACACATTTTCTGGACTTGGCACACTTCTGGAAAGTGGTGCGAGAAACAGTACAAATTTTTACTGACAGGACAATAACCGATGACCCTGCATTCTTTTTATTGAACGCTACAGACACTCCCGACAGAATTTACAAGAAATCGGTGATACGCCACCTACTGGACGCAGCTAAGGCCCGCATCCCGCTTTGTTGGAAATCTCCCCTCCCGCCGACTATTGACATGTGGTTAGGGAAAGTGGAGGAAATAAGAAAAATGGAAGACCTCATTTTGACAGCACAACATAGAGAAGAAACGTTCTCTAAGACTTGGCAATTGTGGACCATGTTTATATACTCGTCTGCGGGCCAAGCACTGAGAAGGACTGATAATGCCCCATGACCGCAAAACTCACAACACACTACTGATACCCTCCAGCTGAAATGTCAGCCCCAGGAAAACTTAGAACACATGATGCCCCATGTTCGTGGGTTTTAACCCCTTCTACCTTCAACCCCTTATATCTCTCCACCATCTCTCCCCCCCCCCTTTTCTCTTTTCTGCTATTTTCTTATTCTTTCCTATAGGCTTCCTCTTAATTCCTTTTTTAAAGAAAAGAGAACCTAACCAGTGGACAGTAATACTCTATAAAACCAACTGAGTAACAAAGAGTGCATATCCTTTATAGTAGCGGTCTCTAACTTGTTATATACGGTATTGATGGAGGGATTGCTGGAGATGTGAAACCGCAATGCGCAATGTATGTTTGTTTCTTTTATATCACTCTGTACCGATATGTGATATAAATGTGGTTCTGTGTAACTTGTTGGTCCATTGGGACCGGGTTCTACATATAAATAAACAATTAAAAAAAAAAAAAAAAAAAGGCTACTTGCTGCCTTTCCATTTCACGGAGAACGCCTGTTTGGCGATGATCTGGATAAATATATCCAAAAGATCTCTGGAGGAAAGAGCGCTCTGCTTCCTATTAAAAAGGAGGGGAAGCAGCCCTCTTATAAAATTCCTAATGCCCCAGGGCCTGGTGCCTCTTCCCCTAAACGGTATAGATGGCCTCAACCGTCTGGGTTTAAAACACTACAGGGTCAGAAAAAACCCTGGACCCAAAAGCCACCCAAGCCTAACTCCAAGTCTACCTTGTGAAGGGGCGCCCACGCTCTCACGGGTGGGGGGCAGGCTTCGGCTGTTTGGGGAGGCCTGGGAGGAACTGGTTCAAGACAGATGGGTCATTTCCACTGTAAAGCGGTTACAGAATAGAGTTCCGGGAGGTTCCCCCAAACCGCTTTCTACACTCAAGGTTCCCGGCGGATCCAGAGAAAAGAAGTTGCTTACTCCTAGCTTTACACCATTTGCTGATGCAGGGGGTACTTGTAAAGGTCCCGCACGAAGAAAGATTCAAGGGGTTTTACTCAAACCTGTTCACCGTGCGGAAACAAAATGGGGAAGTAAGGCCCATTTTAGACCTCAAGGCTCTCAACTTCTTTGTAGACGTCCGATCCTTCCGCATGGAGTCGGTTCATTCAGTAATAAGGTCCCTGAGAAAGGGAGACTATTTGGAATCCATAGATATCAAGGATGCTTACCTTCATGTGCCGATTTTCGGTCCACACCAAAGGTTCTTACGTTTCGCTGTAGAGGGCAGTCATTTACAGTTTGTGGCACTACCTTTGGGTCTAGCCACGGCCCCCAGGGTCTTTACAAAGGTTTTGGCCCCAGTATTGGCTTCCCTAAGATCTCAAGGAGTCTCCATAATAGGATACCTGGACGATCTACTTCTAAGGGATTGCTCTCGCCCTACACTGGTTCTAAATGTGTCAAGTACGGTGCGGGTCTTACAACGCCTAGGTTGGGTACTAAATTTGGACAAGTCAGCTCTTTGTCCAACCCAAACCTTAGTGTATTTGGGTCTGGTCTTGGACACTGCCCAAGAAAAGTTGTTTCTTCCGCCTTAAAGGTCGCCTCCATAGTGGAACTTGTACAGAAGGTGAAAAAAGAACCAACACCTTCTGTCCGGCTGTGCATGAGGTTATTGGGCAAGATGGTGTCATCTTTCAGCGCAGTGCCATATGCACAGTTCCACTCCAGAGTGTTCCAGAACAGTATCCTGAAAGCCTGGGACAAGTCTGCTCGAACCTTGGATCAACCAATGGTTCTATCTCCACAGGTTCTATGGAACCTCTCTTGGTGGTTAAGAACCAGCAACTTACAAAGAGGGAAATCTTTCCCACCAGTAGCCTGGAAGGTGGTGACTACAGACGCCAGTCTTCTCGGCTGGGGAGCAGTCCTAGAGGAAGCGTCTGTCCAGGGAGTATGGTCCCAGACAGAAAAGACTCTGCCCATCAATCTACTGGAGATTCGGACAGCTCGTCTGGCCCTGCGATTCTGGACGTCCAGATTGCGGGGGTTTCCGGTCAGAGTTCAGTCCGACTACTCCACAGTAGTTGCGTATATCAACCACGAAGGAGATACCAGGAGTCGGGCAACCCAAAGAGAAGTAAATCATATACTAACCTGGGCAGAAAAACATGTGTCGTTTCTGTCGGCAGTGTTTATCCCGGGGGTGGACAATTGGCAGGCGGATTTCCTGAGTCGCCAGAAATTGTTACCAGGGGAATGGTCCCTGCATTCCGAGGTTTTTCTACAGATCTGCCAATACTGGGGGACCCCAGATGTGGATCTGCTGGCATCCAGATTCAATGCCAAACTGGATAGGTTTGTGTCCAGGACCAACGATCCGCTTGCTGTCGGGATAGACGCGTTAGCAGTTCCTTGGGATCAGTATTCTCTGATATATGCTTTCCCTCCGATCCAAATTCTGCCGCACTTACTACGCAGTAAACGGGAGGAACGGAAGTCGGTGATCTTAGTGGCCCCAGCGTGGCCCAGGAGATCATGGTACTCAGAAATTGTGAGATTGGCAGTAGGAGACCCGTTGGTCCTTCCTTGCCGCCCAGACCTGTTGTCTCAAGGGCCCATATTCCATCCTTCTTTACGGTTGCTGAATTTGATGGCCTGGCTATTGAGACCAGACTACTGAAAGACCGTGGTATTATGGGTTCAGTCTTGTTTACTTTGATAAACGCTAGAAAGTCAGTTTCTAGAGCCATCTATTATAGAGTCTGGAAGTCTTACATTTCTTGGTGTGAAAAAAGGAAATGGAACCCTCGTAGGTATACGATTGGAAGGGTGCTCGCCTTTCTCCAAACAGGAGTAGACTTGCAGCTTGCTTTAGGGACAATCAAGGGACAGATTTCGGCCTTATTCGTTTTTTTCAAAAGACCAATTGCTTCCCATTCTTTGGTGCGAACCTTTGTCAAGGGAGTAACACACCTGAGACCACCGCTTAAACCACCTTTATGTCCTTGGGACCTAAATTTGGTACTGTCAGCCTTAGAGTCAGCCTTTTGAACCTATTAGGCATATCCCTTTTTGTCCTATTGACCAGGAAATTAGTTTTAATAATGGCTATAACATCGGCTAGAAGGGTGTCAGAATTAGCCGCCCTTTCATGCAAGGAACCTTTTATGGTTCTTAATAAGGACAGAGTGGTCAGACGACCTCCTCTGGATTTTCTACCAAAAGTGGTTTCCAAATTTCATTTGAATCAGGATATCATTTTTCCTTCCTTCTTTCCAAACAATAAAAATAGGGAGGAAAGGTCGCTTCACTCACTGGATGTGGTGAGAGCAATAAAGGTTTACTTGGAAATGTCAGCTCCTTTTCGGAAAACTGACTGCTTTTTTGTCTTGCCTGAGGGTCCTAGAAGAGGACAGCCGGCAACAAGTTCTTCTATATCCAGGTGAATTTGCCAGACTATTGTCCAGGCGTATGGATTAAAGCGTAGGGTTCCACCCTGCGATTTAAGAGCACACTCCACTAGAGGGGTTGATGCATCATGGGCAGTACGCCAGCAGGTGTCTATGGCTCAGGTTTGCAAAGCAGCCGTTTGGTCTTCAGTTCATACGTTCACCAGGTTTTACCAGGTGGATGTGAGGTCTCAAAAAGAGACTGTTTTTGGCCACAGTGTGTTGCAGGCTGCTTTATAATCTCAGATCCATTGGGTCTAGGGATGATGTGTCCCCCCCCCCGCCATCAGATGCATTGCTTTAGGACATCCCACATAGTCATTATTATGGTGCTCTGTGTCCCGTGATGTACGATAAAGAAAAATGGATTTTTAAAACAGCTTACCTGTAAAATCCTTTTCTTGGAGTACATCACGGGACACAGAGGTCCCTCCCCTCTTTTTCTGGGATCGTCATTGCTTGATACAAAACTGAGGCACTATATCACTTGGTATGGTACACAGAATAACCGCCCCTTCCTATGTGCCAGACGCTGCGCTCACAGACCTAAACCTCACTGACAGCTGCCGCTTAAAAATTCAAACAGTGCAAAAATAAATGATTCACTATAACCTGCCCTTACCTAAAGTGAAATCAAATAGCAGCGCTAAAATTAAATACTACCTAAAAAATATATATATATGTGTATATATTGAAAAAAATATATAAGATGTGACAAACTATTAAATACCACTCACTTAAGAGCGGAATAGTGTTATCAAAAAAACCATACAGTATATATTGAATTAATAAACCTAAAAAAGTCCAATATTCAGTGACGTAGTGATGTGAGTGATGATTCATAAAATAATATGTTATAGATCTTCAGTGACAAAATCTTCCACCACACCGCTGTGAAATGTGATCTCCACTCCCCTTCAGCGAGCAAACTCACCAGCTACTTTTGCCTTACACTCTCGTGTTCGGCTCACAGGCTATTCCCACACAATAGGGGGTACAGTGATAACCTCCATTCAATCTCTGTTGGATATCCAGAGTATATATACAAGCGTCCTCTCCACATGAAAAAAAGAAAAGCGATCCAATAGTGCAGTAACGCAATAAACTTTAATACAAGCAACACTCTCCTCCACCATTGAACTCACATTTCATAAACTTAAATCAAGCAAAGAGGCACAGCAAACTTGGTCATCACCAAAAAAACACACTCTCCAAACGATAAATGGACGTATGGTGGTCACGGCGGACCCAGGCAGCTAGGTGTTCGGTAACACTCTCACCCGTTTCCTCGAGTCTCCTGGAGCCGCTTCCCCGCTTCCTCGTATGGCGCTTCCTGTCACAGCGTCCTACGTCAAGCGCCTCAGATTGCCTAGTAGCCACACCCCGACATGTTTCGTCACAAGGGACTTATTCATGGGATTGGCTACACAGTCTGGCAATCTTTCTTAAATACCCCCCTCTCGTATGACGCGCGGCAATGATGACACGGTGCCTGCGCACTACCCGTGATGGATATACAATGTCTATCCCACAGAACTGAAGTAAACTAGGGTCCTGATTATGATATTCCTTAAAATGGAGGGACACGCTGTGATACTTAAAACCATTTTTTATATTGGTTAGATGCTCAGAAATACGGACCCTCAATAATCTTTTCGTGCGTCCTACATAGAACAGGCCGCATGGGCACCACATCAAGTAAACCACAAATGATGAATTACATGTAATGAATTCCTTTATTTCAAATGTCTCACTTACTCGGTTAGTGATGCTCTTCATGCTCCTGCTCCTATTTTTCACTGTTCTGCAGCATATGCACTTATTGCACGGGGAAAAACCTTTTAAATTAATTTTAATTGATGGTCGGCCTGGAGGGTCAAGGATTTTTCTTACCACTTTGTCTCCAAAGTTAGGGGCCCTTCTATAAATAAATTTGGGAATTTCTGGTAGCATCTCTCCTAGATGTCGGTCCCTACGGAGAATGTACCAACATTTTTTAAAAATGTTCTCTATCTCTCTGTACTGGCTGTGATAATTCGATATGAAGCCCCATTGGTGTTTTCCCTCAGAACTAGTCCTTTCTTTATTCTTCAGACAGTCCTCCCTTGGTATGTTAGCAACCCGCTCTATGACCTCATCCATGGACTATTCTGAGTACCCTTTCTGAAGGAATCTCTCCTTTAGAACATTTGCCTGCGTGTAATACTTCCCTTGTTCAGTGCAATTCCGGCGCACCCTCAAAAATTGGCCCTTCGGGATGTTCTTTATCCATACAGGTTGATGACCACTCCTGATGGATAAAAAACTGTTCCGGTCCGTCGGTTTAAAGTACACACTAGTTACCAGAGACTGTTCCTTCCTTTCAATGGTCACGTCCAAAAAATTAACACACGTCTCGCTAATCTGGGCCTCCAATTTAATATTATTGTTGTTGGTGTTGAGGTATTTTAAAAATTCATCGACAGAGTCCCTAGACCCCTCCCAAATGAACAGGAGGTCATCTATGAACCTTCGATAGAATTTAAGTTGGGGAAAAGACCTACTAAAGATGAACCTGTCCTCCCACTCTGCCATAAACAGGTTGGCGAGGCTAGGGGCAAATTTAGCCCCCATAGCCACGCCAACCTGCTGGGAAAAGAAGTGTCCATTCCGCCAAAAATAATTGTGTGACATGCAGAAGTTTAGGGCCTGGCCCACAAATCTCTTCTGCATGTCAGGAATGTCCTCCCTTTTACTTAGGGCCCAATTCAATGACAGAGATGCATCCTCATGTTGAATGATCGTGTATAATGAGGACACGTCT
This sequence comes from Aquarana catesbeiana, assembly GCF_042186555.1. NCBI lineage: Eukaryota > Metazoa > Chordata > Amphibia > Anura > Ranidae > Aquarana > Aquarana catesbeiana. Next base: position 57,977,441 of record NC_133329.1, read on the forward strand.
GCTGTCACTAGATGGATGTCAATGGCAGGATTCAAACAAACCTCCCCCAGTCTTTGGAGAAGGTCGGTGGTATCTCTTAGATACGCCTTAGTGGTTTTTACACTTGGCTGGAGAAGCTTATCTAGGTACTCTCCCAACCTTGCCGTGACGGATCCTATCCCGTTTACAATCGGGCGCGCTGGGGGCAGTTTAGCATCCTTGTGGATTTTAGGAAGTGTATATATTACTGGAATCCTACAAGCACTAGGGACCAGGTATCTTTTTTCTCTGAGATTCAGGGCATTAATAGCATAACCCCACTCAACCAGTGAGTTTAATTGTTCCCTATATTTCTCAGTAGGGTCAGTGGTTAATCTCTCATATGTGGAACGGTCATTTAACATATTTGAAAGTTGTCCATGGTAAAAGGACTTATCCAAAATAACTACCCCCCCTCCCTTGTCAGCCGGGCGTACAATAATATTGTTCCGTTTCTCTAGTGACCTGATTCCTTCATTGATGTACTTCGGATTCACTTCCTCTTTTACTTTAGTGGTGTCTAGATCTTTCAAAACTAGATTTTTAAATACCTCCACATAATGATTATTAGAGTTTTGGGGATTAAATACCGATTTGTTCCTCAGGCCACTGTCAACTTTATTAGAAGATGACGTGGCGTTATTGGCAGAAACTACTGGGTGACTGAGAAAATATTTTTTGATGTTGAGAGTCCTAATAAATTTATGAGTGTCAATGTACACTCCAAACTTATTTAGCACTTTCCTCGGAGCACATTTAAGGCCCAAATTTAAAATATTCATCTCTTTAGCATTCAGTGTGACTTCACTTAGGTTATAAATCCCCGTATTTACATATCCCTCAATCTCTTTTTTGGGTTGTTGCCGTCGTCCTGCCCGGCAGCCCCTTCGCCTCTTGGAAATGGTCCCATTGCCTTGTTTATATATTGCTGTGGTTCCTTCATCCCTTCCCTGTTGTTTACTGGATGGTTCTTTCCTCTCGGTGTCCCCCCTCCTCTCCCCCTCCTACCTCGCTGGCCTAAAAAAGGTGGGGGGCCTTGCTGTTGATATTGGGGTGCATAGTAATCCCCATCCAGAGGTAGATATCTATTATGGATTGGTATAGGACTTCTCCCATCTCCATAATTCAGTGGCTGGTACTGGTGGTGATTACCATAGTTCTGTTGTCTGTACTGATCTCCTCCGTAATTGGATCTCTCCATTTGGGGGCCATTCCAATCATCCTGATTGTAATTTGAGTATTGTCCCCCTCTCACCAGTTGGGAGGGTTTTGGTGAACAATAATAATCACTCTGTTGGTTCCCTCTATATTGTACAGGGGGATAATTGCTATTAGTATGCCCAGATATACCCTGTTCATACCTATCTCCCCCCTTCTTATTGTCAGCTTTTTTACTTTGATCCACTCTTGGTGCACTAGTTACTTTCCCGTTTCCTTTAGCTGGTACGGGGACCTCATTACTACCCACAATGGGGGTCTGCCATGCATAGATTTTATTGTTCTTAAAATCAGCCGCATCCCTATTATACTTTCTAACTTTTTTCCTTTGTGTGTCTCGGTCAACTTTTTCAAGTTTCTTTTTCATATTGTTATTAAATTCCTTCATCTGGTTTGACTCATTCATTGGTTCTAATTTACTGCGGATGGTATTGATTTGTTCATTGAGCTTCCCCAATTTCACCTGTTTCCTACTGAGCACCAGATCTTGTAACTCCCTCCCCACTCTGTTAAAAAATTCCAACCATTCATTCATAAAACACTGGTCTTCAAGACCATCTTGGGGGGGCACATCCCACCTCAAGCTCCTAAAAATTAATTTCTCTTTTTGGTAATGTGAAAATGTAAAGACATCCCACCACGTCTTAATCTGTTTTTCCAACAGACTTTCAAAACTTTTGAGCATGCCGGACACATCCTCATCATTCTCAGTCATCTCTTGATTAGCTGAAAAAATATTATCTGGGTTCATTTGTCTATTGGCAAGAAAATTAAAGACTTCCATGGCTGCACGCGTTACAATATACTCAACTACTATATCACTTGGTATGGTACACAGAATAACCGCCCCTTCCTATGTGCCAGACACTGCGCTCACAGACCTAAACCTCACTGACAGCTGCCGCTTAAAAATTCAAACAGTGCAAAAATAAACGATTCACTATAACCTGCCCTTACCTAAAGTGAAATCAAATAGCAGCGCTAAAATTAAATACTACCTAAAAAATATATATATATATGTGTATATATTGAAAAAAATATATAAGATGTGACAAACTATTAAATACCACTCACTTAAGAGCGGAATAGTGTTATCAAAAAAAAACATACAGTATATATTGAATTAATAAACATAAAAAGTCCAATATTCAGTGACGTAGTGATGTGAGTGATGATTCATAAAATAATGATATAGATCTTCAGTGACAAAATCTTCCACCACACCGCTGTGAAATGTGATCTCCACTCCCCTTCAGCGAGCAAACTCACCAGCTACTTTTGCCTTACACTCTCGTGTTCGGCTCACAGGCTATTCCCACACAATAGGGGGTACAGTGATAACCTCCATTCAATCTCTGTTGGATATCCAGAGTATATATACAAGCGTCCTCTCAACATGAAAAAAAGAAAAGCGATCCAATAGTGCAGTAACGTAATAAACTTTAATACAAGCAACACTCTCCTCCACCATTGAACTCACATTTCATAAACTTAAATCAAGCAAAGAGGCACAGCAAACTTGGTCATCAGCAAAAAAACACACTCTCCAAACGATAAATGGACATATGGTGGTCACGGCAGACCCAGGCAGCTAGGTGTTCGGTAACACTCTCACCCGTTCCCTCGAGTCTCCTGGAGCCGCTTCCCCGCTTCCTCGTATGGCGCTTCCTGTCACAGCGTCCTACGTCAAGCGCGTCAGATTGCCTAGTAGCCACGCCCCGACATGTTTCGTCACAAGGGACTTATTCATAGGATTGGCTAAACAGTCTGGCAATCTTTCTTAAATACCCCCCTCTCGTATGACGCGCGGCAATGATGACACGGCACCTGCGCACTACCCGTGTCTCCGCTCGCACCATACGTGTACATTGCTTTGTGCACAAGAGCCAATATACATTTTGAAATCCTCTATTTACTGCAAATGTTATAATATGACACTATACAGCAACACCAAGACTGATTGGTAATCCCGCAGAGCCCCCAATGGACAGCGCAGATCACCAATCATACTCACGTGTGTTTTATACTGCAAGTATAAAGTGCCGCTTTATAAACCATCTTATAAAAAATGTATAAACATTTAAAAAAATAATAAAATTAACATTAAAACTGAATAGTTGGAAAAATAAAAAAAAAAATAAAAAGACTTAACCCATTACGGTCCACCTCAGATTATTATATCCTCAGGGCACCCTAAATAAAACACGATGACACACATTTCTTATCTCAAGTTCCCTTTTTATAATTACTAAAGTGCAGTATGAGGCACTTCCTGTGTAGGAGGGGTTATATGGGAGGAACCGTCTTACTATTGGTTGCCAGTGTCCAATCACCTAAAGGTAAGCGTATAACCCAAGCGTATAACCCCATAGTCATTATTATGGTGCTCTGTGTCGCGTGATGTACTCCAAGAAAAGGATTTTACAGGTAAACTGTTTTAAAAATCCATTTTTTAAGTCTGTCAAAAGCTGCTTGAGCCTCTGGGGACCACTGGAACCTGGGATGCAAACGGTTACTTGGGTAATGGGAGATATAATGGCTGAAAATATAGTTACATAGTTACATAGTAGGTGAGGTTGAAAAAAGACACAGGTCCATCAAGTCCAACCTATGTGTGTGAATATGTGTCAGTATTGCATTGTATATCCCTGTATGTTGTGGTCATTCAGGTGCTTATCTAATAGTTTCTTGAAGCTATCAATGCTCCCCACTGAGACCACCGCCTGTGGAAGGGAATTCCACATCCTTGCCGCTCTTACAGTAAAGAACCCTCTACGTAGTTTAAGGTAAAACCTGTTTTCTTCTAATTTTAATGAGTGGCCACGAGTCTTGTTAAACTCTCTTCTGCCAAAAAGTTTTATCCCTATTGTGGGGTCACCAGTCCGGTATTTGTAAATTGAAATCATATCCCCTCTCAAGCGTCTCTTCTCCAGAGAGAATAAGTTCAGTGCTCGCAACCTTTCCTCATAACTAAGATCCTCCAGACCCTTTATTAGCTTTGTTGCCCTTCTTTGTACTCGCTCCATTTCCAGTACATCCTTCCTGAGGACTGGTGCCCAGAACTGGACCGCATACTCTAGGTGCGGCCGGACCAGAGTCTTGTAGAGCGGGAGAATTATCGTTTTATCTCTGGAGTTGATCCCCCTTTTAATGCATGCCAATATTCTGTTTGCTTTGTTAGCAGCAGCTTGGCATTGCCTGCCATTGCTGAGCCTATCATCTACTAGGACCCCTAGGTCCTTTTCCATCCTAGATTCCCCCAGAGGTTCTCCCCCCAGTGTATAGATTGCATTCATATTTTTGCCACCCAAATGCATTATTTTACATTTTTCTACATTGAACCTCATTTGCCATGTAGTCGCCCACCCCATTAATTTGTTCAGGTCTTTTTGCAAGATTTCCACATCCTGCGGAGAAGTTATTGCCCTGCTTAGCTTAGTATCGTCTGCAAATACAGAGATTAAACTGTTTATCCCATCCTCCAGGTCGTTTATGAACAAATTAAATAGGATTGGTCCCAGCACAGAACCCTGGGGAACCCCACTACCCACCCCTGACCATTCTGAGCACTCCCCATTTATCACCACCCTCTGAACACGCCCTTGTAGCCAGTTTTCAATCCATGTACTCACCCTATGGTCCATGCCAACGCACCTTATTTTGTACAGTAAACGTTTATGGGGAACTGTGTCAAATGCTTTTGCAAAATCCAGATACACCACGTCTACGGGCCTTCCTTTATCTAGATGGAAACTCACCTCCTCATAGAAGGTTAATAGATTGGTTTGGCAAGAACGATTCTTCATGAATCCATGCTGATTACTGCTAATGATACCGTTCATATTACTAAAATCCTGTATATAGTCCCTTATCATCCCCTCCAAGAGTTTACATACTATTGATGTTAGGCTAACTGGTCTGTAATTCCCAGGGATGTATTTTGGGCCCTTTTTAAATATTGGTGCTACATTGGCTTTTCTCCAATCAGCTGGTACCATTCCAGTCAGTAGACTATCTGTAAAAATTAGGAACAACGGTCTGGCAATCACTTGACTGAGTTCCCTAAGTACCCTCGGATGCAAGCCATCTGGTCCCGGTGATTTATTAATGTTAAGTTTCTCAAGTCTAATTTTAATTCCGTCCTCTGTTAACCATGGAGGTGCTTCCTGTGTTGTGTCATGAGGATAAACACTGCAGTTTTGGTTACTGAAGCCCCCCGATTCACACGTGAAGACTGAGGAGAAGAATAAATTCAATACCTTCGCCATCTCCCCATCCTTTGTAACCAGATGTCCTTCCTCATTCTTTATGGGGCCAATATGGTCTGTCCTCCCTTTTTTACTGTTTACATACTTAAAGAATTTCTTGAGATTTTTTTTGCTCTCCTCCGCTATGTGTCTTTCATGTTCTATCTTAGCTGTCCTAATTGCACCCTTACATTTCCTGTTGCATTCTTTATAAAGTCTGAATGCTGAGGATGATCCCTCAACCTTGTATTTTTTGAAGGCCTTCTCCTTTGCTTTTATATGCATTTTTACATTGGAGTTGAGCCACCCAGGACTTTTGTTCACTTTTTAAAATTTATTACCGAATGGGATACATTGGCTAATGCCCTTATTTATTATGCTCTTAAAGCAAACCCATCTCTCCTCCGTATTCTTTGTTCCTAATATTCTATCCCAGTTTATGCCTTTTAGCAAGGTTTGTAGTTTAGGGAAGTTGGCTCTTTTGAAATTCAGTGTCTTTGTATTCCCTTTATGTTTCCTATTTGTGTGATTTATACTGAAACTAATTGACCTGTGATCGCTGTTACCTAAATTGCCCCGCATTTCCACATCAGTGATCAGGTCTGTATTGTTGGTAATCAGTAGATCCAGTAATGTTTTATTTCTAGTTGGTGCATCTACCACGCATGCCAACAGACGATCCACGCTGTGCCTGTCTCAACCCAGCCTGTGACACTGGTTACCACCTGCGCCGTCAGACGGGACAAGGAGACAAGTGTAACACACTCCAGCATTCAGGATCGCCCCCTGTGGAGCCCTGTTGCCCACCACACAGCTTCCCGGATGGATTTTTTTTTTTTTTTTTTTTTAACACAGGTAATGTTTATTGAAATACAAAGTACAGTACACTTGTGAAATCAGATTAATTATCTTGTACAAGAATATCCGTAAAACCAGACTCACAGTGATACATATTTGAGGCCAAGTAATCATGCGACATAGGAACTTAACTCATCTATGCAACTTTCTCCCATCCTTATTAATCTACCTATCATTCTTCTTTTGAAAATAGTTGTAACAATCATCTCAGTACACTGTAGACTTTTTTGTTTATACTTCCCTTTTGCATTTAAATCCACCCTTTCCCATCAGTGTCTCTCCATAGCAAGGGAAGCAGGAAATGGAGAAAAGGTGTCGCGTAGGATGGGTATCCTAGAGTGTGAAAGGGAAGGTTGCTCCAACACATCTGCAGATTTGGTAACTCATAACCCCCCTAGATCCCCAACCTTTGTCAGAAACATCCTATCCGCCCCCACTTCCCATGACCCCCAGGAGGGGGGGGCTCCTGAACCCCCTATATGGTGAGGTGTCTCGCTTCAATCCATGCTGCCCAAATCTTGTCGAACTTTAGAGGACAGTTCCTTCCCATATAGGTGAGTTTATATAGTGGCAGTACCGCATTGACCTGGGCTCTCCATGCCCCCACCGTAGGAGGATCTCCCAACTTCCAGCGTAGTAGTATCTCTCTCCTGGCATAGTATGCTGTGTAAAACACAAATAATTTGTTATATTTTGTTGTGGTCAGATTATCGGTAATGCCCAGGAGAAAGATAAGTGGGTCTACCTCCAGGTGTAATCCCGCCACTGCGTTAACCTCCGCCACCACTGCAGTCCAGTAATTCTGCACTATAGGGCATGACCAAACCACATGGAAAAAGGTCCCCACCGACTGTCTGCATTTAGGGCAAGTATCATCCAGTCCCGGATATATAGAGGAAAGTCTTTGGGGAGTATAATATACCCTGTGCAAAAACTTTAGTTGAACAAGTCTATCCCTGGCCGAGATCATAAACGGGAGGCACTGCTGCAGTCCCTCCGACCAATCCTCTTCAGTCAGAGTCGGGATATCTGAATGCCATTTATTAAATAGCGTAAGTGTTCCAGAAGCAGTTTTACAGGTAAGCCTAAGATATATAGAGGACAGTGTTCGATCTATGTCTTTAGCTATCAGTAGGGACTCAACTGAGTGAACCACTAGCTCGACCCCCTCCGGAAACTGTGCCCGGGCCGCATGTCTAAGCTGCAGGAACCGGAAGAACATCCACGGGGGGAGGCCGAACCTCTCCTTCAGCTCAGCAAACGAAAGTAACTGTCCCTCCTTGAAAATATCCCGTAATGTCCGGATACCGAATCTGGCCCAGACCAAAGGATCCGGGACAGATTGGAGATGCGGCATTGTTGGGTTGCCCCACAGTGGAGTATATGGAGAGACAGCCCGCCCGTCATTAAAGTAATAAGAGACCTGCTGCCATACCTTAATCGTCGTTTTCATATTTGATGTGACTTGAGGACTGTACCGCGGACCTCTATAAACCAGATTACTGAGCTCAGAGTATGAGCCAAGAATCGCTGCCTCTAGATTTACCGCCGGGTTGGTATTATCCTGTGTGAACCACCACCTCACCGAGACCAATACCGCCGCCCAGTAATACTTTTTAAAGTTTGGGAGGGAGAGGCCACCCTCTGAAAGTGATAGCTGTAGTGTCTGTTTGGCAACTCTAGGTGTTGTCCCCGCCCAGAGGAAAGAAGTGATAGCTTGGTCTAACTTTACAAAAAACGAGTTAGGGATGGGAATTGGAGTATGGCGAAAAGCATATAAGAATTTGGGGAGGAAGGACATTTTGATAAGGTTCACTATCCCGACCAGGGTCAGTGGCAACGTTTTCCAGACCAAACAACGCTGGAGAAACTGTTGAAGAATAGGGTATACATTGTCTATGAGGTATTGTTTTGGATCTGTCTGTATGATAATGCCTAAATATTTGAATTTCGTCACTCTTCTTAGGGGGAGGGGTGAGCCAGTCGGCGGGGGAGCATCCGTCAGGGGGAACAGGAGGGATTTCTCCCAGTTCACCCTGACTCCAGAGAACCTTCCAAATCTGTCTATGATGTTCAGAGCGGCTTTTAATGATTGTTGGGCGTCATGTAGGTACAGCAGCATGTCATCTGCGTAGAGTGACACTTTTTCTATCAGGGGAGGGAATGAAATACCCCCCATCTCCGTGGATGCCCGGAGTAATATCGCCAGCGGCTCGATCGCCAGGGCAAAGAGTGCCGGCGAGAGCGGACAGCCTTGCCTGGTGCCTCGGTGGAGGGGAATAGAAGAGGAGAGGATGCCATTTGTGCGAATTCTGGCTGTTGGGCCTGAGTAAAGTAGTCGTAGCCATTTCACAAAGTTGGGTCCCATCCCAAACCTCTGTAGTACTAGCCACAGGTATTCCCACTCCACCGAGTCAAAGGCTTTTTCTGCGTCCAGGGAGGCCACAATGTCCGTCCCCCCCTCCGCAGTTGGTCTCGCTAATACAGTGAACAGTCTCCGTAAATTAATGTCTGTACCCTTGCCCGGCATGAAGCCTGTTTGGTCTCCATGTACCAGTGACAGAATGACTGTGTTGAGTCTGGTAGCCAGCACCTTTGCGAGGATCTTTGCGTCCACATTAAGGAGTGAGATGGGTCTGTACGAAGAGCATAATTCTGGGTCTTTGCCAGGCTTAGGTATGACCACGATTACAGCTCTTGACATGGAAGGGGGCAGAGAATCAGAATCAAAGGAGGCGGAGAGGACCTCCAGTAACCTAGCAGCAAGGGTCTCGGCATGGGCTTTATAGAATTCAACTGGGAATCCATCATCCCCTGGAGTTTTTCCCCCTTGAAGGGAACCTATAGCACTTTGGAGTTCTTTAAGTGTTATTGGAGCATCGAGGCGCCGACGAGCTGCCTCTGACAGGGAGGGTAGCTCAATGGCTCCAACATATGTTTGAAGATCAGCGACCGAATATCCCACCCTGGACGTATACAGGTCCCTATAGTACGTCGCGAAACAGGTGTTAATATCTCTTGGGTCCGAAAGTAACCTCCCCGAGGCATCTTTAATGTTAGCCACATTAGCCGAGACCACTTGCTCCTTAGATAGCCACGCCAATAGACGCCCAGTCCGCTCCCCCTGCTCAAATATGCGCTGCTCCTGGTGTAGTAGTAGTTTTTTTGTGGCCGATGTTCGGAGCAACACAGCCTCCCTCATGGCACACTGTAGGTCTTTTCTATGGGCCTCATCCCCACTAGCCGTATATTGAGCCTCTAAATCTGTAGCCCTCTGTTCAGCCTGCAGCAGAGCTGCCCCAGTTTGACGCCTGGTAAGGTCTATGGCCTTCTGATAGTGTTCTTTGGCATGATATTTAAATATCTCCCAGCTAATTGCGGGTGTGGTGGCAGGCGGATTGTTCGTCCAGAACTCCCGTACAGCCACCTCCGCATCCTCAGCCACCCGGTCATCCGAGATCCAGAACCGGGACAAGCGCCACAGACAGTCGGTGGGGGCAGGGGTCATCCTTAAACGGAGCAGGACCGGAGAGTGGTCCGATATGCCCCTGGGCAAGTGAGAGACCTCCTGTACCATTGCCAAAACGGCACTCGTGGCAAATACCAGGTCAATGCGGGACATAGCCCTATAGGAGGCAGACTGGCAGGTATATGATCTTAGTATGGGGTTTTTCCACCGCCAGACATCTGTGAGGCCAAAGGTAGTGGCCCATCTGGACAGCGAGGACTCTGTTGTCGTATCCGGCACTAGCTTGTCTACATGTGGACACGGAGGCATATTGAAATCCCCCGCCAACAGTACCTTGTCTGTGGGATAGCCTGCTATACTTTTCATAATTTTGTGAAGCACCGGTAACGAAGCCGGAGGAGGTATGTACAGTCCCACTATCACCATGGGCACATTTGCGACAACTGCGTGTAAGATTACATATCTGCCCTCGGGGTCCAGGTGCAAGTCCAACAATGTAAATAATAAAGTCTTGCGTATCAAGACGCTCACTCCTCTAGCGTATGTGGAGAAGGTGGCGTTGTAGTAATGTCCTACCCACGGTTTTTTAAGACCGAGGACCCGACCCCCAGTGAGGTGGGTCTCCTGCAAAATGCAGATATCTGGGCGGTGCTGTTTAAGAAAGTTAAAGACCAGGGATCTCTTAATGCGAGAGTTCATCCCTCGGACATTCCAAGAGATCAATGTGATAGGGGCCATGGGATTTTGAGATAACGTGAAACAGACTGAAGGGGGAGTGCACCCGGACCCCGAGGGGAACAGAACCACCTCCCATCCCACGTCACATCCGAGATCAGCAATCTAGATAATATCACTGTTCCTAAACCTCTATATCTGTACAATATACATTCCTGTGTATAACTGTCATAACATTTCTTTCCTAAACTTAATCCCTTCCCCCCACCCCGCACACCCCCCCAACCAAAGTGTGCTTGTTCCCAGTAACTGGTTATGGTCATTGACCAATCGGGGTCATGAACTTAGGAGACACGTGGTAGAAATCCACCACTCAAGAGGTGTATCAGTCTCCATCTGAAGGAGATGCTGCCATCAAGCAGGAGTCACAGAGATTTCACCTGGCCGAAGCCAGGGGCACAAACTTAGAAATTACGTTCCCATCTTCCCCTCCCCCTCTCCCCCCCAAAAAGAGAAAAATAAAACCTGTTATAGAGAAAATGTAAATACATGGAAGCTTCACCTTGTCCCATGTCAAAAGCAGGCCTCAGATCGAGAAAAAGAAAAACAGTAAGAAACAAAAAACCCAAAACAGGACTCTCCAAACTCTGTAGAAAGAAAAATAGGGTTAATCGAGCAAAGCAGGCTCGCTGCAAGCTTTTGCCCGGGCGTCAGGTACGATCGACATCAAACCGAAGCGTTACCAGGATCGGGGCTATTTGGTCAGCAGAGTTCATCCTTTGCATGCGGTGGAGAAAGCATTCCCCACTATCAGAGTGTCTGTGACCGAAAGGAGAGAAGTAGGGTACAGTAGGCTCGCTGTCCAGCAAGTGACTCTGAATCCCCAAAAGTTTTCTGAGTATCTGGCGATTAACAGGGTAGGTAATTGTAGGTGTTCTCCCCGCTCTTCCTCAGATAATAAATCTGACACGCTTTGGCTGATGTCAAGGCTGGTGATGTTGCTAACGGTGGGCCAGGGTGTTCAGCCATTGCATGGCCTCGTTGGGGGAAGTAAAGAACCTGACGCTCTCCCCATCCTGTACACGAAGTCGGGCAGGAAATAGCATGCTATAGCGCAAGCCCTTGGTTCTGAGGGCCTGCTTCACCGCATCAAACGACTTGCGCTGCTTCTGAGTATCCACCGAGAAGTCCGGGAAGAACATAAGGCGGGCCGCCTCGTGTCGAACCTCCGCCATCTTGCGAGCCTCCCGCAGTATCAGATCTCGATCTCGAAAGTTCAGCAACCTAAATATAAAGGTGCGCGGTGGGGATCCAGGGGGGCCCCGGGTCGGCGGCATCCTGTGAGCCCTCTCAATTGCAAAGAACGGAGAGAAAGCAGCCTGTGGGAACAGCAATCGAAGCAACCGCTCAGAATATGCAGATGCATCAGAGCCCTCCGACCCCTCAGGGAGTCCTATGATCCGCAAATTGTTTCGGCGGTTCCGATTCTCGGAATCTTCGGCCCGTGCTTCCAGATGTTTCACCCTCACCTGTAGGGTATGCAAGGTGGCCGAATGGTCTCTGACCACATCCTCTGTATCGCCCACTCTGCGTTCCACCTCAGTCACCCGGTGCCTCACCTTCTCAAAGTCTTGCCTAATAAGACCAATTTCAAGTTGCACAGTGTCAATTTTAGTAGTTAGTGTGGACAAGGAGGATTGGCAGCCCGTGATGGCCTGCATTAGAGCCGCGAAGTTACTCTGATCCGTGAGAGCAGGCTCCTGTCCGTCTGTCTGTGTCGCCATGCTGCTCGCTCTCCCCACGTGGACAGCCGCACCGCCTGAGTTACTGTGGGTTTTACTCGGCTTGTGGTGATCCAAACGTCGCCGGCTCCGTGTCCGCATCCGCAGGGGGAGGTTGGGAGAGGGTTCAGACGGTTAGAAGGCTTGGCAGGATGAGTTAACAGGATAAATTCCCCGCGATGGCTGCAGAGCTCCCTGATCAAGCGTCCTACACCGTCGCCATCTTGGACACGCCCCCCATGGATTTTTTACTTGATGTGCCTGTATCTACCTTACTCTGAGTGAGTGCATTTTAACCTGTAATAAATGTTTATGCTACAGTACTACACTTAGGTCGGCGCTGCTTTTCTTCCTTTGCATCTACCATCTGACCCATAAAATTGTCCTGCAAGACATTAAGGAACTGGCGAGCGTTAAATGAATGCGCGGTTCCCTCCGCCCGGTCTATGTCTGGATAATTAAAATCCCCCATTATGATAACACTTCCCATCCTTGCTGCTACTCCAATTTGTGATAGGAGATCCGTCTCCACTTCCTCCCTCAGGTTAGGGGACCTATAACATACTCCCAGTATTATTTTCCCCTTAGCTTCATCCCTTTGGAGCTCTACCCATAAGGATTCCACCTCCTCTCTAGCTCCCTCAGTGATGTCATCTCTCACATTCACTTGTACATTATTTTTGATATATAGGCATACCCCTCCCCCTTTTTTACCCTCTCTATCCTTGCGGTATAGGGTATACCCTTGAATGTTTGCCAGCCAATCATGAGAGCTGTTGAACCAGGTCTCTGAAATTCCCACAAAATCCAAATCCTCCTCGTACAACAGTATCTCTAGTTCACCCATCTTGTCCGCCATGCTCCTGGCATTGGTGAACATGCCACATAGTTTAGACCGGTGGCATATTGTCTTTGTATTGGGTGTTTCAAGATTGCAACTAGGACTTGCTACTATACTCACCTTGTGTTTTTGTGCTTTGGTTAACCTACCACTAATGCCCCCAATACTACCCTCTGGAATATCTTCCGCGCTGGCTATCTCTGCCTCTGGTCCCTCCCCCCCATCGCCTAGTTTAAAAACCCCTCTAACTTTTTGGACATCTTCCTTCCCAGCAGATCTGCACCCTCCTCATTTAGGTGCAGTCCGTCCCTTCTATAGTACCGGTTACCGACTGAGAAGTCGGCCCAGTCCTCCAGAAACCCAAACCCCTCCTTACTACACCAGCTCTTCAGCCACTTTTTTACTTCCCTAATCTCCATCTTCCTTTCTGGTGGGAGATTAGGGAAGTAAACAAGTGGCTGAAGAGCTGGTGTAGTAAGGAGGGGTTTGGGTTCCTGGAGGACTGGGCCGACTTCTCAGTCGGTAACCGGTACTGTAGAAAAGTTCTTAATAAATCTAAATAAGCTGGTGGGAGGAGCTTAGGACGTTCAGTGCTGCAATACACCTGAAGGTTAACAGCAGCTGTTTCTCTATGGGAAACCTCGTCCACAGCGGCTGACTGCAATCTGCATATTTGAATGCTTCTAATAGACCAGGAGTTTGTGAGTGTATCTCTTGTCCCTGTTTTGCTTGTGCATCTAGTAAGTTCACTACACAATGATCTATTTTTTCTTTGCATAAAACCTTTATCCTGAGAGCCAAATCATCAGCAGTATTATGGCTAAAGTGAGATGCAAGAAAAACTAAATATCCTGATACAAACGATCTAACCCAGTGAGTCAATCAATCTGGATTAAGGGAAGGAACTGTTTAATTACTTTTACTTTCCACCACTACTTATCTCTATCTGGACATTGTACTCAGAGTGTCATTATTATTTTATTTATATTCACTGTCACATCACCAATTTGAAGATTTATTTTGGCAATTTTAACACATGTATTAGCACCATAATTATTTATCTATTTTATTCACATGTATGCATTTTTTATTCCTGCATTTAGGCTTAGTCGCAGCAGCATATTGTGCACTATTCATTTCAAGCGCATCAATTTTATACTTAGTACTATTTGTTTGGTTATCTGATCACCCTATATTGATAAATGTTAACGGAATACAGTCAGCGCAAAAATACAACTAACACAAAATCTAACAAGCTGCTGTGCACTGAAGGTAAACATATAAAACCTCAGAGAACGTATAATGAAGTAAAGCAGTGCAGAGCTAAACCCAAAAGTCCAAAAACAGTCCCTTTAAAAAGAGTCAATAGTAGATAAGAAAAGGGGTTCTCCTCCGTGGTGATATAGGTGCTCAAGATATTCCATGCAGTGCTACATATCCGTGATACCACCACCGGCCAACCAAACCGCTCACCTCAGCACATGGACCCCTGAACTGACAGGTAGGTCAAAACAGCATTTACCACACTTGGTGGAGGGGGATGAAGACTTGTCTGGGAAGATGGTCCCACGGTAATGAAGATGGCACTCAAAATTGCAGGTCACGCTGACGAAGTCCCGAGGAGGACGATACGTGTGCGGGAGCTTTTGGACATCACTGCAGCCACATTCTAACCCACGTTATCCTTGATGACATTTTATCTGTATCCCAGCACTAGGGTATAGTGCTGTGCTTGTGAGTACCTTCATTTTTAATAAACGAAATTTGTTTTTAGCCACGCAGTGTGCACTATGTATTTTCATTTTTATTACATGTGACATGACCTGCAATTTTGAGTGCCATCTTCATTACCGTGGGACCATCTTCCCAGACAAGTCTTCATCCCCCTCCACCAAGTGTGGTAAATGCTGTTTTGACCTACCTGTCAGTTCAGGGGTCCATGTGCTGAGGTGAGCGGTTTGGTTGGCCGGTGGTGGTATCACGGATATGTAGCACTGCATAGAATATCTTGAGCACCTATATCACCACGGAGGAGAACCCCTTTTCTTATCTACTATTGACTCTTTTTAAAGGGACTGTTTTTGGACTTTTGGGTTTAGCGCTGCACTGCTTTACTTCATTATACCCTATATTGATAGCAGCTTTAATTTACTGATTTTATTATAGCACTAACTATATTGGTTTATATATATTTTTTAGCACAATTTATTTATATCACACATATCTATCCACATCAGCGCTTGGTTTTTATTCATTTTTGTAATGTTTCAAGTTCAGTCTCTGATAACGGGAAAATACGGCCAAAGGGAACTTCAGAGCCTGGAAGCAACTCAATAGGGCACTCGTAGGGACGGTGGGTTGGAAGGGAGTTTGCTCCTTTCTTATCAAACACATCAAGGAATTCTTGATAGCCAGAGGGTACATGAGGATTGGCACAAGAAACTGGTTTTATGGACAGGCAGCTGGTGAAGTCCTTAGGATTAGGGACAAGGCAATGCTGCTGACAGTAGGCAGATGAAAACTGAACTTCATTCTTTAGCCAGTCAATGTGAGGGTTGTGTGCTCATAGCCAGGGGACTCCCAAAATGACCGTAAACAGGGGAGAGCACAACACATAAAAGCGTACCAGTTCCTTATGGTCGGACTTGGTTGTCATAAGAATTGGCAAAGTTTCATGGGTAACCAGTCCAGAACTGGGTAGAGAACCATCAGCCAAATGAACTGTTAACTGCTGCTTCTTGGTAACAAGGGGAATTCCAAGTCTCTTGGCCAGGGTTAGGTCTAAGAAACAGCTACAGGCCCCGAGTCGATGATGGCTGTCTTGCAAGAAATGGCCATTGTCTCCACAGTAGAAGCAACAATTCGCCTGTCGGCGGTAGAGCTTTTCTTCAGGTGACAGAGCAGGACGGAACATACTAATCCGTTTGGGTCTGACTTCAGATACAAGAAAACTGGAGGGACCGGAAGCCAGAAAAAAGGGAGTTTCAGGCAGTCTTTGGGATTCTAAGATCTTTCAGTGCGATGTTCTCGTAGGCGCCTATCCAGTTGTATGGTTAGCTGGATAAGGCCCTCTAGGGTATCCGGGATTGCAACCCTGGCCAGCTCATCCTTGAGGGATTCAGATAAATCCAGACGGTATTGGTATCGTAGAGCAGCTTGATTCCAGCAAGTGTCTGTAGCCCATGTGCGGAAGTCGACTGTGTAATTCTCTGCAGGACGCTGTCCCTGCTGTAGGGTGTATCACAAAAAAGGGGGGGAGAAAAAAAAGATTAATTCATCAAGGAGGAACAGGCAATGGTCAAAATAATATAAATGCTATTTATTGAAAAAAATCACTTAAACACCAATCAGAAAAATATACTGTTTAAAACAGGTACCACCACCGATATTAAAATTGACAATGTTGTCATTAACAGACACAGATGGCCACCACGCACATATACCATGCACACCTCCTATTATTAAATACAGGATGATATCTATGGTGATTCATCTAACCAAGAGCTGATGGTCTTGGAGAGGTTGAATGGCAGTGCGACAACCCTGGAAATTACGTCCTCTGTGTGGAAGTGATAGTGGGGGGAGAGGGGAAAGGCCTGACAAAAACCCAATTACTGCTGGGGCACTGGACACTAATGTCCTTATCTGTAAAGTCCACCCTGAATGTTACGATACCAAAGGGCACTGATGGCGTGGAAGGAGAGTTCCTGAGTGCCCCAGCACTCATACTATTTATATTATATATCCACATTTGGCATAGGATTCTATTGAAATCACCCCTTCTTTGGGGGAGGTTCAGCCTGTAGATACCCTTGAATGTAAGTCCCGAGAAGGGGTGATTTAGAAAGAATCCTATGCCAGAAAGAGAAAATGTGGATATATAATATAAATAGTATGCACCCTCGTGGGTTAAACAATGAGTGCAATCTCTCTGTGTTCCTTGCCCCCTAATTCCTGCTGGCTATGTAGGGACCCCTATCCTGGTTAGTAACTATCATCTAATGTCATATTAACAATCTTACGTTATTTTATTTTTCTTTATATTCATTCAATTGTCCATTTGTATTCCCTTACTTTTGTTTTTTGTTTTTTCTTCTTTTCTCTTTCTTGGTTTTTCTACTTGTCATTTTATTTATTTATTTTTTTGTGGAGGTTTGCACCCACGGACCGGCCCGTTGCCTGTGTACTCTATTGTGTTCATATGTATGGCTGTCAATTAGTTGCGCTGTCGCCGAGACAACCAGGCGTTGATGCACTTACGTAGCTCCACGTCTAGGCTATTTAAGATGACAGCCTCGGCTACGGCGCATGCTCTGAGGAAATCCGAGTGACGGATGAAACGCGTCAGCATGACACCATCACGCTTCCCATAGCATTCCTAGAGACCCACCCACCAGCCCTGGAATCCTAGCCCACAACTCAGGCGGTTTGAACCTGCATCATCACGGCACTTCTCTGGGTCAATCTTATGTTCCCTGAACACTACCATTGGGGCTGTACTGCTGATCACATGCAGGTACACGGAAGATAGCCTGATCATTTAACCGGAGGTAACCTGAGCTAAGAACCGGCTTCCTGACGTGCATCATAGTGTCTACACCGGGTGAGATCTTACCTTTGTTACTCCTATCTGCGAGCTGCATTCCACTCCTTAGCACTTGTGACTCCCCAAGTCTGCTACACAATACAGCTCAGCTTAATCCAATCCTCCACGGCTCATCGCCTTTCATACTCAGGGACTCTCCTTCCCAGCCATCAGTGCCCTTTGGCATCGTAACGTTCAGGGTGGACTTTACAGATAAGGACATTAGTGTCCAGTGCCCCAGCAGTAATTGGGTTTTCATCAAGCCTTTCCCCTCTCCCCCCTCTCCCCCCCACTATCACTTCCACACAGAGGACGTAATTTCCAGGGTTGTCACACTGCCATTCAACCTCTCTAACCCATTACCAGCTGTTACTCTGCAATTTATTATGACCATCGGCTCTTGGTTAGATGAATCGCCATAGATATCATCCTGTATTTAATAATAGGAGGTGTGCATGGTATATGTGCGTGGTGGCCATCTGTGTCTGTTAATGACAACGTTGTCAATTTTAATATCGGTGGTTGTACCTGTTTTAAACAGTATATTTTTCTGATTGGTGTTTAAGTGATTTTTTTCAATAAATAGCATTTATATTTTTTTGACCATTGCCTGTTCCTCCTTGATGAATTAATCTTTTTTTCTCCCCCCCCTTTTTTGTGATATGCCTTTATAATTCAGAGGAACGCACCTAAACCACGGCTCTTATGCCATTGGTGTAAGCAATCGTCCCTAAATTTATACGGGCCTGGACATCACTGTATCTTTCGCCTTTTGTAATTATATTATCTAGCAGAGCCTCTGGTTCTATTTTATCCAGGTGTTAGTTTCCTAGTATGCTTTTGTGGGATTAGACTTCCCTTCCTGAACTCGGCTCTGCTTTCACATACACCTATCTGTACCTCCACCCTATTTTTAACCTTACGGGCCAGCCCGTGGGTGCACATCCCATCTTATTCTTTTACTTTACTTTTGTCCTTGTTTGATATGGCATACCTGCTGGATGACAATATAGATCGTGAGATTCAGTCTGCATTCTCTTGTGAAAATTCGATTCCAATTAGCGGTGAAGATTCACTTCAGAGCCTGTTCAGGAACCATAAAAAATTGACCATCAAGTTCCTGAACAGAAAATGGAATATTTCTTCTCTGAAATCCCACATTGAAAATGGTATAATACCAGGAGGCCTAAGAGAACGAGTCACCCCAGCTGGGCGTCTCCATACCCCCCGCTTCACTGAGGCGTGGAAGGCCAGCTGCGTGAAACGAGGCCTCGAGATCATGCAAATGATTGTTGATGAAGAGCAGACCCAATTGGATGAGATTAAGGCTGAAATAGATGTGAGTGCCGGGTTACTTGAACCCTTTAAAAGGGATCCCTCTTTTGAAAAACATAATGAACTCCTTAAAAAAGAAGTAGAAAAAACTCAAAAAAATCTGAAAAGTCATAAACAGGATAAGTTTAAACAAAATCTTCTGGACCTTGAACGTGGTGATCTATTCGACCCCACGATATACACAGGCAGAAGTAGATCACGCAGAAGCAGAGGAAGAAACAATAACACTAAGGGCTCTTTCACATGGGGCGGATCAGTGATGATCCGCCCCGTGAACATCCGCTTGCTCAGCGGGGATCGCTCCGTGGATCCCCGCTGAGCAGGAAGATGACAGGTCCGCTCACTGTGCAGCGACGGACCTGTCAGAGCGCCGCTCTCCCCTATGGGGGATCGGGTGATGACAGACCGTAGAGTCCGTCGTCACCCGATCCGATCCGAAAACGGATGGAAAAGTAGGTTTTTCCTCCGTTAGACTTTTTCGGATCGGAGCGGGTCGGATGTCAGCGGACATGTCACCGCTGACATCTGACGCTCCATAGACCTCCATGGAGTGTCCGTTCAGGTCCGCCTAAAAAACTGACAGGCGGACCTGAACGGACAGTCCATGTGAAAGAGGCCTAAGACTAATCGCAAACACTATTCATCCACTGACAGTGACAGTGAACATAAAGAACTCTCTGTGACTTTTTTAGACAAGAATCCACTCCCTATAGACAATTCTACTACAACTATAGGGAAAGTAAAACCAAACATAAAGGGACAAAAACCCACACATCAGTCCCCATCTCGTCAGGGAAGGGCACGGGAAACCCGCAGGAGCCAGCGACAACTGAGGAGCAAAACACACAGAACATAGACAATTCCACTGCTACATAAAACCTTACTCCCCTGAGCTCCCCCCAAGACATGAAGGTGGTAAACCTTACTCAATTTCCACTCAATACACATTATCTCTCACTACTAAAGAGGGGCCTCTCATTCTCACCTAAATCAGGGATGAACGAATTCCAGGTCTATAAAGATATTTCCCTTTATCTTAGAAAGGTGATCTTAAAATATTGGCACTCCTCAAAACATGATGAGTCCCGGTTAACTCAATCAGATAAGTAAGAAAGAGATGCCCTAGATGCCCTAGTCTCTCTCCTTCAGGAGAATGCTGAATTTGATTAAAACACAGAGACCCCCTGTCATCAGTATGAACTGACACGTCCGGCCAATTTACTTATTAAATCAACCAAAATGCCCCCATTATCCAAACATAAACCCATTGAAAATGGGGGTGTGGCTAGACAGTTTAAATTGGATACAGCACCTCATCCCAAAATACATAAGTAGTAAATCAAATAGGGAGGACGAGGGATTATAGCGGTGCCAGAGAAAGCAAAAATAGGAGGATAGGATAGCAAATATATAAAAATACAAAAATACTTTATTTAGCAAAATTCAAAATTCAATACATACAGAAAATGATAAAATCATTGGCTGAGATTCACATATATAAAATACATGACCAAAGGTGCAGTAGGGTGGGCCAAAGGTGAACGGCCTTCAAAGCAAGAGCTCAGTTTCCTACATGTTTCGCCAAAGCATTGGCTTCCTCAGGGAATAGTGAGAGCTAGTTTGGATATCTAAGAATATGTATAAGAATCTATGCGTAGAAATACAAAAAAACATCATGTAAACATACAGAGAAATGAACATTCAGATATAAACTGGTATGGAAAATGATATGCATTAAGGCATGCGGCTGAACATATCTCACAAAGGGAGGCCTATAACAGAGCCCCAGGAGCAAGAACATACCTGAAAGCCAGACACCCAGGGGAGGCCCAACGGGGGAACCCCAGCCGAGGAGAGACAGAGCTGCACCGTATCTATGTCTGCAGGGGGCATATAAAAGACCTGGCAATCAAATATATTATGGATTAGGGGAGTATAATGACTATGCAAGCTAGAAATGTGTGTAAAACACACAATTATCCAGAATATAAGTCGGGTCAATGACCGTACAAAAATTGTATAGGGCAACAGGGCCTCAAAAAGACTTACGCTTTAAAAACAGGTTGTGTGGTGAGACCAAATCGCCTGAAGAGAGATTGGGAGACAAGCTAGACTGCCTGACAGGGTGATGGATACTAATTTGAAAAGATATACATGGAATAAGGGAAAGTAGAGAATGAACTATGTGACCTGAGAGGAAAACAACGTTTCTCTAGAGGGATGAGAGGTAGTAATGGAGAGGGGCTTACCCTGTAGGTTAATTATAAGGCATATAGCTGTGCCGAATTGCTGCTCATATTGTATATGAGAAATGATGGATGAGACCTTGTCAATATCTGGGGATCCTGAGAGAGGATAAGTGAGAGCTAAGTTAAGCATATAGAGGAGAATAATTAGGGGGTGCTAAAAAATGAGAAGCAATCAAGTTACCTTGCCAGTATGTACAGGCTTGTACAGGCGTTGGTCATGTCCAGCTGGATACAAGGACGTGCCGGCTTTAATATCCCCCCCACGTCAGATCAAAGGATGATCTGGTGTGCGGACGCTGAGTAGAGGCGTCGGCGCATGCGCAACTTGGCAGCACACCGAGGACTACAGGGTCCAAGATGCACCGCAGGCGCAAGCTCCGGACACCCAGGTCCAGTGTAGCCAATGGGAGGTGGGAGGCGCCATCAGAGGTGATCCGGCAGCGCAGCCCAAAGCTCCCTCAGCAGTATGGAATACGAGGAGGCCGGGTAGAACGGGCGGTGCGCTGACATCTGGGGCAGACATGAAATGTACTGCCCTGGGCGTCCGTGCAGACAACAACAATGCAAGCCCCGCCCACCACTGCAGGGGGTCGATGCCTGACCTCTCCGGGGAAAGAAAGGGAAACAGGGAATGACGAGACCCAGGGATGAAGGCCTCCGCCTGGGAGACAGGACGTGGGGAGAGGCGCAAGCAAGGGGGGATCTGGTACCCAAAACTCCCAAGCCGCCCCATAGGTCTGTAGGGGCGGAGGGGATGTCCCTGCGCATCAGCCCACGTGGTTCAGCCACATAGACGCAAAAGTGCATATAGAATAACATGGTCCCAGTGTAAACATAATGTGACAAAACAAATAGGAAATATACCAATGAATATGATATGTTCGTATATACCAAAAAACAGAGGGCCACAAAGTATGTAGGTGTCAATTATACAACCAGACAAAATAAAAGTCAATATTGAATTAAACATAGATAACAGATGTCAATATACAAATACACAGGTGATTGTTTTTTCTCATTGAAAACATGACTAAGACTGTATAAGTAAGACACAATATTGTACCATGACAGAGAGAGGGGAAAAGAGAACATGAAGAGAAGAAAAAGGAAGAAAAGAGGATAAAAGGAAAAGGGGGAGAGAAATGGGGGGGGAGAAAGGAAGGGGGAAAGAAGGGGGGGGGGAGAGGGGAGAGGGAAAAGAAAAAGACGAGAGGGAGGGGAAAGAAGGAAAAAGGGAAAAGAACTGGAGGTGGGGTGAATAGAAAGGAAAAAAGAAAACAACAATTATGTAAATGAATGCGCATTTAAAACAAAAACACAAATTGGAAAATAAAAATAGAAGGTTAGAGAATGTCTCATGTCACAGAAAGGGTTTGAAACTGATATGTTCATTAAGTCCGGGATATTTAGTAGCCTGTAAAGTATGGATCCATTTGGTCTCCAACTGTAGTAGTGTGTTATCAATGCTCCCGCCTCTAGCATTTGAGGGAACATGCTCGAGTGCGGGGAATTGAATAACCTGGGGGTCAAAGTTGTGTTGAATGGCAATATGCCTATTTATGGCCGTGGTGGTAGTTTTTTTGAATAAAGGTTTAATATGGTCTCGAATGCGAACCTGGAAGGGTCGCTTGGCTTTGCCGATGTAGTACGAGCCACATCGGCATTGGGCCAAGTAAACGACTCCTATGGTAGCACAGGTAACCCGATGTCTAATGCTGTGAGTGAGTCCATTAGGAAGAATGAGTACCTTGGAATTGGTTACAAAATTGCAAACATCACATTTTCCGCACTGGTAAGTTCCAGTGCTGGTGGAAACATATGATGTGTCAACCGAATAGTGACTTTTGATTAGTCGATCTCGAAGTGAAGGGGATCTACGGTAGGTAATGTCAGGGTGGACTTTGACATATTTCGAAATTGTCGAGTCCGCTGTTAGCAAGGGCCAAAACTGGTTTAGAATGTGTCTAATTTGCGTATGTTGTTTTGAATATTGCGTGATTAGACGTACAGGCTGCCTGGTGTCTGGAGATTTGTTAGAAAAGACTAAATCCTTTCTATCTCGTTTTTTGGCCATGTTGAAGCCTTTTTTTTAGAAGAGAGTGGCTGTAACCTCTCTCTATAAGTCTGCTGTATAGTTCCTGTGAAGCCTGCAAAAAATCTTTCTCAAGGGTACAGTTTCTTTTCAGTCTGAGGTACTGGCTGAAGGGGATGCTTTTGAGGAGGGGTTTGGGATGGGCACTACTGGCGTGCAGAATAGTGTTTCCCGAAGAGGGTTTGCGATATAGAGCTGTGTGTATCTGACCATTGGAATGCAGATTAATTTGAAGGTCCAGGAAGTGGATCTGAGACTGGCTGCACTCCATGGTGAACTTGAGACTGTATGAGTTATGGGTTAGATGATCCATAAACAGCATCAATTCTTCTCTGGTACCTGACCAGAGAAGTAGTATATCATCTATATACCTATACCAAGCTGTTACCTTGGACAGGAGAGAAATGGAGTGGGCCATGTCAAAAAGTTCTCTCTCCCACCCCCCCCAGGTACAGGTTGGCGTATGAGGGGGCACACTTGGTCCCCATAGCCACACCCTGTACCTGGAGGTAGTGGGAGGAGCCAAAAAATGAAATAATTGCACGTCAGTATGAACTTAAGGAGTTTGAGAACAAAGTCTCCATAAGCATCGTATTTAGAACCTCTTTCTCGGAGTTGTTTTTCAATAACCAAGATGCCTCTGTTGTGTGGGATAATGTTGTACAGGCTTTCAACATCTAGGGCAACCAGCCAAGTGTTTTTGGGTAGAAATTTACCATCTAAGATGCGGAGAAGGTGGATCGTATCTTTTATATAAGAAGGCAGAGAGGTAACATGAGGAGCTAAGTACTTGTCAACTAATGCGCTAGCATGTTCAGTGAGACCTTGCCGTCCAGAAACAATGGGACGACCTGGTGGGTGGGTCATGGACTTGTGAAGTTTGGGTAGGGAATAAAAAGTAGGGGTTTTTGGTTCCCTGACATTCAAAAAATTCCAAGTGTTAGAGTCAATCGTGCCTTTTTGATAGGCTGAGAAAATTAGCTGATTATATTCAGAGGTGAAATGGTCAATGAGTGACTTGGTTATTGGTCTATACCAGTCCCGGTTGTTTAAGATGTTGTGACACATTTGTTCGTAGAAAGATATACCCATCACTACCACATTACCGCCCTTATCGGCAGGCTTTATGACTAATTCAGGGTGGTTTTGAAGAGATTTTAGTGCTTTGGTCAAGGCTGGGGATAGATTAGATGGAGAAGCGGAGGTGGAATTCATCCCTTTAATGGCTGCGGTGACTTGTTGCACAAATGCCCAAAGGTTGGGGTTTGTGGATAAGTTAGGAAAGTTACGAGATTTAGGCTTGAAGGAGGTAGGGGGGGAGAAGACACCAAGGGCGACAATGCCCGAATCAGAAAGGTCCGAGAATTCGTCACCATCGGTGTCCCCCTCCTCCCGTAATGACATCAACTCCTGAAGGGCTTGTATCTCTGCCAAGGTAGGAACCTCTTGAGAAGAGGTAATGGATTCAGAGGAGGTTATGGGGGAGGATTTGTCATAAATTACCTTGAAGAGCAGTTTGCGTGCGAAAAGATGAATATCTTTAATGAGAGTGAATTTGTCAACATCGTTAGACGGACAAAATGTGAGACCTAATTGTAACACTCGGATTTGATCATGACTAAGTGGAATAGATGATAGATTAATTACATCGAAGGTGGGTGATCTTCGTTGGTCATTGGGATTTGTGTTTGTGGATTGGGGATTGGACTCTGGGGAGAGTCCTGGCCTTGAACTAAAAAATTGGTGCGATTTTAGGGTCCAGAGACTGTATAGTAGCCGGAAACATAGACGTGATGGTCGGTTCACTTACCCTTCTGGTGACAGTGTGCATCTGGGAGTGAGATGGTGCCGGTGCTGTAGAAGTGAGTGCCTTGTTGGTAGATGATTTGGGTACTTTGTCTGCCTCTTTTTCCTCCAGCACCTCCACCGTGTATCACGACCTCACTCAGGAACAACTCGCTAAGAAAAGAAAAGGTGACCTATCTGCTACCTCCTCAGAATCACTTCTGCGCACCCTCGGACCCACCTCACTCTCTCACCCATCCACGGCCCACTCTAAGGCCACTCACGTCTCTACCCCTTTCGCCAAAGCACAATCCAAGATGTCGTCTATACCCAAATAATCTAGCAACAAGGCACTCACTTCTACAGCACCGGCACCATCTTACTCCCAGATGCACACTGTCACCAGAAGGGTAAGTGAACCGACCATCACCTCTATGTTTCCGGCTACTATACAGTCTCTGGACCCTAAAATTGCACCAATTTTTTAGTTCAAGGCCAGGACTCTCCCCAGAGTCCAATCCCCAATCCACAAACACAAATCCCAATGACCAACGAAGATCACCCACATTCGATGTAATTAATCTATCATCTATTCCACTTAGTCATGATCAAATCCGAGTGATACAATTAGGTCTCACATTTTGTCCGTCTAACGATGTTGACAAATTCACTCTCATTAAAGATATTCATCTTTTCGTACGCAAACTGCTCTTCAAGGTAATTTATGACAAATCCTCCCCCTATAACCTCCTCTGAATCCATTACCTCTTCTCAAGAGGTTCCTACCTTGGCAGAGATACAAGCCCTTGAGGAGTTGATGTCATTATGGGAGGAGGGGGACACCGATGGTGACGAATTCTCGGACCTTTCTGATTCAGGCATTAACTTGGTGTCTCCTTCCCCCCCCACCTCCTTCAAGCCTAAATCTCGTAACTTTCCTAACTTATCCACAAACCCCAACCTTTGGGCATTTGTGCAACAAGTCACCACAGCCATTGAAGGGATGAATTCCACCTCCGCTTCTCCATCTAATCTATCCCCAGCCTTGACCAAAGCACTAAAATCTCTTCAAAACCACCCTGAATTAGTCATAAAGCCTGCCGATAAGGGTGGTAATGTGGTAGTGATGGGTATATCTTTCTACGAACAAATGTGTCACAACATCTTAAACAACCGGGACTGGTATAGACCAATATCCAAGTCACTAATTGACCATTTCACCTCGGAATATAATCAGCTAATTTTCTCAGCCTATCAAAAAGGCACGATTGACTCTAACACTTGGAATTTTTTGAATGTCAGGGAGCCAAAAACCCCTACTTTTTATTCCCTACCCAAACTTCACAAGTCCATGACCCACCCACCAGGTCGTCCCATTGTTTCTGGACGGCAAGGTCTCACCGAACAACATGCTAGCGCATTAGTTGACAAGTACTTAGCTCCTCATGTTACCTCTCTGCCTTCTTATATAAAAGATACAATCCACCTTCTCCGCATCTTAGATGGTAAATTTCTACCCAAAAACATTTGGCTGGTTGCCCTAGATGTTGAAAGCCTGTACAACATTATCCCACACAACAGAGGCATCTCGGTTATTGAAAAACAACTCCGAGAAAGAGGTTCTAAATACGATGCTTATGGAGACTTTGTTCTCGAACTCCTTAAGTTCATACTGACGCGCAATTATTTCATTTTTGGCTCCTCCCACTACCTCCAGGTACAGGGTGTGGCTATGGGCACCAAGTGTGCCCCCTCATACGCCAACCTGTACCTGGGGGGTGGGAGAGAGAACTTTTTGACATGGCCCACTCCATTTCTCTCCTGTCCAAGGTAACAGCTTGGTACAGGTATATAGATGATATACTACTTCTCTGGTCAGGTACCAGAGAAGAATTGATGCTGTTTATGGATCATCTAACCCATAACTCATACAGTCTCAAGTTCACCATGGAGTGCAGCCAGTCTCAGATCCACTTCCTGGACCTTCAGATTAATCTGCATTCCAATGGTCAGATACACACAGCTCTATATCGCAAACCCTCTTCGGGAAACACTATTCTGCACGCCAGTAGTGCCCATCCCAAACCCCTCCTCAAAAGCATCCCCTTCAGCCAGTACCTCAGACTGAAAAGAAACTGTACCCTTGAGAAAGATTTTTTGCAGGCTTCACAGGAACTATACAGCAGACTTATAGAGAGAGGTTACAGCCACTCTCTTCTAAAAAAAAGGCTTCAACAAGGCCAAAAAACGAGATAGAAAGGATTTAGTCTTTTCTAACAAATCTCCAGACACCAGGCAGCCTGTACGTCTAATCAAGCAATATTCAAAACAACATACGCAAATTAGACACATTCTAAACCAGTTTTGGCCCTTGCTAACAGCGGACTCGACAATTTCGAAATATGTCAAAGTCCACCCTGACATTACCTACCGTAGATCCCCTTCACTTCGAGATCGACTAATCAAAAGTCACTATTCGGTTGACACATCATATGTTTCCACCAGCACTGGAACTTACCAGTGCGGAAAATGTGATGTTTGCAATTTTGTAACCAATTCTAAGGTACTCGTTCTTCCTAATGGACTCACTCACAGCATTAGACATCGGGTTACCTGTGCTACCATAGGAGTCGTTTACTTGGCCTAATGCCGATGTGGCTTGTACTACATCGGCAAAACCAAGCGACCCTTCCAGGTTCGCATTCGAGACCATATTAAACCTTTATTCAAAAAAACTACCACCACGGCCATAAATAGGCATATTGCCATTCAACACAACTTTGACCCCCAGGTTATTCAATTCCCCGCACTCGAGCATGTTCCCTCAAATGCTAGAGGCGGGAGCATTGATAACACACTACTACAGTTGGAGACCAAATGGATCCATACTTTACAGGCTACTAAATATCCCGGACTTAATGAACATATCAGTTTCAAACCCTTTCTGTGACATGAGACATTCTCTAACCTTCTATTTTTATTTTCCAATTTGTGTTTTTGTTTTAAATGCGTATTCATTTACATAATTGTTGTTTTCTTTTTTCCTTTCTATTCACCCCACCTCCAGTTCTTTTCCCTTTTTCCTTCTTTCCCCTCCCTCTCGTCTTTTTCTTTTCCCTCTCCCCTCTCCCCCCCCTTCTTTCCCCCTTCCTTTCTCCCTCCCCATTTCTCTCCCCCTCTTCCCTTTCTCCACTTTTCTTCCTTTTTCTTCTCTTCATGTTCTCTTTTCCCCTCTCTCTGTCATGGTACAATATTGTGTCTTACTTATACAGTCTTAGTCATGTTTTCAATGAGAAAAAACAATCACCTGTGTATTTGTATATTGACATCTGTTATCTATGTTTAATTCAATATTGACTTTTATTTTGTCTGGTTGTATAATTGACACCTACATACTTTGTGGCCCTCTGTTTTTTGGTATATACGAACATATCATATTCATTGGTATATTTCCTATTTGTTTTGTCACATTATGTTTACACTGGGACCATGTTATTCTATATGCACTTTTGCGTCTATGTGGCTGAACCACGTGGGCTGATGCGCAGGGACATCCCCTCCGCCCCTACAGACCTATGGGGCGGCTTGGGAGTTTTGGGTACCAGATCCCCCCCTTCCCTGCGCCTCTCCCCATGTCCTGTCTCCCAGGCGGAGGCCTTCATCCCTGGGTCTCGTCATTCCCTGTTTCCCTTTCTTTCCCTGGAGAGGTCAGGCATCGACCCCCTGCAGTGGTGGGCGGGGCTTGCATTGTTGTTGTCTGCACGGACGCCCAGGGCAGTACATTTCATGTCTGCCCCAGATGTCAGCGCACCGCCCGTTCTACCCGGCCTCCTCGTATTCCATACTGCTGAGGGAGCTTTGGGCTGCGCTGCCGGATCACCTCTGACGGCGCCTCCCACCTCCCATTGGCTACACTGGACCTGGGTGTCCGGAGCTTGCGCCTGCGGTGCATCTTGGACCCTGTAGTCCTCGGTGTGCTGCCAAGTTGCGCATGCGCCGACGCCTCTACTCAGCACCCGCACACCTGATCATCCTTTGATCTGACGTGGGGGGGATATTAAAGCCGGCACGTCCTTGTATCCAGCTGGACATGACCAACGCCTGTACAAGCCTGTACATACTGGCAAGGTAACTTGATTGCTTCTCATTTTTTAGCACCCCCTAATTATTCTCCTCTATATGCTTAACTTAGCTCTCACTTATCCTCTCTCAGGATCCCCAGATATTGACAAGGTCTCATCCATCATTTCTCATATACAATATGAGCAGCGATTCTGGACAGCTATATGCCTTATAATTAACAAAATATAAAAAGTGTAGCGCTAAAGTGCAAACCTCTGTGTGAGATTAGGAGAGAGGAATCTATTCCACATTTAAGTAAAGAATAACCACATCTAGTCTCAAAACTGCACAAATTAGCAAAATGAATTCTAAGTGTATAGTCTAATAGCATATAAAACGCTCATTCATCAATGGTGAGAAAGGCATAAAGAATCTCAAAAATATGAAATAAAAATGGTGAAAAGAATATTGTGACAAACAAAGTGATAATTTAAAATGTCCGCATTTCTGGTGGTAATGAGATGTAAATAACAAACATAGTGGTGTTAGTGAAATGTCCACAAATCTAGTAGGAGGTGTAGCCACCGAATGAAGCCTGAAGATTGTCTAGTCCCAATGATACATCATGCAGATGAAGCGAATTCAATCTAATGCGGATGATATATTGATATCTCCTCAGCAATGATCCGAATCAACATAAGGGATAAAGCACTCTTACCGACTTTGGTGGACTCACAGGCCCTTGGCGGTGAGTCAAACGGGCTTGCACTGTCTTGAGATGAATGACAGTATGAGAGTGGACCGTGCACTGGTGGACTTCCTCCTCAGATGGGGGACCAGGATCCTGCCCGGATGGTCTAAACGATCACCGTCCTTGTCAGCATTGGTAAACCATGTATAAAGAAAAAACAAGGAGCCTCCACATGGTGTAAATCCAAAAAATTCAATTGGCATTTATTTGATCAGTCACGATCATCAGACAATCCATAAAAATATATAAAAGTAGTAGAATCGATTCCAACAATAAAAAGCAAGCGTGGTGACCCAATGGTCTCCTTGCTGTACCCAGCCACCCACACCACGCTTGCTTTTTATTGTTGGAATCGATTCTACTACTTTTATATACGTCAAGGGGGGTTGTGACCAATCCACACTGTTTTTGCAGGAGAGCACCAACATGCCTCCATCCCAATATATGCAAAAAAATGGGGGGACAGAAGCGGGACTTTGTATGAGGCATGTGGGTGAGTATGTTGAGCTAAATGGTAAGTGTTGAGGTACAAATAAATAAAAAAATAAAAATAAAAAAATACATGTAATCTCCACAGATAGTAATAGAAGATAATCATGGTATAAAAGTTTTATTGGCATAGGTATTTGGGCCGGATATAATCAAAAGGGACACATTTGAGACCATAGTAAAACGTGTTAACAACAATATATAGACAAGCAGGGTTCATGAATTGGTTGTACAGTTACAAGAACACATATACATTGTACAATCAGTAAGTGCATCAATAGATCTAAACTCAATGCGTTTCTTGGCTTTAAACCAATCATCAGGAGTCCGATGCAATTTAACTGTATCAAAAACAATAAAGTATCTATTAATGTGTGAATAGATATTTGTAGAAAAGATATACTGAAAATGTAATTTTCTGTATACTCACAAGTTTATGCAATAATTGATGATGATCTGTGTTACAATACGGTATTAGTCTGGGTCCATAGAGTCTCGCCCGGGGTTGAGGCAGAGAGCACACCCAAATATCGTCAGCCACGGAAGCCAAGGTGACACAAGCACCCACAAAAACCGGCAGGCAGGGACGTCTGGCAAGGCCAAGGAGTGTGGATGAGCTAGGGAAAAATGGTGATAATGAGGAAAAGTGTGTGAGCTGATAGATAAGTGGTGGTGGGAATGGAATGGGTGGAGGCGGCATAGCATAGCCGTGGGTGTGTGGAAGGGAACTGAAACAAAACAGGTGTGAGAGTGATTGGAGAGATAGGGAGTGTGCACAGCAAGACACCATTGCTGTGATAGATAAAGCAAAGTGACAGAGTGTGAGGAAATTACCTGTGTGATGGGTGCCCAGCCGAGCCAGATGTCTAGCATGCATGACGGGATCGTGGGGTGCCCGGCCAGAGACAGCCTTATATTGCCGCAGATATGTGGCGCGCTCATGCCAACGTCATGCGCGGGCGTGATGGTGAGGGGAGGGGAGGCCAATCGGTGCGGCCACCCACCATCCCATACAGCGCCTGAGCCCGGAGGAGGAAAACCACTAAACGTCCCGTATGCGGCGGCATGGACGCCGCAGGCGGGATGTAGGGAGCATGACGCCGATGCGCTGAGGCCAGGGCCCGCCCACGTCATAGACAAGAGGGTGATGGGTCCTGGGCTGGGCGCGTCGCAACCCCGGGGAGTAGACAAGACGGATCCCAGCATCACAAGTGTGCAGGAACCAAATAGATGACAGATGTATAAACTTGGAAAGGGAGGAAAAAAGCTAAAGCAACTCAATAATGAGTGCAAAAGCAATAGCAGAAACAGGCATGTCTTTGCCTTGAATAAAATCAATGTAGCAAAGGAAACAATAATATATTCAATCTTTGCACAGGATACATTCTCTGTGCAAGGACGTATAAGGTATAAAGAGCTTTAGCCCTGAATTAAATCAGTATTTGTCTGGCTAAAGAAAAGCAAAAAATAACAAAAAATAAAATATAAGTAAAAAAAAGTAAAAAAAGTAAAAAAAACTTTAGCCCTGAATTGAATCAGTTATTTGTTTAGCTAAAGAAATAAACAAGAATAAAATAGAATGAAAACATTAGCCCTGAATTAAATCGGTAGTTTATCTGACTAAAGGAAAACAAAGTAAAGAAATTAGACAAAGAGTGAAAAAATAAATAAATAAATAAAAAGTTGAAGAAGGCAAAAGCAGTTTACGCCCTGAAAGAAATCAGTATTGGTTTGGCTAGGGGGAAGTAGCAGAATGAAGGAAGGAGGAAAGTGGTTAAAAAAAGTAAACATATATGTATCAATGATGAAAAAAACTGTATGACATGGGGAACAGATCAAGACCAAAATTGTGTTGTACTGTGTTGAAACAGTAAAATATGGAGAAAAAGAGGGGAGGTTGGTGGGACAGTGGATAAGACAAAGGATGAAACTGATGTTTAGTACTATATGAAATCGGTATGCGGATGCAGTTACACAGAGTAGAGGTGTGTAGACAAAAGATTATATATAAACAACTCTTGCATTGCAATCAGTCAATGAACAAGAGGAGGACCGTAGGTCTCAATAAGATAATTTAAAGATGACGAGTAAAAGAAAAAAGAAAAAGAAGAAAGAAAAGAAAAAGGGAACAGAGAGTAGCAGTGTGTCAAATGAAGGGTGGGATGGGGAATGGGACAAGATATCAGAGCATGAATGACGGGTAAATTATAGTAAAGATGTGTGAGCATGAATAGGTGGAATAATTTGGTCACAGAAAGCGGGTGTTTGCCACCCTGGTTATCATACGTCAAGGGGGGTTGTGACCAATCCACACTGTTTTTGCAGGAGAGCACCAACCTGCCTCCATCCCAATATATGCAAAAAAATGGGGGGACAGAAGCGGGACTTTGTATGAGGCATGTGGGTGAGTATGTTGGGCTAAATGGTAAGTGTTGAGGTACAAATAAATAAAAAAATAAAAATAAAAAAATACATGTAATCTCCACAGATAGTAATAGAAGATAATCATGGTATAAAAGTTTTATTGGCATAGGTATTTGGGCCGGATATAATCAAAAGGGACACATTTGAGACCATAGTAAAACGTGTTAACAACAATATATAGACAAGCAGGGTTCATGAATTGGTTGTACAGTTACAAGAACACATATACATTGTACAATCAGTAAGTGCATCAATAGATCTAAACTCAATGCGTTTCTTGGCTTTAAACCAATCATCAGGAGTCCGATGCAATTTAACTGTATCAAAAACAATAAAGTATCTATTAATGTGTGAATAGATATTTGTAGAAAAGATATACTGAAAATGTAATTTTCTGTATACTCACAAGTTTATGCAATAATTGATGATGATCTATGTGTTACAATACGGTATTAGTCTGGGTCCATAGAGTCTCGCCCGGGGTTGAGGCAGAAAGCACACCCAAATATTGTCAGCCACGGAAGCCAAGGTGACACAAGCACCCACAAAAACTGGCAGGCAGGGACGTCTGGCGAGGCCAAGGAGTGTGGATGAGCTAGGGAAAAATGGTGATAATGAGGAAAAGTGTGTGAGCTGATAGATAAGTGGTGGTGGGAATGGAATGGGTGGAAGCAGCATAGCATAGCCGTGGGTGTGTGGAAGGGAACTGAAACAAAACAGGTGTGAGAGTGATTGGAGAGATAGGGAGTGTGTACAGCAAGACACCATTGCTGTGATAGATAAAGCAAAGTGACAGAGTGTGAGGAAATTACCTGTGTGATGGGTGCCCAGCCGAGCCAGATGTCTAGCATGCATGACGGGATCGTGGGGTGCCCGGCCAGAGACAGCCTTATATTGCCGCAGATATGTGGCGCGCTCACGCCAACGTCGTGCGCGGGCGTGATGACGCGGTGAGGGGAGGGGAGGCCAATCGGTGCGGCCACCCACCATCCCATACAGCGCCTGAGCCCGGAGGAGGAAAACCACTAAACGTCCCGTATGCGGCGGCATGGACGCCGCAGGCGGGATGTAGGGAGCATGACGCCGATGCGCCGAGGCCAGGGCCCGCCCACGTCATAGACAAGAGGGTGATGGGTCCTGGGCTGGGCGCGTCGCAACCCCGGGGAGTAGACAAGATGGATCCCAGCATCACAAGTGTGCAGGAACCAAATAGATGAGATCAAACAATAAAAAGCAAGCGTGGTGACCCAAGGGTCTCCTTGCTGTACCCAGCCACCCACACCACGCTTGCTTTTTATTGTTGGAATCGATTCTACTACTTTTATATATTTTTATGGATTGTCTGATGATCGTGACTGATCAAATAAATGCCAATTGAATTTTTTGGATTTACACCATGTGGAGGCTCCTTGTTTTTTCTTTATACATGGTTTACCAATGCTGACAAGGACGGTGATCGTTTAGACCATCCGGGCAGGATCCTGGTCCCCCATCTGAGGAGGAAGTCCACCAGTGCACGGTCCACTCTCATACTGTCATTCATCTCAAGACAGTGCAAGCCCGTTTGACTCACCGCCAAGGGCCTGTGAGTCCACCAAAGTCGGTAAGAGTGCTTTATCCCTTATGTTGATTCGGATCATTGCTGAGGAGATATCAATATATCATCCGCATTAGATTGAATTCGCTTCATCTGCATGATGTATCATTGGGACTAGACAATCTTCAGGCTTCATTCGGTGGCTACACCTCCTACTAGATTTGTGGACATTTCACTATCACCACTATGTTTGTTATTTACATCTCATTACCACCAGAAATGCGGACATTTTAAATTATCACTTTGTTTGTCACAATATTCTTTTCACCATTTTTATTTCATATTTTTGAGATTGTTTATGCCTTTCTCACCATTGATGAATGAGCGTTTTATATGCTATTAGACTATACACTTAGAATTCATTTTGCTAATTTGTGTAGTTTTGAGACTAGATGTGGTTATTCTTTATTTAAATGTGGAATAGCTTCCTCTCTCCTAATCTTCTCACACAGAGGTTTGCACTTTAGCGCTACACTTTTTATATTTTGGTATTTTGCACAATTTGGTCTTATTGTAGTGTTGGCTGCTGTTCAACTTTTCTGATTGGCGCGGTATTTTTTATCCATTTTGTTTATGCCTTATAATTAACCTACAGGGTAAGCCCCTCTCCATTACTACCTCTCACCCCTCTAGAGAAACGTTGTTTTCCTCTCAGGTCACATAGTTCATTCTCTACTTTCCCTTATTCCATGTATATCTTTTCAGATTAGTATCCATCACCCTGTCAGGCAGTCTAGCTTGTCTCCCAATCTCTCTTCAGGCAATTTGGTCTCACCACACAACCTGTTTTTAAAGCGTAAGTCTTTTTGAGGCCCTGTTGCCCTATACAATTTTTGTACGGTCATTGACCCGACTTATATTCTGGATAATTGTGTGTTTTACACACATTTCTAGCTTGCATAGTCATTATACTCTCCTAATCCAAAATATATTTGATTGCCAGGTCTTTTATATGCCCCCTGCAGACATAGATACGGTGCAACTCTGTCTCTCCTCGGCTGGGGTTCCCCCGTTGGGCCTCCCCTGGGTGTCTGGCTTTCAGGTATGTTCTTGCTCCTGGGGTTCTGTTATAGGCCTCCCTTTGTGAGATATGTTCAGCCGCATGCCTTGATGCATATCATTTTCCATACCAGTTTATATCTGAATGTTCATTTCTCTGTATGTTTACATGATGTTTTTTTTGTATTTCTACGCATAGATTCTTATATATCCAAACTAGCTCTCACTATTCCCTGAGGAAGCCAATGCTTTGGCGAAACATGTAGGAAACTGAGCTCTTGCTTTGAAGGCCGTTCACCTTTGGCCCACCCTACTGCACCTTTGGTCATGTATTTTATATACGTGAATCTCAGCCAATGATTTTATCGTTTTCTGTATGCATTGAATTTTGAATTTTGCTAAATAAAGTATTTTTGTATTTTTATATATTTGCTATCCTATCCTCCTATTTTTGCTTTCTCTGGCACCACTATAATCCCTCCTCCCTATTTGTTATAAACCCATTGAATTCTTCTTGGCGCAAGTCAAGAGGGACCTTTCCAAAGTTAACTGGAAATATAAGGGCCTGGATAACCTCTTCTCAGGAAGAGAGGAAAGCACTGAGGGAAATTGAAGAGGCCCCTGGCATTGTTATCAAGGGCAGCGATAAGGGAGGTAATGTGGTCCTCCTCACTGAGGATCAATATGAGAATGAAGTAAAAAGATTGCTTGCTGATGAATCTACCTACCGAAAGCTTCATTCCAGTCCCTTTCCTGCCATTGTCAATGCCCTTAACTACCTACTGAGTCTCGGTTTGGAAGAAAAACTGATCACCAGGAAAGAATTTAACTACTTACGGATTCTGCAGTTTAACACTCCGACATTCTATATCATACCTAAGCTCCACAAGTCCCTGCAGAATCTGCCCGGCAGACCCATAGTGTCTGCAGTCAATGGTCCCCTTGAAAAAGTCGGTAAATTTATTGACGCACTTATTAAGGAACTGGTACACGAGCTACCCTCATATGTGCAGGATACCAGGGATGTATTGCTGCGGCTGGACACTGTGGTTCTGTAGCTCTTCTAGTGGGGATTGACGTGGAATCGTTATACACGTCAATACCCCACGTCTGGGGACTTAGGGCTGTTCAGTTCTTCCTTGAGAGGAAATTTCCACTCCTTGGACAGCAGAATGAATTTATAGGGGAGATTCTCACCTTTCTCCTGGAGCATAACTGCTTCCAATTCCTAGGAGCTTACTATCAACAAATCAGGGGGACCTCAATGGGAGCCCCCTGGGCTCCTTCATACGCATGCCTTCATTTAGGCATGTGGGAGGAGGAGGTGGTCTATCAGTCGCCAATGTACCTCGGCCACAGTCGCATGTGCCTGAGGTACATTGACGACGTACTCATGATTTGGGACGGCTCGGAACAGGAGCTGTTACAGTTCATGAATGAACTCAACACTAATGATCGCAATATTAAACTTACTTTTACTGTCCATCCCCATACCCTCCCCTTTCTTGATTTAATTATAGGAGCAGAAAATGGCCTGATCTGCACTAAGACCCACAGGAAATCCACAGCAGCTAAAACTCTTCTTCAGGCATCCAGTGATCACCCTAAATCCCTTATTAGAGCAATACCGGTTGGCCAGTTTCTTAGAATTCGAAGAAACTGTTCTAACCAACAGGATTTTACCGCCGAAGCCAGGGACCTTTAGGATAGATTCAGGGAGAGAGGTTATTCCCATTTATGCATCAGGAAAGCCAAGAGGAGGGCCATTCAGGTAGATCGACAAAAACTCCTTGAGAACAAAGACCTTAAACCTTTGAATGAGTCACAAGAACCCTTAAGGATTATTACCAAATTTGGAGCCCATTGGGACCAAGTCAAGGCAATATTGAGCCAACATTGGCATATCTTGTCTGAGTCGCCCACTTTGGGTAATATTGTGGGTCCACGGCCCCTCCTGACTGCTCGTCGCTCCAGGAACCTAAGAGACAGCCTCATTCATTCAGAGTATAAGAGATCACCCACCCCCAATTGGCTTACCCAACTTCCACCTCTGAAAGGCATGTTTATGGTTCAATTAGATTTTATTAAGTTTTCAACAAATATATAAGACAAAGTAACAAGGGAAAAGTATAAACAATGGCAGTAACCTGACATCAGGTCTCCTGGCATATCAAAATATAAAAATACAAAAGTCAGAATAGTGCAATCACGTGATCGAGCAGCGATCATTTAAAATATAACTTTATATGAAACCCATACATGTGTGACAGTTGATTCGTAAGAATTATGTACCCTGGTCCGGGGAGCCCCATTGGGAACCTTCTGCAACCTCGGCCACAAGGGGAATGAGTAGATAAACAGGGACAAGTAGCTGTCACATATATCATCTATAATAAAGTGCAATTAATTTTAACCTGCGGAGGGTACGGACCCAAAATAATCCCCCGTAGAGGGCAGGCAAACTTGTAGAATAGATTGCATCAATAGAAGATCGAAGGAGATTTAGAAAGAGAGGTCAAGGATAAGAGGAAATCTGAGAAAAAGAAATAAGAAGAATAGTTCGTAGAGGGACAGGGAGGGGGGGGGTAGGGAGACAGCCGTCCATAAAATTAAACTTAGCGCCTTACCGAAGTTTTGCGGAAAGGCCATTTGAAGCCCTTAGGAGGAATTCGTCCCCTTAAGTCTCTGCTTGAGTTTGTCTGAAGTGGAGTAATGCCTCCACACACTCCAGACATATGAAAATTTAGCTTGTTTGTCCAGGACATTGGCCTGCATTTCTTCCATTAACATAATGTTGTTTATTTCGCTGACCCACTCCACTAAGGACAGAGGCGTGGCGGTTTTCCAGTGCCTGGGTTTAAGTTGCCTCCCTGCACTAATGGAAAATCTTCAATAAACTATTTTTTTGTGACTTTATGGTCCCGGGTAGAATGGAAAGGAGGGCAATGGTAGGAGAAGGCAATAGAGGCTTGTCATAGATATCTGAATAGATCTGGAAGATCTGTGTCCAAAATGGTAGAAGCACGTCACATTCCCACCAAATATGGAGATAGGTACCTTTCATAGAGTTGCATCTCCAGCACATATCTGAACTAGAAGGGAATATGACCCTGAGGGTTGTGGGGACCCAATACCACCTAGATAGAATTTTATAATTTTTCTCCTGCATATAGCTCGAAATTGAGGTCTTATTAGTAAAAAGAAAGGCTTTACTCCGTTCTGCCTCGGTTATTTCAATCCCAACCTCCGCTGACCATTTTGTATTATAATTAGGAAG
Organism: Aquarana catesbeiana; assembly: GCF_042186555.1. NCBI lineage: Eukaryota > Metazoa > Chordata > Amphibia > Anura > Ranidae > Aquarana > Aquarana catesbeiana. The sequence continues at coordinate 58,016,193 of NC_133329.1, forward strand.
GGCTCCATGAGTGTGCTCTAAAATTAATTTGTATATAAGAGATAGTGTGTCATGGAGTTTCAGATAGAGTACAGAGTTGTTCAAACCCAGTCAAGGGCCTATGGATTTGCTTAGAATCGTGGATCTGTTTACAGTAAGCGTCAAGGTGTCTACGAGTGAGCCAAGTCACTCTGGAGGTTGCGTCTGTTGGGGTGGATGTAAAGGTACCTAGGGTGGCGTCAACAAAATGCCGTGCCGTGGGCCATGAATCTCTATTGTAATTGTCTATAAGATGGGTGGGGTGACCTTCCGGAAATTTTAGGTTGTCAAACAAGGGAGTAAGGGGGCTGGGTTCAGAGGAAAGTGAATAGTTGTATTTCCTCCGGTACCAAATCGCCAAGGCGTCCCTGGTAAGGGGGGACAGCATTGTGATTGATTTAAACGAGTGATCAAATCCCCAGAGAAGCGCTCTTAGGTCGTACATGGAGAGGTCTTGCTCTACAAATGTGGTAGCTTTGGTCATGCGGCGGGGGAACCATTCGAGGATACGGGAGATGACTGCGGACGTATGGTATAACTCAGTCAGGTAAACCTAACCCGCCTTTCGTAATAGGAGAGCATAATAGTTTGTGTCTCAACCTCGGGTGACTACCTCTCCAAACAAATCGAATGGCCATTGACCAAAGGGAATGGAAGAAGGCCGAAGGGAGGGCTATGGGGAGGGCCTGGAATAAGTATAGGAGTTTGGGGAGAGTATCCATTTTTAGTGCGTTAATACGACCTACCCAGGACACAGCTAAGTCCATTCACTCTTCCTTTAGGTGTCTTAGTTTTTGGAGTAAGGGGCTAAAGTTCAGGGCATAAATATCCGAGGTGTGTTTCGGGATAGCCGTACCTAAATAAGAAATTGAATTCGGTTTCCATTGAAATGAAAAATTAGATTGAAGGGCGGAGAGTGTGGATTGTGATAAGGATAGGTTAAGTGCCTCCGTTTTGGAGATGTTTAACTTGTAATTACTGAGGCGGCCAAATCTGTCTATATCTGTTAGTATAGAGGGAATAGAAATGTGAGGTTTGGTTACGTACAAGAGTAAATCGTCTGCATATAGAGAAAGTTTGCAGTGAGATGAGGGGGTCTGTATGCCCTGTATATTTGGATTAGATCTAATAGCTTGGGCAAGGCGTTCAATCACCAGAGCAAACAGAAGAGGGGAAAGGGGACAGCCCTGCCTGGTGCCGTTAGTAATCGTAAAGTTAAGTGATTGGGTACCATTAACTAAAACCGTGGCAGAGGGTGTAGAGTAGAGCGACATTATACGTGTCAACATTCTCGGACCTAGACCTATTTGGGAAAGTGTGGACTGAAGAAAAGACCAACTGACCCTATCAAAGGCCTTCTCTGCATCATACGAGAGGAGGCAGGCCTGTATGTGATGACGTTGAGCAAAGGTGATTAAGTCTTTGGTCTTGGTGGTGTTGTCCCTGGCTTCTCGACCCGGGACAAACCCCACTTGATCTTTGTGTATTAATTTCGGTAGCAGAGGGGAGAGACGGTTAGCGAGGATTTTGACATATAATTTTAAGTCGATATTTAGAAGGGATATCGGTCTATAGTTGGAGCAAATGGACGGGTCTTTTCCGGGTTTAGGAATGTCTACAATTTGGGCTTGGAGTATGGAAGAGGAGGGAGCAACCTTCCCATCGAATGCGTTAAAAGCTTTCGCTAATAAAGGGGACAGTTGTGGTGCAAAGAGTTTGTAAAAACGGGAAGAAAACCCATCTGGGCCTGGGCTCTTACCCTTTTTAAGATGTTTTATGGCGGAAAGGAATTCCGTATCAGATAAAGAGGCCTCCAGATCCTCTGAATCGGATACCGAAAGAGGTGGAAGTGCCGTCTCCTGTATATAGGAGGATAAATCTAGCGAGGTAGGTGTGGTTGACGGAGTTTGAGGGGTGAGATTGTATAATGTAGAGTAGTACTGGCGGAATTCTTCGGCAATAGCCGAGTTCTGCCTGATTTAACTTTGGTGGGGGAGTTTATAAACTGAATAGGTCTTCTAGATTGGTGGGGCTGAAGGGTAGATGCAAAGTGTCTGCCGCACTTATTAGCTTGGGAGTAATAAGTAAATCGGCCTTTGTCTCGGGCTATAAGAGATCTCTCTGCGAAAATACGTAAGAGATCCCTTCTCGCATTAGAGAGGTCTAGGAGAGTCGAGTTAATAGGGTTATTTTTATGTGATTCTTCTAAGTTGGCAATGGTGGCGAGGAGACGCGTCGTATCTGCAATACGCGCACGCTTCAGTCTAGCGCCGTGTTGAATAAGTTTGCCCCGAAGTACGCATTTGAGGGCTTCCCATTTCGTAAATGGATTAGTGGTGTCATGTGCGTGATCCGAAACGAAATGTTTAATGGACTGTGCTATGTCCTGGGAGCATACCGAGTCGTTTAAAAGGTTGTCGTTTAGTCTCCAGGATGAGTTTCGATTACGTGTAGGAGTGCGTCCTAGACTCATGTGAATAGGGGCGTGGTCTGACCAAAGGGTGATTCCTATAGAAGCGGAGGGCAAAAAATCTAATAAAGATTGAGAAATAAAGAGATAATCCAGTCTACCGTAAGTGGCATGTGCAGGTGAGTAGAAAGTGTAGTCTTTAGTAGTGGGGTGTAGCATCCTCCATACATCGACAAGAGATAAGTCAGATAGGAATGTTCTCATTTTGGTCAGGGAGGTTGGGGAAATCGAGGACTTACCAGTTGAGGAGTCAAGACGAGGTATCAAGGTGGCATTGAAGTCCCCTCCCAGGATCATGTTGACTGTGCAGAATCTTTTCAACCGGGCTATCACAGAGGAGAGGAATTGTTGTTGGTTCTGGTTAGGAGAGTATATGTTAATAACAGTATAAATCACATTCATGTAAGACAAATTAAGAAAAATATACCTGCCTAACAGATCAATATAAGTGTCAAGGACGACTGGGGTAAAAGATGCGTGAAATGCTATAGAGACACCTTTTAGATTTTGCGGAGGGGTTGGTGCTGTGAAACCATACAGGATATTGAATACAGTTCTTCATACAGTTTATGAAGAATTTGTGGGATTTTATCTGATCTAAAGTGAGTTTCCTGTAAGAGAAGGATTTGCGTTCGCAATTTGTGAAAATGATAAAGTATTTGCCGTCTCTTCTCAGGGACAATAAGACCCCTACAGTTTAGTGAGGAGACTTTCAAGGCGGTTTGTGCTGCCATAAGAAAACAAGTTTATTTGACATTACTGAATAAATTAGGAGGTTCGCCGTCTCCAAAAATTGGGTGTAGGGGAGTGAAGAGGGAGAAGGAGGACATCTAGTGGTCAATGCACAGAGGAGCCCGCACACGCCGGGCAAAAATTTTACGGATAGGAACAAAATTTGATAACATTAAGTAAGACATCTCAGAGCTCCACATTGCTGTGTAGGCATGAAACAGTATAAGTAATATCCCGGGAGCACATATCCCCTATAGATAACCAATTAAATGAACAGCATGCGGAGCCATTTTCCCAGCAACAGGCCAAAAATCTATATAGAAAAAAATAATGAGGGGGGGGGGGGGGGAGGAGGGGAGAGGGGGGGAGGGGGAAGGGTAGGGATGAGACATGGTTAGGGGAGAACAAGAAATCTTTTGACGAACGGTGTTCGCATAACGGACCATCGCCCGTCAAAAGGATCAGGAGGTGCAATCAAGAACATTAATCCTGTATTAAGGAAGTAAAATAAAAGTGGGTTAGTAGTCAAATGTCCCAAAGAAATTGCAGCTGGGGACGTCACCACTGGTCGGCAACCTGTGGGGAAAAAAAAATTGGCAAAGTGACAGTGGAGTGAGTTCATCCATCAGTCGCAGAGGAAAAGTCCGACTTGGGCCGTTTGTTCTTCTTCGATCGTTTCTGCCAACCTGGTGCGGCTTTGAAGCCAGGGGTGGCTGCATGAAGAGGCCAGTCAGGAATGGAGATCTGTGGCAGATCAAAAGTTCCAAGGAACCTGGGGAGGTCGCCCAATGTGCGGAACGTCACTGACTTTCCTTCATGAGATGCAGACAGATTAAAGGGAAAACCCCAGCAGTATTTGATTTGTTTAGCTTGAAGGGCTCCGGTTAGGGGTTTCAGAGCCCGCCGCATGTCAAGAGTCAATTTGGAGATATCAGGGAGAAGAGACACGGGGGTGTCGTTGAAGTATATGGCTGATTGTGAGCGTGCAGCTTGCATGATGGCGTCTTTTACCGCATAGAAGTGGACTCTGCAGATCACATCTCTGGGGTGTTCTAGATTCGGATTCTTAGGGCCAAGAGCTCTGTGGACACGATCGAGTTCCAGTGGGGCGTCTTTATCTTTCTGGAGCAGTTCGTTGAACATAGCTGCGACTGCCGGTGCTAAATCTTTGGTTTCAACAGATTCAGGGAGACCGCGTATGCGTATGTTGTTACGTCTGGCCCTGTTTTCCAGGTTGTCCTGATGGTACATCAATTGTTGGATCTGGAGGGTATGTTCATGCAAAATAGTGTCATGCGTTTGTAGGGTGGATGCAGTCTCCTCCATATTATGTTCCACTTCCTCTATTCTATTAGTGATATCTCTGCGAAGTTCAGTCATCTCTTGTTTATATGAGCGCTCTAAGCGTTGCACACAGGCCTCAAAATCATGTCTGGTGGGGAGGGCTTTAATATATGCTTCCATGTCCCATCCACTATAGGATCTGTGGGATTCAGGGGAATGGCATGCAGAGCGAACCAAACCCGTTTCAGAGTCAGGGGGAGACCAGGGCCTTTGTCTGGTCTTCATATGTGGCGTGGAGCGCTGTGAAACAGCTCCCTGTGAGGCAGCATGTGTGCCAGGGGTCCGGGCGGGCGCCATCTTGGACGAGGGGGGGCCGGAGCGATTGTGGCCCAAATGAGTGAAAAATCTGTCAATGTCCCCTTCTGGATGTGGATCGGGGGTTCGGTGCCTGTCTCCCCCACCCCTCCTCCCCATAACAGACCTGGATGGCGGTGCTGGGAAGCGCTGAGAGCCTCGGATGAGCCGACGTGTGCGGGAGCTCCTAGAGAGAGCGTCTTACTCCTCCATGCGCCAAGCCACGCCCACTGAAAGGCATGTTTAGATGCGGCAAATGCTCGGTCTGCAGATACGTTGTACGGACATGTTCGCCGATTCTGACGGTAATAAACACTTTAAAATTCATAATTTCATTAATTGCAATACCACCAGAGTAATCTATATGCTCACTTGCCCTTGTGGGAAACATTATGTAGGCAAGACCAAGAGGCAACTTAAAGTCAGAATCGGTGAACATGTCCAAAGCATTCTCAGTAAGGACGACGAACGTCCCATTCCCCTGCACTTCATTCAATTCCATGGTGGGAACCCTGCGGGACTTACATTCAAGGGTATCTACAGGCTGAACCTCCCCCAAAGAAGGGGTGATTTCGATAGAATCGTGGATATATAATATAAATAGTATAGTATAAATAAATAAAATGACGACAAGTAGAAAAACCAAGAAAGAGAAAAGAAGAAAAAACAAAAGTAAGGGAATACAAATGGACAATTGAATGAATATAAAGAAAAATAAAATAAAATAACTTAAGATTGTTAATATGACATTAGATGATAGTTACTAACCAGGATAGGGGTCCCTACGGCCTTTCCCCTCTCCCCCCCACTATCACTTCCACCCAGAGGACGTAATTTCCAGGGTTGTCGCACTGTCATTCAACCCTCCGAACCCATTACCAGCTGTTACTCTGCAACTTATTATGACCATCAGCTCTTGGTTAGATGAATCGCCATAGATATCATCCTGTATTTAATAATAGGAGGTGTGCATGGTATATGTGCGTGGTGGCCATCTGTGTCTGTTAATGACAACGTTGTCAATTTTAATATCGGTGATGGTACCTGTTTTAAACAGTATATTTTTCTGATTGGTGTTTAAGTGATTTTTTTTCAAGAAATAGCATTTATATTATTTTGACCATTGCCTGTTCCTCCTTGATGAATTAATCTTTTTTTCTCCCCCCCTTTTTTGTGATATGCCTTTATAATTCAGAGGAACGCACCTAAACCACGGCTCTTATGCCATTGGTGTAAGCAATCGTCCCTAAATTTATACGGGCCTGGACATCACTGTATCTTTTGCCAGTTGTAATTATATTATCTAGCAGAGCCTCTGGTTCTTTTTTATCCAGGTGTTAGTTTCCTAGCCTGCTGTAGGGTGTGCAGAGCATTTTCAGCCTTGGCTGTACATTGGGGGTCGTCGTATAATTGGGCCATAGCCCTGAAGAAAGTATCAACGTAGTCAGTAATGGGGCTTCTCTGCTCTAATAGTCCATAGGCCCAAGCCTGGGGGTCGGCCAAAAGTAAGGATATAATGAAACCAACTTTAATATTCTCAAGACAAAAAGTTCTTGGTGGCAGAGCCAGGTATAGCAGACAGGCATTTTTAAAGGCCCTAAACTTTCTTCAGTCCCCCGAGAAGCGTTCGGGAATCGGCACACGTGTTTCGGGAGGTGGACCCGACACTGTCAGAGGAGATTCCCGAGGTAGCACGTCAGACGAGGTACAGGTGGGGATGGAACTTGGATCAGGAGACACAGGATCCGAAGGTAAGTGTTTCAGACGACCCTCTAATTGAACGTAGGCGCCTTTCAGCTTCTGCACTGCTTGGGTAAGTGCGGAGACCTATTGGCACATAGCCTCTTTAGGGGAAGTGCCTCTGTCGATCTCTGACATGGCTGGATTATACTGTCAGATGCGAATATGGAGATCGAGATGCTAAGAGGGCTCCCCTTGCGGATAAGTGCAGCGCGTTCCTGGATTTGGGAACAGGAAGCGCGGTGCCCAAAGAAGCACGGTTGGCCAGGTGCTTGTTTGCAGTCCGATGAGCTCGGCCACTGAGGGATGGCCAATGCTGGCGAAGCAGAACTTGCTGTGTTCAGGTAAATGGAGAAACCAAGAGACAGGCCAGGGGTCATACACGGATAAGTCAGTCCAGAGTAAATACAGGGGCGAGCCAAGGTCATTCACAGGCAGTGTCCAGGTACAAGCCGAAGGTCAAGCCAGGAGATCAGGATGCAGAAGCAGAGTCCAGAAGCAGGCCAAGGGTCAAACCAGGAGATCAGGAAGCAAGGTCAAGGCAAGCCGGGTCACAACGGGTATTCACGGATTAGGAAGCAAGGTCAAAATACACAAGCGAGCTGAGGGGATAATCCAGCAACATCCTGTGGTCACTGGCTGGTTTAAATAGGGCCACTGGCGCCACCGTCGTGCATGCGCCGTATTGCGCAGGCGTCAAATAAACAGACATGTTGCTTATCAACCTTTTTTCCCCTTTGCTTGCTGGCAGACCTGGTTCCCCTGTACTGCTCCCTTGCCATGGGCATGGCGGCTCGTTTATCTCCGGGAGCTGCGATGCACAAATGGGGAGGTCTCTCCCCTGCTGTCTCCGCCCCTCCCTTCCATGGGGGGGGCAGAGCCACCATGTGCATCGGCGTCATGCCTCTTTGCCCAATGGGAGACCTCCTCAGCGGTGTCCCCATCTCCATGGCAATGTGCATCATCCCTAGGCGATGGGCGGGGATCGCGATTGCGTCCCGCCGTATCTCGGCGGGCGCATTGCGGTTCCTCCCCTCTACCGCCGGTCCGCATGACGTTAGGGGCGGAGGCCGCAGCGGACGTCCGGGTATTTAGGCGGGGGCTCCAGCATGGCAGATCTTTCCTCCTTGGTTCTTGGTTTCCCCACACATGGGCGAGAGATCCCACCACAATGGTAGGTTACAACCACATACCTTTATATTTTATATATGCGATCCTTCATATATACTCGGTGGGATATCCACTCCTACATATCCTCTCACATACTAATTTTGCTTTTTATTTCTCATCTCCTTTTACCCTAGCTTACTTTTCTTCACCATTACTTCACCACATCCACATCCTGCCTCATCTGTTCCCCTTCTCCCTCGTTTTCATCATTTCTCCTTCACCTCCCTCTATATCTTCCTCTTTTCTTTAAAAACAACCCCCTCCCTTCTTCTTCTTTTCCTCATGTTCTCCAGGACTTCCTGTATATTTTGTACTTATGCACGCAATTTCAGCCTTATATGCTAACTAGAGACTAACTATTACCTGACATATATTTTTACTCCATTACAGTGAGCATGCCTCTGAAGATTTCTACACCTTCAGCATGCCCTCCCTTGTGTTCTTTTTACTCAAACACACAATTTTATACTCTTAGGATTTTTTATATGTTATCGTCTCTGATATATATATATATATATATATATATATATATATATATATATATATATATATATATATCTATCCATATTTATACCCATATATCCTTATATTCCACTCTATATATTCTATTACAGCGAGCGTGTCTTGCAAGACTCATGGGTGTCACTTTGGTTCACATTTTTCTTTCACCTCCTTGCCACGCCTGCCCCGCGTCTGGCCTTGGTCCTCTTTGCTGCGGTCTCCGTCCCTTCAGCTCCCAGGGGAGATGTTCCCCGCTGACCCTCGCTTGGGATCAGACTCTGAAGCCAACCGTCCAACCTGTAAGTATGGGATCATTAGTTTCGGCCTCATGCCTTCGTCCTAATCATAATCCATATTTCAATACATATTTTACTTGTCCTTTTCAGACACCAGATGTACACATCAGCCCCTGATGATGCGAGTAGAGCTTGCGAAACGCGTTGGGTTAGAGATGTATCATGTATATCTGTACTACAAATACTTTGTGAAATTATATCATTATGGCTATGTTTAGAGGACTATTATGCTATGTTGCTGTTCTTATGAAACTGTTATTTATGATCATGTTTTATATTGGATGATGTTTATACAAATAAAATTTGTTACCTCTCATTACACATCTTGTTGACCTTGTGATCATCATGGACACCTCACTCAAAGTCCCGCGGGCGATAGTCTGTTTCTGTATATTGCGCGTGCGCTGATGCGCACCGGCGTGCACCAATGCACGCTGACGCGTGGCGCACGCTCGTGCACGTCTCGGGATCCTCCCTGGGCGTCCACGGAGGGTCTGGGCCACATTGCCAGTACTAGGACGGTCATGTCCCTGACAGGGGGGGCCTGATGTAATGGTGGGGGCTCTGATGTGATGGAGCGGGTGCTCTTATGTGATAGATGGAGGGGGTTCTGATGTGGTGGAGGGAGCTCTGATGTGATAGATGGAGGGGGTTCTGATGTGATGGATAGATGGAGGGAGCTCTGATGTGATAGATGGAGGGAGCTCTGATGTGATAGATGGAGGGAGCTCTGATGTGATAGATGGAGGGAGCTCTGATGTGGTGGAGGGAGCTCTGATGTGGTGGAGGGAGCTCTGATGTGGTGGAGGGAGCTCTGATGTGGTGGAGGGAGCTCTGATGTGATAGATGGAGGGAGCTCTGATGTGATAGATGGAGGGAGCTCTGATGTGATAGATGGAGGGAGCTCTGATGTGATAGATGGAGGGAGCTCTGATGTGGTGGAGGGAGCTCTGATGTGGTGGAGGGAGCTCTGATGTGGTGGAGGGAGCTCTGATGTGATAGATGGAGGGGGTTCTGATGTGGTGGAGGGAGCTCTGATGTGATAGATGGAGGGAGCTCTGATGTGATAGATGGAGGGAGCTCTGATGTGAAATGGGGGCTCTGATTAGGATTGCCACCTCATCCCTTTAAACCCGAACACATATTGATTACACACACAGGTTCTGTGGCTGATTAAGTTGGTAATTAAACTCACTCACTTATCTGCATTTAATTAGTCTCAGAACCTGTGTAATTCATATGTATTCAGGTTTAAAGTGATGAGGTGGCAACCCTAGCTCTGATGTGACGGAGGGGCTCTGATGTGACGGAGGGGCTCTGATGTGACGGAGGGGCTCTGATGTGACGGAGGGGCTCTGATGTGACGGAGGGGCTCTGATGTGAAATGGGGGCTCAGATGTGATGGAGGGGGCTCTGATGTGAAATGGGGGCTCTGATGCGAGTACACCCCTAAGTGAAAATGTCCAAATTGTGACTAATTAGCCATTTTCCCTCCCCGGTGTCATGAGTGGAGGACAGAGGAGCCTATTAAAGAAGAAGATACAGGTCTGTGAGAGCCAGAAATCTTGCTTGTTTGTAGGTGACCAAATAATTATTTTCCACCATAATTTGCAAATAACGTCTTTAAAAAATCAGACAATGTGATTGTCTGGATTTGTTTCCACATTTTGTCTCATAGTTGAGGTATACCTATGATGACAATTACAGGCCTCTCTCATCTTTTTAAGTGGGAGAACTTGCACAATTGGTGGATGACTAAATACTTTTTTGCCCCACTGTAAGCATGATAATAATCTTATAAATGATAGTGTATGTTTAGACATTACCCACATTTACCCCCTAATCTCTTTCTTCCCCCCCCCCCCTCTAGATCACTGGTACCTAACATGCGGCATGCATGCCGTGTGTGGCCTGCCAGTTTTTTGAGCACCAGTGAGGCAGTACAGTGTTTTGGCACTGAAAGAAAGGTAAGTGATCACCAATGAGGGGGATTGAGGGGTTAACTTTCACTGCCATGATTACCAATGCAGCAGGGATGGGGGGGTGGGATTAATAATTTCACTGCCAGTGATCACCAATGCTGGAGGAAGGGTTAATAGCACTGACGCCAGTGCTGGGGGCTATTATTGCTGCCACCGACACCAATGTTGAGGGTTAATTTTGAGTCCACTGACAGCAGTGCTTGGGATTATTATTGCACTCACTGACACCAATGCTAGAAAGTATTAATACGTTCATTGACACCAATGTTGGGGGTTGTTATTGCACTCGCTGACTCAAATTGGGGGAGGGGGGTTATTATTGCATCCACTGACGCCAATGATGGGGGTTATTATTGCATCCACTGACGCCAATGCTGGGGGTTATTTTTGCACTCACTGACATCTATGCTGTTGGGTATTATTGCATCCACTGACATCAGTGATAGGGGGTTAATTTTTCATTCACTGATACCAATGCTGGGGGTTATTATTGCATTCACTGATACCAATGCTGGGGATTATTATTGCATCCACTGGTACCAATGCTGGGGGTTATTATTGCATCCACTGGTACCAATGCTGGGGGTTATTATTGCATCCACTGGTACCAATGCTGGGGGTTATTATTGCATCCGCTGACACAAACGATGGGGGTTATCATTGCATCCATTGACAACAGTCTTGTGTGTTATTATTGCACTCACTGACATCAATGCAGGGTGTTATTATTGTGTCCGATAACACCAATGATGAGGTTTTATTATTGTATCCACTGACACCAATGATGGGGTTATCGTAGTACAACTTCTTCACTGTGCATTGCGAAATACAGCAGCACTAACATTTTTGGGCATTGAGGTGTGGTATAGCCCATTCATTTTGAATAGACTGCCGAACTTGATGCAATACGACTCATTGCACAAAAACGCACTCCTATTTTGTGGTCCTCTGGAAGTGTCTGGACCGTGCTTGAGACCCTCTTTAATTTTTAAGTTGACCACCACTGCTATAGCTCATGTAGATATTATTTGTGTTATGCTGCCATCTTGTGGTTGTATTACAAAAGGACAACCCTTCCAAGATGGAATGCGGATTCTTTTTAATCCTGAGCCCAGGTTTACTCCTCATATGCTGTGCTCCTGCATTGAGGAAGATGTGCTGAATGACAGCCAGGCTTAGGAGCCTCCCCTTTTATTTGTATCCTAGTAATCATCTGGCTGATAAAATTTTAAGCAAATACATCTTTTCTCTTATACCACAGGCGCACCAACATTGCACAGCATATCATACCTGGGAACTATATGGGAATGGGTGCCGAGTGGTGGGCAGGGCTAAAAACGGCATGCTTAGAACATTGCAGTGAATAGAGGACACGGCAAAATTGCGCTAACAATGGGAGGGTCCTAAAACACGAGCCTACGCACAGGGTGCAGGTGTCAGAAGTATGTAACATGCATAGTGCAGGGGTCTGGGTAATGTACTTAGTAGAGTGGTCTGAGTTGGGTAAAGAACCTAATGCAGGGGTCTTGGGTGGGTAAGATACATAGGGCAAGGGTCCGGGGTGGGTAACCCACATAATCCAGGGGTCTAGGATGGGTAATATACCTAGTGAAGGGGTCTATAAATGGTAACGTAGCTGTACTGAAGATGCTGGTGCTGGTCCAGTCTGTGAACTGAAAGACTGCCAAAGTATATGCAAAAGAGGTGACCTGTTGTATTGTGACATAACATCACTGGGCCACGATACAACAGGACTATAGCAGCAAAGTTAAACCGAACGGTGTGATTAAATGCTTTTAATTTTTAAAAATGGTGTCGTTTACATTTGGGTAAATCGAAAGTGATGTAAGGTCATGGCTTCCAGTTCCCTATATCATAGAGGCGATCAGAGCCGTGCCGGTCTTTGCTCATCTCTATGATCAGCTGGGGGAAGCACTGGCTGGTCAATCAGGTGGGACGGGACAGCCCGGTGAAGCCGCGGGAGGGGTTGGGGGATGTCCCCTCCCCGTGTTTGTAAAAGCTATCCAGCAGCAAGTTAGCCACTAGGATTGCTTTTACAAGAGAACTTTTACAAGTATTACCACTTGAATTCTAGCGACGTACTGGTCGTCAAGTAGCTAAACATGTTTACAGGCGCTTAGGTGCAGTTAAGTAAATGTATATGCATCTAAGCGCGTTTGCACACTCACATGCACACAGGATCTGTATAAACACGGATGCATTGCTGCTCTATTTTTTTTTTTTTCAAGCTGCTAAAGGCAGCACTACATAACACCACAAGCAGCTGTACACTGTTTTTTTACACCCATGTGATTGAGGCCTTTACATCTGTTCAGTTTATGTTCTTTTTTTAGACAAGAAACATTTTTTGTTTATACTTTTGTCACCTATGATTGGTTTCTGCCACAACTAAAAAAAAGATGCAAAAACTGATGTAGACTGATGGCTTCATGTACAATTGGCCGCGGGAAAACGCAAAACGTGGCAAAATTGCTGGACGTTTTTGCTCCGGTTTTGCTCCATTATGCGTTTTCCCATGGCCGGCGGTCAAAAAGTTCCTATCCTGAACGTGATTCTTCTGTGTTCAGGAGATGGGGGTTGAAGCTCGTTTAACCACAGCAGCTCCTAAACTCTGCTAAAAGCCTGCGTGGACATGGACACAGTGGGGTTGTTTTTTTTAAAGGCAAATACAGTGCATCCGGAAAGTATTCACAGCGCTTCACTTTTTCCACATTTCCAAAATGGATTAAATTCATTATTTTCCTCAAAATTCTACAAACAATACCCCATAATGACGACGTTAGAGAAGTTTGTTTGAAACCTTTGCAAATTTATTAAAAATAAAAAACAAATGTATTTACAGCCTTTGCTCAAAAATTTGGTGAAGCACCTTTGGCACCAATTACAGCCTCAAGTCTTTTGGAGTATGATACTACAAGCTTGGCACACCTATTTTTGGGCAGTTTCTCCCATTCTTCTTTGCAGGACCTCTCAAGCTCCATCAGGTTGGATGGGGAGTGTCGGTGCACAGCCATTTTCAGATCTCTCCAGAGATGTTCAATCAGGTTCAAGTCTGGGCCACTCAAGGACATTCTCAATTTCACAGAGTTGTCCCGTAGCCACTCCTTTGTTGTCTTGGTTGTGCGCTTAGGGTCGTTGTCCTGTTGGAAGATGAACCCTCGCCCCAGTCTGAGGTCCAGAGCGCTCTGGAGCAGGTTTTCATCAAGGATGTCTCTGTACATTGCTGCATTCATCTTTCCCTCGATCCTGACTAGTCTCCCAGTTCCTGCCGCTGAAAAACATCCCCACAGCATGATGCTGCCACCACCATGCTTCACTGTAGGGATGGTATTGGCCAGGTGATGAGTGGTGCCTGGTTTCCTCCAGACATGACGCTTGCCATTCAGGACAAAGAGTTCAATACTTGTTTTATCAGACCAGAGAATTTTGTTTCTCATGCTCTGAGAGTCCTTCAGGTGCCTTTTGGCAAACTCAAGGCGGGCCGTCATGTGCCTTTTACTGAGGAGTGTCTTCCATCTGGCCACTCTACCATACAGGCCTGATTGGTGGAGTGCTGCAGAGATGGTTATTCTTCAGGAAGGTTCTCCTCTCTCCGCAGAGAAACACTGGAGCTCTGTCAGAGTGACCATCGGGTTCTTGGTCACCTCCCTGACTAAGTCCCTTCTCCCCCGATCGCTTAGTTTGGCTGGGCGGCCCGCTCTAGGAAGAGTCCTGGTGGTTCCAAACTTCTTCCATTTATGGTATTTGCTCTGTAGCTTGTGCAAGTTATATTTTGTTAACCTTTTGAAGTGTGATATATTCATTTTTGTTTTTGTTTTTTTATTCTTTCCACGCATCCAAGGTTGAACATATCATGTTTTTTATACTTAAATACCCTTGTCCCCTTTTCCTGATGAAGCCGTCTGGGCGAAACTTGTTGAAATTTCTGGACGTGGGAATATCTTGTATGTGACTACAGTACTCTCATTTGTCAGTGATAGCAAATGTGTATATACCTATGACCGTAACTGTACTCCTTACTTTTATACTGTTTTTCTAAATAAATACTTTGTATATTTTTATATATTAAAAACTGTGTCGTTTCCTATACGATGTACCCCTAAAGTCCCATTCCCTTTATCTATTTGCTTTATCAATTTTAGGGATGTTGGCACCCTTATTTGTTGGGTTTATTTGGAGCTGACCTCTAACCAGCTTTTTGACTACTTCTTCCATTTATGGATGATGGAGGCCACTGTGCTCATTGGGACCTTCAATGCTGCAGACATTTTTCTGTGCCCTTCCCCAGATCTTTTCTCCCTCTACAATCCTGTCTCGGAGGTCTACAGGCAATTCCTTGGACTTCATGGCTTGGTTTGTGCTCCGACATGCACTGTTAACTGTGGGACTTTCTATAGACAGGTGTGTGCCTTTCCAAATCATGTCCAATCAACTGAATTTACCACAGGTGGACTCCAATCAAGTTGTAGAAACATCTCAAGGATGATCAGTGCAAATAGGATGTACCTGAGCTCAGGGGCGTTGCTAGGTCTACAAAAGATCTGGGGCTAGAGCCCATAGCAACATAGTAAAGAAAGTCATACGCTTGGGCGGGCATACACATGTATATAATATACGTGCGTGTATATATCCCCAGAGAGCCCCCCCTTACATCAGGGTTCCGAGAGAGCCTCCCCCTTGCATCAGGGTTCCCAGAGACCCTCCCCCTTGCATCAGGGTCCCCAGAGAGCCTCCCCCTTGCATCAGGATTCCCAGAGAGCCTCCTCCTTGCATCAGGGTCCCCAGAGAGCCTCCCCCTTGCATCAGGGTCCCCAGAGAGCCTCCCCCTTGCATCAGGGTCCCCAGAGAGCCTCCCCCTTGCATCAGGGTTCCCAGAGAGCCTCCCCCTTGCATCAGGGTTCCCAGAGAGCCTCCCCCTTGCATCAGGGTTCCCAGAGAGCCTCCCCCTTGCATCAGGGTTCCCAGAGAGCCTCGCCCTTGCATCAGGGTCCCCAGAGAGCCTCCCCCTTGCATCAGGGTCCCCAGAAAGCCCCCCCCCCTAAATCAAGGTCCCCAGAGAGCCCCCCCCACTTACATCGGGGTCCCCAGAGAGCCTCCCCTCCCCTTGGGGACCCCTGCAGAGACTCGGAGCTATGGGCCCCAGATTCGGGGCTATAGCCCCAAAAGCCACCCCCTAGAGACGCCACTGCCTGAGCTCAATATTGAGTGTCATGGCAAAGGCTGTGAATACTTTATGTACATGGGATTTTTTTTTGTTTTTTATTTTTAATAAACTTGCAAAGATTTCAAACAAACTTCTTTCACGTTGTCATTATTAGATATTGTTTGTAGGATTTTGAGGAAAATAATGAATTTTGGAATAAGGCTGTAACATAACAAAATGTGGGAAAAGTGAAGCGCTGTGAATACGTTCCAGATGCAATGTGTAGACTGTGCCCTCTGCAAGTGCAGTTGCTCCAGAGCTTAGTAAATGAGGTAAGGCTTCACTTTGCAAAAAATACCCAATCACATGCAAGGAAAGTAAAAAAAAATTGCATTTTTGCTTGCACATGATTGGATGACGGAAGTCAGCAGAGCTTCTGCTCATTTACTAAGCTCTGCAGCAACTGCAAAGTGCACAGTCTATTTGCCTTTAGTAAATCAACCCCCTTGGCTTTTATGGAGTTGAGTTTAGGAGCTTTGGCACGAAAAACGCCAAAAGCTCCTAAACTCAAGTCTAGGAGCTGCCCGTGTCGGCTAGTGTACATGAAGCTGTAAACTGAACGGACCGATGTACAGCAAAGTGATGTAAACTGGATCCCTGTTTTTCTTACTTGCAGACAGTACATGTGTTTGAACATCAGTATTCCTGGCCAAACCTTACATTTATTTTGCGTATTTATGTAACATTGTGTATTCGTGCGTACGCATGTGCACAAGTAAAATAAATTCTAGCTCTCAGAATGGAATTTTAATCTCTTATGCGTAAAATACAGACTTGCAACTCAGTGTGTGTTTTTTTTATTTCTCATCTATACGCAGCACATATTTACATGCCTGTGTGTACAGACACATTGAAAACAATGGGCTGCACATTTAGATCGGTAAAAAAAAAAAAAAAATGCAGGCAGCAGTGTACAAGAGGCCTTGGCAAAAATATGACTGAACGGATAACACTTGTGTGAAAGGACATAGTTCCTTTTTATTAGTCTGTTGCAGGCAGGAGGAAGCATTTTCTCAGTCTCCTTTCCCCCCCAGTGATCAGACCGTACATTGGGGGTTGATTTACTAAAGTTGCACTCCACAAGAGCAGTTGCTGCAGAGGTAAAGGTTCACTTTGCAAAGTATATAATGTATCATTGCGCAGGCGTTGAACATTATACTTATTGGTGTTGATTAAAGTGGGGTTCCACCCAAAAAACAAAAATACCTGGAAAAATTCTTAAAAAAAAAACAAAAAAACATTTGGATATTTTTTTTTTTTTTTACTTACCTCTAAATGCCTGTTGCTAGGTGGTCCCTCATAGTCTGCCTGTTCCTCTGCCTGGGCTGGTGACATCACTTCCCCCTCGGCACAGGAAGGGCTCGGCTCTGCTCCCTCCCTCCTGTCAATCATCTGGGACCCATTACAGGTCCCAGGTGATTAAGCGGCCAATCACAGCGTGCGGCGCCGCTCGCGCATGCGCAGTGGGTGCCAGGCTGTGAAGCCACAGCCTGGCGCCCACAGTTGAAATGCCGGTCGCCGACGAGCGAATGGGGGGGGACGAGCGGGGCTTCGATCCCCCCGCATCGCTGGACCCAGGGACAGGTAAGTGTCCAATTAAAAGTCAGCAGCTGCAGTATTTGTAGCTGCTGACTTTAAATTTTTTTTTTTTTTTTTTTTTTGACGGCCCCCCTGGGTGGAACTCCTCTTTAACTAAAGGCAAATAGACTGTTGCTCCAGAGCTTAGTAACTGAGGGGAAGATCTGCTGACTTCCATCATCCAATCATGTGCAAGCAATAAGGTTTTTTTTTTTTTTTTTTTTTTTTTTTTTCCTTGCACGTGATTGGGTACTCTTTGCAAAGTGAAGCCTTACCTCATTTACTAAGCTCTGCAGCAACTGCAAAGTGCACAGTCTATTTGCCTTTAGTAAATCAACCCCAATAAGTCTAATGTTCAACGTCTGCGCAATGATACACAATGAATCAAGGGAAGCAGCGCCCTCTCGATGAATGCACAGTGACTTGATATATAAAGATAAAGTGAAGCTCGCTAACCTCAATAAGGTTTTTTATATATAAATATATATGGGCGGCTGGTGGTTTTTTGTTTGGGGGGGGTGGCAAACGACCCCCCACCCGCTGTCTGCCGGGCCATGGGCACTTACCACATCATCGGCGGCAAGGATTGGCGGGCACATCAGAGATTGGCAGGCACATCGAGCATGGGGACAGGCTGCGGCATCTTGCAGAGTCTCCTGTGTCCTCTTACCCTTCTGAGACCACAGCAGCTTCCGCCGCGCGTCTCCTCCCCTCCTCCTAGGCATCCAATTTGAACGCCTGACCTTTCAGCCAATCGGGAAACGGGTAACAGACCCGCGCTTCCTGATTGGCAGTGAGGGGCGATTCAGTGTTAGAAAAGCGAATATTCTGGGTGGGCTCCGAGCGCAATGCTCTGCGCTCCGAGTCCGCCCTATTTTGAAGCCTATTAGAGCCTATGGCTCTAATCATGTGCTTCAAAAAAACACCCCCCACTGCTGTAATTCACGAGCCCAGCGTCCTGAAGGGGGCCCGGACGCCTGAATAGAGGGTGGCCACGGCGTCCATGGATAGATTCATGCTATGCATGAATCTATCCATTACCATATAGCATACCTCCCAACATTTTGAGATGGGAATGAGGGACACCTACCAGCAAACGTATGTAGGCATAGGACACGCCCCCTGTCACACCCCCTTAAAGGAGAATTAACCAAAAAAAAGATCCACAAGTGCTTTTTTTTACCACTACTATTCCTTTTATATTGGCTTTTAAAATTTACAAATGCAGCAATTTAGAAATCAAATGAAAGGTTTAGCACTGGAAAACACTTTTTGAAAGATAAAAAGTGCATTTTATATACAACTATTAGGGCTGGGAAAAAAATCAATTTAAATCTTGAATCGAGTTGAGAGGTCAAATCGATTCAAAATTTTAGCAAATCGATTTTGATTACGAGGGACTTTCCCAGATTACGAGGGACTGTCCCTGATTTGGAGCAAAGTCCCTCTGTCCCTCATTCCTCCTCATTTGTCCCTCATTTTGGTCTGATCTATATAGTTGTTAGGGCTGGGAGATTTTCTGAAAAAAAAAAAAAATCTGAGATTTTCTTTAAAAAAAATTCGATTCACGATTTGAATCGAGGTTTTTTTTTTTTTTCACTGCGCCGGTCCTAAAGAGCTGCAGGCAGGAGTTTTTAGGCAAGGCTGCGGCTTTGGCCTAGTCCGCGAGGCCGGACGCCGCGGACTAGGCCGAAGCCGCGGCTTCGCCTAAAAACTCCTGCCCGCAGTTCCTCAGGACCACCGGTGAAAAAAAAACTCGATTCAAATCGTGAATCGAATTTTTTTTTAAGAAAATCTCAGATTTTTTTTTTTTTTTTTTTTTTTTCAGAAAATCTCCCAGCCCTAACAACTATATAGATCAGACCAAAATGAGGGACAAATGAAAAGGAAAGAGGGACAGAGGGACTTTGCTCCAAATCCGGGACGGTCCCTCGTAATCCAGGAAAGTCCCTTGCAATCCGGGACTGTCCCTCGTAATCAGGGGCAGTCCCTCGTAATCCGGGACTGTCCCTCGTAATCAGGGGCAGTCCCTCGTCGTAATCAGGGGCTGTCCCTCGTAATCAGGGGCTGTCCCTCGTAATCAGGGGCAGTCCCTCGTAATCAGGGGCAGTCCCTCGTAATCCAGGAAAGTCCCTTGCAATCCGGGACTGTCCCTCGTAATCAGGGGCAGTCCCTCGTAATCCGGGACTGTCCCTCGTAATCAGGGGCAGTCCCTCGTAATCAGGGGCTGTCCCTCGTAATCAGGGGCTGTCCCTCGTAATCAGGGGCTGTCCCTCGTAATCAGGGGCAGTCCCTCGTAATCAGGGGCTGTCCCTCGTAATCAGGGGCAGTCCCTCGTAATCCGGGATAGTCCCTCGTAATCAGGGACAGTTGGAAGCTATGCATATAGGGGGACGGCGGGTATAGAGGGGGTGCCCCCTTATGGACGGGCCGCCCCTATATATGTATGTTAGCGCGCTTCACTTTATCTATTTGTGAACACAGTCCAGAACTCCAGGATTTAGAGGATTGTGTCATCTCTGAGCCAGCATGTCAGTCCTGATAACCCTGGGTGATGCCTGAACAAAGATGGTGCTGTGCTTCTCTAGAGAAAAATCAGATGATGGCACTGTCAGGGGCTGTACTGTGATCTCTGTGAGAGGGAATGATTACCTGGAAGTGTTACATTTCCACATTACTTCGCCTGCATGGGCTTACCATGAGAAAAGATATCTGATGCCATATATGATTATGAAGAAGCGGACCGATGTACTGTATATACACCTGTGTCGATCGGCTCATCTCTGCCCATGGAGCTGCCTGTCGAGATTTACCAACTGTCGCTCGGCGTGCCGTTTATATCCCAACATGACTGTAATCAGCGGCACGGCGCAGTCTTTGGCACCTTTACATCTCCCCCGGTCTCTGCGGATTGCCGGAGCCGCCGGCGTTCGTGTTTTTATTCATCTCTCCCGGGCCTGAGAAAGCTTCAGAAGTACAGACAGCGCCGGCGCTACACATTACAGGAGACCGCCAGTTCATGCATAAATAATTTTATTTTCGTTTCATGCTCATTTCATACAAAAAAAATGTGTCGAGTATACAAACATCGTTTGGTTCACATGACATGCTCCTTTTATTAATTAGTCGTTTTTTGTTTGTTTTTTTGTTGTTTTTTTTTGTTTTTTCTTTTTTTCCTGCAAGAACATAGTGTAATAAAAATACATTCTCAATAACCCCCGGAGCCCACCCCACAACAGGTATACAAAGAAGAAATTCGAGGCCAGAAGAGACAGGCAGCTGGGGGGGTCCTGGATCCAAAAGGGGGGCCAGAAAACATTAGCGGCATATTGAAAAACTGCACCCAATAGGAATGGCAGGTCTACGCCACAGCCTCCGTTGGTTGTATCCCATTAAAACAAGTTTAAGGGGTGTGTTTATAAATAAAAAGCAAAGAGCCGATCTGTAAAAACTGCATGTGCTCCAATTCTGTGCAAATCGAATGTTATTAGGATAGTTTCTCTCCAGGTCAAATGTTGTTCATCCATACAGAATACAGTAAGTACCCCATTATGGCCACTAGATGGAGCAGATGAACACATGAAATAAATATTAATTGATTATGATCATCAGCTCCATCTATTGGATGGAATGAATAAAAAAAAAAAATCAACCTGGAGTGATTCCTCATACACAGCAGAGTGAATCAGGAAAATACTACATTATGGCCATTGGATGGCGCTGGTGATTGTAAGAAATTAATTCTTAGGTACTATGATCGTCAGCTCCATCGAGTGGAAAAAACGCAATATTTTTCCAAACCACTCTATTTTAAATAAACGAACGAACATTTGACCTGGAGAGAAAATAGCCTACTAACATTCATTTTTGCCTCGATTCGCACCGAATGAATATACAAGCAGTTTCACAGGATCAATAGCTCTGATAAATTTTTTTTTAGCAATACATCCCTTAGTGTTAAAATGTAATTTTAATTGTCTCTAATAGTTGTACATATTAAAGATTGCACACCAGCTTGAAGTGCTATATAGCCTAACACCAGGCAAATATGTTTGGGTAAAGAAGGGTTAGCCCCCCCCCCAACCTATCAAGTATTTTTAGCTGTCTTCGTCTACTTTAGAGAGATTTTCTCTACAGGTCTATTGTTATTCTACATACAGAGTGAATCAGGAAAATACAATATTATGGCCACTAGATGGAGTGAAGACCAAGACAGATAGATGAGAAGAAGACAAACACAGCAAAAAATACTTGATGGGGGGGGGGGGGGAGACTACCATTCTCTATCCAAACTAAACATATTTGGCTGGTGTTCCACCACATAGCACTTTGACCTGGTGTGCAGTTTTTATTATTTATAGTTTCAGAGACAGTTTAATTTTAACGCTAAGGAAAATATTTAAAAAATAATTTAGAGCTATTCGACCTGTGAAACTGCATGTACATTCATTCCGTGTGAATGGTATAAGGCTACGTTCTCTCCAGTGTTATTCTTCATACAGAGTAGACTGAATCGGGAAAATCCTGCATTACGACCACTAGGTGGCGCTGATGATCACCGTAAATAAGTATATTTTTTTTATTTTTACGATCACCAGCTCCATCTAGTGACCATAATGCGGTATTTTCCCTCTAGTCAGAAAAATACCACATTATGACCACTAGATGGAGCTATTGATTATTGTAAATAAGTAGTAGTATTATTTTATTTTTTTTACGAACACCAGCTCCATCTAGTGACCATAATGCGGTATTTTCCTCCTAGTCAGGAAAATACCACATTATGACCAGTAGATGGAGCTAATAATCACTATAAATAAGTATTTTTTTAATTTTATTTTTACGATCACCAGCTCCATCTTGTGGCCATAATGCGGTATTTTCTTCTTAGTCAGAAAAATACTACATTATGACCACTAGGTGGAGCCAATAATCCCTGTAAATAAGTATTATTATTATTATTATTATTTTTTTTTTTTTTTTTACGATCACCAGCTCCATCTAGTGACCATAATGCGGTATTTTCCCTCTAGTCAGGAAAATACCACATTATGACCACTAGATGGAGCTGATAATCACTGTAAATAAGTACAGTGGAACCTCGGATTGCGAGTAATGCGGTTAACGAGCGTTTTGCAATACGAGCAATTTTTTTTTTTTAAATCCTGACTCAGTTTGCGAGTGTTGTCTCGCAACACGAGCAGGATTCAAACCTCTGTGGTGTGCAGTACCGCATCTGGCCAGAGGTGCGGGGGCGCCAGTGACACTCGGAGCCACTCGGAAATACTCGGAAACACTTGGAAATACTCAGTTTCCGAGCCTTTCCAAGGGCTTCCGAGTGCATTCGAGCGGTCTCCGAGTTTTTCTGAGTCTCTCTGGCGCCCCCCAACCTCTGGCCACATGCGGTATTGCATGCAATAGAAGTCAATGTGGAACGAATTATCTTAGTTTTTATTGACTTCTATGGGGAAACTCCCTTTGATATGCGATTGCTTTGGATTACAAGCATTCTCCTAGAGAGGATTATGCTCGTAATCCAAGGTTCCACTGTATTATTAATATTATTTTTTATCTTTACGATCTGTAGCTCCATCAAGTGACCATAATGTGGTATTTTCCCTCTAGTCAGGAAAATACCACATTATGGGCACAAGATGGCGCTGATGATCATTGTAAATAAATATTTTTTAATTATTGGGATCTCCAGCTCCATCTAGTGACCATAATGCGGTATTTTCCTCCTAGTCAGGAAAATACCACATTATGACCACTAGATGGAGCTGATAATAACTGTAAATACTGTAAGTATTGTTATTTTTTTTTTTTTTTACAATCACCAGCTCCATCTAGTGACCATAATGCGGTATTTTTCCCTTAGTCAGGAAAATACCACATTATGGGTATTAGATGGAGCTGGTGATCATAGTAAATAAGTACTTTTTTTTTTATTACCAGCTGCATCTAGTGGCCTTAGTGCAATATTTTCCCAAGAATAACATTGGACCTAGAAACAAAATCTGTGCCAGTCTTGCCAGGTGGCACAGACAGCAGAAAATACTTGATGTGGAGGAGGGGGGAGGGGGGTGTCAAACCCTTCTCTATCCATGCTAAGGTCCATGCTAAGGTAAACATTTTTGGTTGCAGTTCTCCTTTTGACAGAGATTTGGAATGGAGTTGACCTTCAAGTAAATTGGCACTCAAGCAATATTGCCGCTAGCCGCAGGCAAGAATGTGTGCCAATAAATGATGCAAATTAGATACAGCGTGTAAACATGGCAATTGCATGCCCTATTGTAGAAGTGGTGAGTAAGGCCTCTGGGACTCTCAGCCTTCAATGCACCAATAGAATTCATCGCTTTGAAAGGTTACTGTAGCAGGGGTGGCAATGGATTTTAATACAGGCATGGGCGAACTTGGCTGTTCGGCATACTGGAATTTTTTTTTTTTTTTTTTAAGAGTCCGCACCCATAACTGTTTGGTGTTATCAGATACAGAACTGCAGTGTATATGAAAGGCCCAGGACGGGGGGGATGAGTATTAAAGGGGCAGCTGTCCGTCTCTCCCCTAGGAAAAGTTTCTGCCTCTTATTGAATTGCTCCTTCCTCCACCCCGCCCCCCACCAGATTAGCGGGAAGGGGTGAATAAAGAGAATTCATTGCCCTCCCCTGCGTGCATGTAAACCAGGCATCATGCAGGACCATAGGTGCGTATAACAGATAACAGTCATCGGATATAAGACGTACAGAGAGCAGATCTGAGAGAGGGACGGGAGGCGGGAGGCGCTCAGGGCGAAATGCTCTGCAGGGTTCCTCAGGCCCCTGCAGGCATCGAAAGAGTTAAGTAAGACCAGCAGTCACCTCCGCCTGTCCAGTGCACAAAGGGAAGGGGGTTTGGGGGGGGGTCACATACTGCTCTGGGGACCTGCACTCAAGATTAGTGATCATGAAAGAATGCTCTGCAGAGGGTGTTGAGTGAGGCTCTGCAGATGAAGAATGAGGGGAGTCACGATCTGTAGTTCTCTGTTAGCATGGGGCGATGACATGAAGGGTTAATGAATGATAGGCATGATACTCTGCAGCACCACCACTAGGTGAGGGTAGTAATAATTAGTACATGCACCTGCTATACACACAGTGGCCACTGGGGGTCACTTCTGCACCGTAATATAGGACAATGTAGGTCTATGTACATGAAAGGTGAGTGAAATTCTAATACTGTACCATAAAATGTGTTTTGTTTATAATACCGCAATGTGTAATGATCAGTTAAATGTGCTTTTGTCTTCGGTCATTATTAGCAATATAGGTCTTATTCGCAGCTGAAGGATATGTAGCTTTGCCAATGCAATTTTTTAAAATGTTTTTTTTTTTTTTGCACAGAAATATTTCGGACACCGTAAAAACTTTACAAACACATAGCCATAGATGTCATACAATTATTGGATGGTGTACTATCGAACAGGGCTAATCAGTAGTACTTTTATTAGGATATTGCGAATTATATTTTTACCTGCATGAATGATTTTATTTACGGACTGGCCGAAAATTTCAAGGCGGTTGGCGACTCTGGTGTGTATGCGTGTAAATATCACATGAGATGAGGAGACACAGATGTGCTCAGTCTATAACACACAAGACCATCCCACTCTCACTCTCTCTCTCTCTCTCTCGGTCACTCACTCTTTCACACTCATTCTCTCACTCGGTCACTCTTGGCGGTCTCCTTCAGGTCTCTGGCTGGTGTCTCAATGGGAATGTGGAGGAATCTTGATGAAGTTCGGGGGGTCCCCTTGCTCCATGATGTCCACAGAGGGGAACGGAGTGGCACCATTTCACAAAACTGTAGGAGAGAACAAGACAATGGTTATTTGGCTGGTGGCAACAGGTGTTTTACGTGGTAGTAAAGAAGGACAAACCAAGTGAACTTTTCAATGTCGCAGTGGAAATATGACATCTCAAGTGTAGTTGGAGATGGACTCCAAGCTATTGAAATGTTGGATGGACCCCTCTACGTGCCAATGAAAATATAACATCTCAAGTGTAGTTTAGGTAAAGATAGACTGCGATCCATTAAAACATTGGATGGACCACTCTAGGCCTCAATGGATATATGACATCGCAAGTAAAGTTTAGGTAAAGATGGACTACAACCTACCAAAACATTAGATGGGGTCCCTCCCGGCCCCAATGGAAATATGACACCTCAACTGTAGTTTCGGCAAATATGGACTGCAATCCATCCAAATGTTAGATGGACATCTCCTTAGCCCAAATGAAAATACGGCATCTCAAGTATTGTTTAGGTAAAGATGGCTACACAATGAGATTGGAGGAGAAGCGGTTTAACCTTAAGCTGTGTAGGTTTATTTTTTTTTATAGTTTTAAAAGACTCTTGGACGAGCAGCTTAGTGAACACAACATACAGGGATATGGGAAATGATTACCGACATTGACACACATGCACCTTCACAGGTTGAACTGGATGGACAATTGTCTTTATTGAACCTTACCTACTATAAAACTGCCTGCAATCCAATCAAAATGTTGTTTGGACCTCTCTAGGCCCCAGTGGTAATATGACATCCCAAATAGTTAAGGTAAAGATGGACTATGATCTATCAAAGTATTCAATGGACCTCTGTATGCCCATGGAAATATGACATCTCTAGTGTAGTTTAAGTAAAGATAGACTGCAATCCATTGAAAGGTTGGATGGACCGCTCTAGGTCCCAGTGGAAATATGACATCTCAAGTGTAGTTTAGATAAAGATGGACTGCAATCTATCGAAGTGTTGGATAGACCTCTCTAGGCCTGAATGGAAATATTACATCTCAAGTTATGTTAAGGTATAGATGAACTGTGATCCACTGAAACATTGGATGGACCTCTCTAAACCCCAATGGTAATATGACATGTCAAGTGTAGTTTAGATAAAAATAGCCTGCAATCCATCAAAACTCTGGATGGTCCTCTCTCGGTCCCAGTGGTAGTATGACATCTCAAATGTAGCTTAGGTAAAGATGGACCGACTGCAATCTATCGACGCGTTGGATGGACCTCTCATGGCCCCAATGGAAATATTACATCTCAAGTGTTGTTTAGGTAAAGATGGAGTGCAACCCACTAAAGCTTTGGATGGACCTCTCTAGACCCAAGTGGTAATATAACATTTCAAGTGTAGTTTAGATAAAGATGTACTGCAATCTATCGAAGTGTTGGATAGACCTCTCTAGGCTTGAATGGAAATATTACATCTCAAATGATGTTAAGGTAAAGATGAACTGTGATCCACTGAAACGTTGGATGGACCTCTCTAAACCCCAATGATAATATGACATCTCAGGTGTAGTTTAGATAAAAATAACTGCAGTCCATCAAAACTCTGGATGGACCTCTTTCGGTCCCAGTGGTGGTATGACATCTCAAATGTAGCTTAGGTAAAGATGGACTGACTGCAATCTATCGACGCGTTGGATGAACCTCTCATGGCCCCAATGGAAATATTACATCTCAAGTGTTGTTTAGGTAAAGATGGAGTGCAACCCACTGAAGCTTTGGATGGACCTCTCTAGACCCCAGTGGTAATATGATATTTCAAGTGTTGTTTAGGTAAAGATGGACTGCGATCCACTGAAACATTGGACGAACCTCTCTGGTTTCCAATGGAAATATGACATCTCAAGTGTTGTTTGCGTTAAGAAACTGTGATCCATTGAACTGCTGGACAGAATTAATTGCTCTTGCTTGGACACATACTCTTGCCCTTTATGAGTGCCTCTGCTACTTTCTATTTATCTACATCTCAAGTGTATGTAGACCCTGACAATACTAAATATACAGTTGAAAGTATTTCGCTATATCTGTTCAATACATGCAGAAAAAAAATATACCTGTCGATCTTACCAGAAATCTGGTTAGTTGATAACATTCTGTACTCTCTGCCTGTGCTGCATTTTTATCGGTTACATGGTTCCCGCAATCTCTGAGAAGTACAGAACACCTCCCCTCTACTGTATGTCATGGAGAAAAAGGTGGGGGGCAATGGAGTCCTATCATTGGCTAACAACACTACTTTTCCATACAGCACAGTGAGTGAGCGTTGTCACCGTAGGACAGGAAGTGTGTTACTGGCAGGGTCACCAGGGCTTATATACACTTTAAACCAGGGGTTCCAGGGGGCGGGGTTGAAATCAAGGACTTAAATAGGAAAATTATTTAATTCTGTTTTTTAAATCTCACAACCTTGTCTCTGTAACTCTCAGTCCTTCATACATGTCTGGGCTGTTAATCATATTAGGTAATTGTTCCACAGGTTCTGAGAGAGGTGGTGTTATCATAGGTGGAAATACTTGTTTTATTGCACAGAATGAAACGTTCTCTGTGATACATTAACCACACTGTTTATAGAATATATCTCAGACTGTGGTAGTAAGTATAGGACTTAAAAAGAGATAAAAATTCATTGGACAAATGTCACAAACATTCGTCCAGCCATCGTGAATTCTGAGTGTATTTTGTCATCATGTTGAATTCTTCTGGTCTTAAGCTACATCTAGTGGCGATAATGTGTTTTGTTTTTTTATTTTTTTTGTTTTCTCCTGAAATACCTCAGACAGAAAAGAATACCACACTATGGCCATTAGATGGAGCTGACGATCATAGAAATTCAACATATCAAGCAAAATACAATCGGAATTCATGACAGCTGGGGGAATGCTTGTCACATTTACCCAATTATTTATTTTTCTATTAATAGACCCCCCCTTATTCTCCTTTTTCAATTCGCATACTGCAACAAATTAAATATATTAAGAACTGATGATGGCTGGTGAATGCTTGTGATGTTCGTCCAAGAGACCCCAAAGTGTGCTATAATACTGGCCACTGATTTTGAGTTTTGTCAAACTAGGCTTACATTTACTACGCATTCATGTGGTGACCCAATTTTGGGTCCCAACCCATAGTTTAAGAAGTACTGCTTAAGGGCCTGCCTCACACAAGATGTGTGGGGCTGTGCTGGGCAGCCTTGCCCAACATAGACAAGACAATAAGCCTTATTAACTATCATGCCAGTTCACACCACTGCTCTGCTGTTCTGTAAACCCTTGGAGATACTCCTATTAATAAGGATTATACATTGTTATTTTTCCCCGATTAATGGGTTCAATGCTGCACCAACATGTCCTTTCAATGTATAGTTTAGTATGTGACATCCTGTGCTATATTCTTGCTTTTACTAAGCTTTTTATGAGAACATAACTTGTAAAGAGGTGTTAAGACGGGTTTCAGTTCCTGCCACTAGGTGACGCCCTCCCCTAAGATCTATAGAGCTATTCAGAAATAGAGGGAGTTCAGGCAGAGATTTGCTAGAGGGAAGAATGAGAATTCAGGTCTGTCCCCCACTGGATGTGGTGGCACCTTTCTGTGATAGACTCACCTGGGACAGAGGCTTTTGGAGGGGACTGAATGCTAGCCTCTTGCCTACCGACTATGGGCCCTGGCATTTGAGGGAGCTAGAGGCATTTAGGGAGATGTTCCGTTATGTCATGCAAAAGGACATTATTAAAAAGGCCATGATGGTCTCTGCTAGCTTGGGACTCATAATGTTGATCTCATCAGCAAGCCACCTGTCTGGGGCCCCCTGCCATAATGTGTTTATTATAAGTAGGTCTGCTATTGTCTGAAGGAGCCTCTGTCCTGGGTGAGTCTATATCACACTTTCTTCCAGCCTTAGTGATTGGCATTCCACGGCTGGGGGATGCCATGGGGTCCTTTTCTTCTCAGTTGGGTCTAGAGGCAGGACGAAGGTCTGCCAGTGAGGGGAATGTACTTACAGCCGCCTGCGGAATGACAAACAAGGAATGTACAGCCATGTAGCAAAGAAAGAGTTAAAAAGCAAGTTGGACTTATTTCCATCGGTGGCCTATTCTGAACTGCTTCCTGGTTAATCCATGGGGAAGCGGGGTAAGGTTCTGAGATAAGTGTTCCTGAATCCTATTGTGGAACTGTTCTCTATTGCTCCCTCTAGGAGGAGGGTCCACACCAGCAAAAGTTTAGGCTGGAGGCCTGCTGGTGGTACCTAAGGATGGTGCAACCTTCGCTTGGCCCTGCTTACAAACCTATTTCAATGTTTAAATCCATTTGGTGTATTGTTATAGTTATCTATCTAATAGAGGTTCTAACCCTCCCCAGCTCTATCCAAAACTGAAAACAAAAAACACAAAAATGGTTTTAGTTTTAGATACACATAAAGCAACTTGCAGACACGGAAGTTGACCAATCAGGTCCCTTAAAGATTGATTGGGTGACAAGGGTTTTTGTATGGAGTATAGGCGTTGGCTGACTGCTTTCAGGATGAGGTTACCACCAACCTACCAGTCTACTAACTGGAATGGTACCAGCTGATTGGAGAAAAGCCCATGTATCACCAATATTTAAAAAGAGCCCAAAATACATCCATGGAAATTACAGACCAGTTAGCCTAACATCAATAGTATGTAAACTCTTGGAGGGGATGATAAGGGACTATATACAAGATTTTAGTAATGAGAACGGTATTATTAGCAGTAATCAGCATGGATTCATGAAGAATCGTTCTTGCCAAACCAATCTACTAACCTTCTATGAGGAGGTGAGTTGCCATCTAGATAAAGGAAGGCCCGTAGACGTGGTATATCTGGATTTGGCAAAAGCATTTGACAGTTTCCCATAAACGTTTACTGTACAAAATAAGGTCCGTTGGCATGGACCATAGGGTGAGTACATGAATTGAAAACTGGCTACAAGAGCAAGTTCAGAGGGTGGTGATAAATGAGGAGTACTCCGAATGGTCAGGGGTGAGTAGTGGGGTTCCCCAGGGTTCTGTGCTGGGATCAGTCCTATTTAATTTATTCATAAACGACCTGGAGGATGGGGTAAACAGTTCAATCTCTGTATTTGTGGACAATACTAAGCTAAGCAGGGCAATAACTTCTCCGCAGGATGTGGAAACCTTGCAAAAAGATCTGAACAAATTAATGGGGTGGGCGACTACATGGCAAATGAGGTTCAATGTAGAAAAATGTAAAATAATGCATTTGGGTGGCAAAAATATGAATGCAATCTATACACTGGGGGGAGAACCTCTGGGGGAATCTAGGATGGAAAAGGACATGGGGGCCCTAGTAGATGATAGGATCAGCAATGGCATGCAATGCCAAGCTGCTGCTAACAAAGCAAACAGAATATTGGCATGCATTAAAAAGGGGATCTACTCCAGAGATAAAACAATAATTCTACAAGACTCTGGTCCAGCCGCACCTGGAGTATGCCGTCCAGTTCTGGGCACCAGTCCTCAGGAAGGATGTACTGGAAATGGAGCGAGTACAAAGAAGGGCAACTAAGCTAATAAAGGGTCTGGAGGATATTAGTTATGAGGAAAGGTTGCGAGCACTGAACTTATTCTCTCTGGAGAAGAGACGCTTGAGAGGGGATATGATTTCAATATACAAATACCGTACTGGTGACCCCACAATAGGAATAAATCTTTTTTGCATAAGAGAGTTTAACAAGACTTGTGGCCACTCATTAAAATTAGAAGAAAAGAGGTTTAACCTTAAACTACGTAGAGGGTTCTTTACTGTAAGAGCGGCAAGGATGTGGAATTCCCTTCCACAGGCGGTGGTCTCAGCGGGGAGCATCGATAGCTTCAAGAAACTATTAGATAAGCACCTGAACGATCGCAACATACAGGAATATACAATGTAATACTGACATATAATCACACACATAGGTTGGACTTGATGGACTTGAGTCTTTTTTCAACCTTACCTACTATGTAACTATGTAAAACCTGTCCTAATACTTAGTGGGGTACTGATAAAAAAATTTGCAAAGCTACTTGTCCTGTGAAATGGCATGTACATTAATTCTGTGCGAATAGTGGCAAAATCGAATGTTATGAAGCTACTTTCTTTTCAGGTCAAATGTCATTCATTCATACTGAATGGAATGAATCTGGAAAATACTGCAAAATGGCCACTAGATGGAGCTGAGATCATAGGAATAAATATTTATTATAATCGTCAGCTCTACTGGATGGAATGAATAACAACTGACCTGGAGTGAAAATAGGCTATTAAAATTCTATTTTGACCCCGTTAGCACAGAACGAAAGTACATGAAGTTTCAAAAGATGAACAGCTTTACAAATATCTTATAAATACACCCTTTAGTGTTCCATACCCCACCCATTCCAGGAAAGTAAATGCCAGAAGCATCTACTCGACTCAAATTAAGTCTTTGGCAACAACACACAAACCTGCACCGCTGACTATCATCCTTTATCTACAGCCTGCACCCCAGAGACAGTAACATACCACTTCTGTTATTGCAGAGGGAGCCGAGAGATAGGGGAGAGGTCCTCCTAGGAACTAGAAGAAGCAGCTTGAGGCTATGACAAGAGGAATGAAAAGCAGGGCACTCCGGTCTGACAGGCTACAGATCCTCCAAAAAAACTCAGCCGTGCATTAGAATCCATTACTGCATAATGTGCTTATTTCTCAGATGACCTCCAACTGACTGATTGTGGCATTTATTTGTCACTATTTTCTTTGCAGAGAACTCCACGTATGGATTTTATTGGATAGTTACATTGGTCCAGCTTGGGATGCATTCGCCATACCTGAGGGACCGCTGTGGAAGGTGAGAATCCCTGTAGTAGCTGCTGCTACCACACTGATCCTTGCTGTCTTCTGGATCCTGTGCTGACTGCCCTGCTGCAACCACAGAGGGTCCCACTTTCGGCACAGGGACCATTCACAGAATGCCTCGTATTTTTCATCTTACATCAGGGTCCCCATCAGAGTCCCCATTACATAAGTGTCCCCCCTTACATCAATGTTCCCATCAGCTTCCACTATTACATCAGGGTCTCCATTACATCTGTTTGCCCATCAGAGTCCCCATTACATCAGGGTCCCCACCACAGTCCACTCTTACATCTGTTTGCCCATCAGAGTCCCCATTACTTCAGGGTCCCCATCAGAGTCCCCATTACATAAGTGTCCCCCCTTACATCAATGTTCCCATCAGCTTCCACTATTACATCAGGGTCTCCATTACATCTGTTTGCCCATCAGAGTCCCCATTACATCAGGGTCCCCACCACAGTCCACCCTTACATCTGTTTGCCCATCAGAGTCCCCATTACATCAGGGTCGCCAACAGAAACCGCCCTTACATCAGAATAGTAAACCATACATCAGGGTCCCCATCAGAGCCCCCATTACATCAGGGTCTCCATCAGAGTTCACCCTTACATCAGGGTCCCCATCAGAATCCCACTTACTTCTGGGTCCGCATCAAAGTCTCCCTTTTCTCAGAGTCACTGTCGGCATCGACCCTTACATCAGGGTCTCCATCAGAGTCCACCCTTACATCAGGGTCTCAACTTGAGTCCTCCATACATCAGGACTCCATCAGAGTGCCCCCTTAATTCAGGGTCCCCTTCAGAGTCCCCCCTTATATCAGGGTCTCAATCAGAGTTCTCCTTACATCAGGTTCCCCATCAGGGTGCCCTCTTACATCAGAGTCCCCCTTATATCAGGGTCACCGTCAGCATCGACCCTTACATCAGGATCCCCATCTGAGTCCCCCCTTATATCAGGGTCCCTATCTAAGTCCCCCCTTATATCAGGGTCCTCATCAGAGTCCCCTCTTATATCTGGGTCCCCATCAAAGTCCCCCCTTATATCAGGGTCTCATTCAGAGCCCCCTTACATCAGGGCCCCCATCAGAGGGGGCCCTGAGGCGATTCAGTTCGCATTTGCTGCGCTTTACAAATCATTCATTCATTCATTCATTCATTCATTCATTCAGAGGGCACCCTTACATCAGAATAGGAAACCATAGGTAGCCTCTGTTGATCTTGAAGTTGAACATGGTGGTACTTTTTTTCATCTTTCCATCTATTAAATCTTCTGCCCTTGTTGTTGTTTTAACTTTGGATAGTAAAACATTTTTTTCTGCCAGTAAATCCCTTATACAGCCCACTTCTTGTTTCTTGTCTGGTCATTAGCCTAGGCTTATGACATCATGCACAGCTCTCGCTCTCACTCTCCTGAGAGTTTGCCAGGAAGGGAGGGGGGATGAGTCATAAGAGGACCAATGAGAGCTGCAGAGCTGAAGGTGTGCCTCTGTGTAAATCCAGGAAGTAAACCGGCAGCAGCTTCAGCTGCCCACAGTTAAAATGGATGCAACCAGACTCTTGCCTAGCAGTAAAAATGGTCGCTGGTTCGAATCCCAACCACACCACAACACTACCTGCCTGGAGTTTGCATGTTCTCCCTGTGCTTCCGTGGGTTTCCTCTGGGTACTCCGGTTTCCTCCCACACTCCAAAGACATGCTGGTAGGTTAATTGGCTTCTGTCTAAATTGACCCTAGTATGTGAATGTGAGTTGGGGACCTTAGATTGTGGGCTCCTTAAGTTCCCTAGTCAATGCCCATTGAGGATATGCCAGTGCCCCTAGCTGCAGGCTGGATAAAACCTTGTAGCGGGCCATAGTTTGGGGGCCCATATCTTAGGATGACACTTTGTACGTTTTTTTTTTTTTTGCCTTCCTCTGGATCAGCTAAACTAGATGGACGTGTCTTTTATCCAACGATGTGACTGCTATTCCATTGTGTTCAACAGTATCACCAGGATATCATAGGACCTTTTGAAGTGACACTGCCGCCCCAGCGAAGGACAAGCTGGACCAACGCAGCTCCATTTATAGGACATACCCAACTGCTCCCCGCCGGGCCGTACGTGTCATCAACAAACTTTATTCACTTCTAACCAGATTTCCCCTGAGCCACAGACCAGCTCACTACACATAACTGAAGAGGAAGCTGAATTATTCTCCTATTAAATATTAAACACATATCAAGCCATTAACATCCTCTTTCCCAGCAACACCAAACCACAGAGTGGCCTTTCTACAAAACAGCTTTGGTCACAATACAGAGCAACATAGGTAAATAGAGGCCATGAGTAAAGCTGATGTTTAACCAGCTTATATATTGCCTTCCCTGGTTCCTCCTTTCCCCTCTCATCATCATGGTAATGACATTTTTAAAAAGAACCCTGTTTTCATTACATTCCTTATTTTAGTTCCAGTGATGTCATCATTGGGTCTCTGTGCTTCTCTTTGCCATGCAGGCAAATCATGTCAGGTGGGAGGAGCCAGAAAAGTCCTGTACGTAGCTTTCTGAAAACATCACAGCACCCTGCCTCAGTACTCCACTCAAGAACCCAAAAAAATGACTTTTACACCCTATTCCTCTTCCCACAGAACTCTTGGTGGCTAATCCTGGCTGTCAAAATGACAGCCAGGATTTGCTCTACAGCACTGAAGTGGATAAAGTCACTGCTGTGAAAAAACAAAGCTTCTGAAAAGTCTTCGGAACTGCGAAGCTTCAGCTCCTGTTGTTCATGGCTCCAACAGCCCTCCTGCACCGCCATTATGGTGCATGCACACACATGCCGAAGGGCTCTGCCCTGCTGTTGGGTCCTGATAGAACCCTCTGGCACATCTGCACAGGGTAATTCCAGCTCATTCGAGCATGTGCGGAGAAAACCCATTCATGCGCAGATGTATGCGGAAGTCCATGTATGCGCAGATATGACGAAGGGTTGTCAGGACCTGAAGACCTGCGGCACATGCTCAAAATCCAGGAGGGGGGGAGGGGCCGAGGGGTTTGAGGATAGAGTTGCCACTTCATCCCTTTAAACCCAAACACATATGATTTACACGGGTTCTGAAGCTAATTTAATGCAGATAAGGCACCAAGTGAGTTTAATTACCATCTTAATCAGCCACAGAACCTGTGTAATTAATATGTGTTCGGGTTTAAAGGGATGAGGTGGCAACCCTAGTTGGGGCAGACTTCATTCTCACCTAGGCCTAAGCCTAGGCCTAACCACTAATTAGCCCTTAGTAAACCCTCATTTACTCCTTCTTCCATTTAGCTATTATTTTTCTGCTATAAGAAGTGTGTGCAAGAAGAACGGTGAATGGTCCGATATCTCAATGGCAACATGGACCAGGTGCGCACGCATGCACATGGCTATCCAGAGACACGTCAAGAAGTGCCACCTAGCATGGAGTACACATGACCAGTGGCGTCGCCAGGGGGTGGCTATTGAGGCTATAGCCCCGAATCTGGGCCCTATAGCCCCGAGTCTCTTGCCGCAGGGGTCCCTGCCTAACCAGCGTGCCTGGGCTGCATGAGAGAGCCAGGCAGGCGCATGAGAGAAGCGAGGGAGCGGACGAGCAGAGATAACATCATCTCTTTCCACCCGCCCCGCATCACTGCTCTTCCGCCCCTTACAGCACGGGCCTCGTCAATGTTGGAGGTGCGGCGGGGAGCCACGAGATGACATCATCTCTCACTGCCGGCCCCGCATCACCTCTCTCCTGAACCAACAACTGCACCTGCCTCTGTGCACCCCCCCAGCCTGTAACAGAGCAAAGGATCTTGGGACCTGTAGTCCTGCAGTCAACCCTCGTTGTATTTTAGAGCCCCTTCAGAACAACAAATTCCAGAAAGCTGATCCAAGAAAGGATTATGGGGGACAGCACCAGAGGCAGTGGCGTCAGACAACTGTACCTGCCTCTGTACTAAATGGACAAGTGCTGCCAGCCTGCCACCAATGCAGTGACAATGCACATTTGGTGGCATGGCAAGTGACAATCTGCAAATAGTGGCAGGTGACATTGCAAGCGTTCATCCACATCTGGTGGCAGTCGACGTGGCAAGTGACAATCCATATCTGGTAGCAGGTGACATGGCAAGCAATCATCCACATCTAATGGCAGGTGACGTGGCAAGTGACAATCCACATCTGGTAGCAGCTGATGATGCAAGCAATCGTCCACATCTGGTGGTAGACGACGTGGCAAGTGACAATCCCCCTTTTTTTTTTCTCTTTCTATTTTCCTACGTTTTATTTTTTAGTAGACTAGTCCACACCCCGCACTCATCCCCTGGACCTGAGGGCCCAGGCACCCTGTTTTGTCCCCTGGCCTCATTCGGGAGGACTTTGTATTTTGATATAATCCACCCATGAGCACATTCTGTCTGTAGCTCCCTATGGCTCTTAATTGTGCTCGCTATTTTTATCCTCTGCGTGGGATTTCTATGGCTGTACCTGTTTGTTTGCCCTAATAAAAAATAAAAATATTGTTTAAAAAAAAAAGACCTATCCTTTTCAATCTGGAGGCGCTGTAATTATCTGTAAAATTCAATGCAATATGGCGGCCTGGAAGGTTCAGGTGTACAGAACTGTAATTTCCTGCTTGTGTGATTGGCTCTCTGATTCTCTCTGACTTCTGCACTAAGATAAAGGAAAATTGTAGGCATCCCCTTCCGCCATCCGATCCTGTCCGCCCAAAACAGACGGATGGTAGTCAGTGGCGGCCCCTCTATCCATGCCACCCCCTATATGAATAGATAGGGCTCATGCTATGAATGAATCTATCCATGGCCGCCGCGGCCACCCCCTATTCATGTGTCCGGCCCCTTTTAGGACGCCGGGTGAGTGAATTACATCGGCGGGGTTGTTTTTTTTTTTTAAGCACCTGATTAGAGTCATAGGCTTCAAATTAGGTTGGGCTCGGCACGGCAGAGCATTGTGCCATGAGCCCACCCAGGTGTTACAACAGCGAAATAAAATTCACTATTGAAACACTGATCCTCAATCTGGCCAATCAGAAGCAGGTCTGAGACCCGTTTTCCGATTGGCCAAAAAGGGGAGAGTCCCAATTGGCCGCCGAGGAGGAGGGAGGAAACGGAAGCTGCCGTGATGCCCGTGGAGAGCAGGGGAAGGGAAAGCCGTCGCCGCCGAGCAAGGGACGCCGCCGGTAAAGCCCGGGAGAAGCGCTGCCCACCATAGATGGGGTAAGTGCTCCACACCCGACCGACGGGGGGGGGGGGGGGGGGGGCGGAGGGTTGGTACGGTTTGCCGCCCCCCCCCAAGAAAATTACCACCTGCCGCCACTGATGGTCCGTCCAAGGGATCACATCGGATGGAAACGGGCAAGCGGCCTGTTTCCATACGATTGTCCCATAGAGAGGGGTGGGACTGTATGCAGAGTGGACACGGACCTGTCATCCGCCTGCTCAGCAGAGAAATCCCCCCTGCTGAGCAAGCTGATTCCGCTTAGTGGAGACGCCCGTGTGAAAGGGGCCTTAGGGGTGCAGACATTGCAACTTTCCTCTTTACAAACAAGTGCATCAGCTGATTAGAATGAACACAGACACTCCCGTTGTTCAGGAACCAGACCTCAAAAGACATAGTAGGAAATAAACTGCTTTTTCTTCAGAACAGAAACAGGTAGGGATCTGCTACAAGGCTTTGTTAAAATCCCTGCAATGTACATAGGTCGCCCAGAGGGGATTGCTTTTTTTTTTCTCAGCAAAAGTGGAGTTACTCTTTAAATTATGACAACGTTATCACCAAATAAGCAGGCCCATAGCGGAAATGTAAAGATTATTCTGGTCCATAAAGGTTTAAGGTGCGAGAGCTGAAATGGTTAAGGATAAAAGTCAATCATCCGGCTCGTCAATTCATCGGTGACATGTAGGCAAATATTAACTGACTGTTCCAGATACGCACATAGGACACTCACACACTGGCAGATGAGTCAGACACACCCACACAGGCAGTAGGCACTGCGGTACTGGGCTAATAGATCTGTGTCTATGGGAAACAGATGGACGCGGGAATGAGATAATACGTAGGCACCCTGCATGCTGCCAGCCGGGAGAAGCTGAATTACAGAAAATGTAACCTCTCCCATGTCCCCTGAAATAAACACATGCAGGAAGCCCCGCATTCACCTCCCTTATTGAGTCCTTGGGAGCAACGCTGTATCCTGGCCTAGGCCAACAAGGCCCAGGCCTAGGGCAGCACTTTCCAGGGGGCAGCACGGAAAGAGTCCCCACTGGCTTGCGCTGTTAGCGCTAGTCTTATGGGGCGGACTGGGCTGAGAGGCAAATTAGTCTAGCGCCCCCATAAAGCGGCCGCACTGCTTCCAGTATGCGGGCTGCCGACATTCCTCAACTGTGGGGGGAGGGAGCCCCTTCTAATTTTGACTGTCCCATCATCCTGGACCACAAACCTTCCTCACTGTGCTATATGTTTTCTGCTGCACCATTGGCATGGTTATATCTTCTTAGTGCTCTCCATAAAATTATCAGAAATTTGTGCTTAAAGTAGAACTATAGGCAACACTTTTTTTTTTTCATTTTGGATAGAATAAGGGAGGGTTATAGCCCCTGTCAGTTTATTTTTTTAACATCCCTGTCCCATTGCAGAGATTTCCTTTCACTTCCTGCTCCATAGTCAAACAGGAAGTGAGAGGAAATCTATGCAAATTAAGGGAATCCATTGCCCCCCCCGGCCCTCAGCACTAGTGTCCCCAATCGAAAGTTTTCTGGGCGGGTCTTAAACGGCAAGGGGTGTGGCCTTGACAGGAAGGGGTGGGTCATATTTAAATTAGGGGGAGCACGAGTTTAGTCAGGCCTAGGGCAGCACAAAACCTAAATACGCCACTGCTTGGGAGTATTAACATGAAGGTTCAGGTAACCCCAGCATTCGTGTGTATGTCTTCAGATGACCCGGCTGAACCTGCATGTTCAACCCCCCTCCCCTGCTGATTAGAGGAAACCTATACTTAGAGTAGCTTTTCCTTCTTTGCTTTTCCCATATTTCTCTAAGTATCAAAAAGTCATTTATTAAAAGCAGGCTAAACACTAGCCACTGACGTGATGTAGGTAGTAAATAGGCTCGTGTAATAGGCCGAGATGTAGGTAGCCACCAATGCGATCATGAGCCGCCGGGAGCCGTTCCGGGATTCAGGAGGAGGTCCGCAGATGGGTCACAGCCATGATGGAAAGAATGCAGGAAGTGGCCAGGAACCTGAAATTGCGCAACGCGTTTCGGAACATTAGAAGTACACCGACTGGTTTATGGGCCCGCTTCTTTTTCAAACTAATTGGGCATAACGAAAGGGGTGGACTAAGTACAATTCCTTGCACGGGAATTAACTACTTTAATAGCCAAGGTTACACAATCAAGGGTATACAAAATCAGGATAAATAGAGGATAAGAATATCATAGCATAGCTCCCAACTGTCCCTGATTTGGAACAATGCCCCTCTGTCCCTCTTTCCTCCTCATTTGTCCCTCATTTTGGTCTGATCTATATATATGTATATAAAATGCACTTTTTATGTTTCAAAAAGTGTTTCCCAGTGCTAAACCTTTCATCCAATTTCTAAATTGCTGCATTTGTACATTTTAAATGCCATTATAAAGGAATAATAGTGGTAAAAAAAAGTCCTTGTGGAATTAATTAACCTTTTTTTTTGTTGGTTAATTCTCCTTTAAGGGGGTGTGGCAGGGGGGCGTGTCCTATGCCTACATATATTTGTTAGTAGGTGTCCCTCATTCCCATCTCAAAATGTTGGGAGGTATGTCATAGTGCATGCCGTATCAGAACTGTTAGAGGATTATGCAATAAAAACATATACAGTATACAATTAAAAACATTTGTATATGATTATATACACAATGTATGATGCACTGAAAAAAATAAAAAGCACAAAAGAGAGACAACATAAAAAGAAAGAAGACCCGAGAAATATTAGTGTAGTAATGACGAATGGAATGAGAGCTGCTGAAGAGACAAGACAAATGACCAACGGGTTCACTATTCTTTATTGTATGCATTTTCTCAACTGTACTTACAGTAGGAGACCGGAAAGAACCAGAACCACCCCCCGATAAGTCATAACCAAACAAATCCTGAGAATAATATGAAATAAGGTTAGTATTATAACTCATAAAAATATATGTTAAAAAAACATAAAAATAGAAAACAAAATAAAACTTAGATAGATGGTATGCTCGCCGACCGCCTAACTGTAAATGTACGTCATGACTTTACTGTTAAATACCGGGGATATGGCTGCAGCTAGCTGCCATAACCCCCCCAATATATATAATATATGTATAAAATAATATATTCGCCACAGGATCACCTTTATGGGGGGGGGGTGTTTGGCCCCTCCCGCCGCTTCCCCGGTGGTTTTCCAAGCTTACCGAAGCCATCGGTAAGCTTGGAACTGGATCCGGTGCGGCCGATTGGCTAGGCAGGAAGCCAAGTGAGGGCAAGATGGCCCCCACTCAGATCTATGACCTTGGAGGACCACAGCGACATCTGACGTTACTTCCTGTTCTTGGGCAGACAGAAAGGAGTTTGTTTTTTTTTTCCTTAAAGGCAAAATTTCATTTTTGTTTTTGCTTTTAAAGGTAAATGAGAGATCTGAGGTCTTTTTGACCATGCTTATTTCTATTACAAGGGATGTTTACATTCTTTGTAACAGGAATTAAAAAAAAAAAAAGTAAAGGGACAGTGTAAAATCAAAAATAAAAAAAAAAAAAAAAAAAAAAAACTAAAGCCCCCATCCGTCCGAGCTCGCATGCAGAAGCGAAGGCATACGTAAGTCACGGTTGCATACGTAAACAGTGTTCAAATCACACATGTGAAGTATCGCCACGATCGCTAGAGTGAGAGCAATAATTCTAGCCCTAGACCTCCTCTGTAACTCTAAACTAGTAACCTGTAAAAAAATGTAAAGTCTGACCTATGGAGTACCGTAGTTTGTCGCCATTCCATGAGCGTGCACAATTTTAAAGCATTACATGTTTGATATCTATTTACTTGGAGTGACATCATCTATCACATTATACAAAAAAATTGGGCTAACTTGAATGCTTTTTTGTTTTTTTTTTTATCGTTAAAGTATATTTTTTCCAAAAAAAATGCATTTGAAAGACCGCTGCGCAAATACAGTGTGACATAAAATATTGCAACGACCTACATTTTATTCTCTAGGGTCTCTGCTAAAAAAATATATATATATATATCATTTTTGGGTCTTCTAAGTTATTTTCTAGGAAAAAAAATTCTGATTTTTACTTGTAAACAACAACAAATGTCAAAAAGAGGCCTGGTCTTAAAGTGGTTAAAGGATGGTAATAATTTTGATGGCCTCATTTTTTTGCCTTCCTCTGGATCAACTGTGGGAATAGGATTGTGTATATGGGATTGTGTGTGTATATATATATATATATATGTGTGTGTGTGTGTGTGTGTGTATATATATAGATATATATATATATATCTATATATATATATCTATATATATATAGATATATATCTATATAGATATATATCTATATATATAGATATATATATATAGATATATATCTCTCTCTCTCTCTCTCTCTCTCTCTCTCTCTCTCTATACACATATATATATATATGTTATTTTTTTATTTTTCCTTTTCCTTTTTCCCTTCTTATAGGTTGAACTAGATGGACCTGTGTCTTTTTTTTCAACCTGCCTAACTATGGATGGCCTCAATGATCCATACTTGAAAACCAGACGTGGACTTTCTGTGGGCCTCCTGAAAGTGGCGGGTAACACTATGTTTATCAACACTGCCTTCGATAAAATGGTTAGTTCTCCGAAATGTTGTCTAATAGGCCTGACAGAAAAATAAAAAAAAAAATCCCTGCATCCTCAGAGCCCTTCAACTGCAGCTGATCCAGAGAAAGGGGGGGAATAAAATCTGTGCTGAAAATGCACCTAATAGAGGGAAAGGTGACACCAACAAAACAATTTTGTTGTTTCATTTTAGTTTTCTGACAATATAAAGGGTTATGGGCCAGTTCACACCGCATGCAGTCCAGTGCGCTTTTTTCTGCATCAAATGTAGGTTATATGGTTTCCAAAGGCATAGTTCACACCAGTACAGTCAGTTCCAGTGCGTCCCAGTTTCAGAGAAAAAAAAAGAAAAGTAGAACATGCTGTATTTTTTTCTGTACTGAACTGTACTGGAACACGGTAAAACGCAAAAAAAACACACTAGAACGCACCTAAATGCACCAAAAACGCACCAGAAAGTCCTTTGGACTCTGCTGATCACAGATCAGGGTAAAGGGCCAATCACAGCACCCCTTTACGACGTGCTCAGCTGTGTCCAATCACAGGTGATCATGGAAGTAAACACAAGCCAGTTATCGGCTTTTTCTTTCCTCATGCTGACAGTGTGAGGAGAGAAGTCCTAACAGTGCTGACCAGTGCTGCCAATCAGTGCTCATCAGTGCTGCCAATCAGTGCCCAACAGTGCCTCCTCATCAGTGTCACCTATCAGTGCCGCCTACCAGTGCCCATCAGTATCGCCTATCCGTACTGCATGTCAGTGCCACCTATCAGTGCCCTTCAGTGCCGCCTGTCAGAGACCATCAGTGTCCATCAGTGCTGCTTATCAGTGCCACCTCATCTGTGGCCATATGTGCAGCCTCATCAGCACACATCTGTGAAGGAGAAAAATCACCTGTTTGCAAAATTTTATAATAAAACTATGAAAAATGTTCGTTTTTTTTGTTTTTTTAAATGTTCGGTCTTTTTTCATTTATTTAGCAAAAAATAAAAAAAAAAAACAGCAGTGATTAAATACCACCAAAAGAAAGCTTTAATTTGTGTGCAAAAAAATTATAAAAAATGTCATATGGGTACAGTGTTGCATGACCGCGCAATTGGCATTCAAAGTGTGACAGCGCTGAATGACAAAAAATTGGCCTGGGCAGGAAGGGGGTGAAAGTGCCCAGTAGACAACAAGTGGTTAAAAACGTGTCAAAAACGCACATGCCGGATTGCAGATTCAGATTGAGTCTGCGTTTCTATGGTGTGAACTGGCCCTAAGCCTCAATTTTTTATTTTTTATTTTTTATCCACATTTGAATTTTTATTAAAAAAAAACATTTTCACCAAAAATAGCAAAGCGCCTTCATCCAAAACAAACCCACATTCATAAATGAAAAGCAAAAAATACCAGACTAGCCCC
Source organism: Aquarana catesbeiana (assembly GCF_042186555.1). Taxonomy (NCBI): domain Eukaryota; kingdom Metazoa; phylum Chordata; class Amphibia; order Anura; family Ranidae; genus Aquarana; species Aquarana catesbeiana. The sequence continues at coordinate 58,059,488 of NC_133329.1, forward strand.
AGCAATGCATATTTAAATTATTACAGTCTAATCTTTCCCATCCCTCTTGTACAAAAAAAAAGAAACAAAAAAGAGAAAAAGTGTGCAATTTTTATATATCTAGATATAGATCTATCTAGATGTATATATCTATATATCTAGATCTAGATATATATTTAGATATATATATCTAGATATAGATCTATATCTAGATATCTAGATATCTAGATATAGATCTATATCTATAGATATATATATCTATAGATATAGATCTATATCTATAGATCTATATATATACTAATAGTTGTAAGTGGAATTCTAAAGTGAAAATTGTATCAGGTTTTTATTTAATAACCTCGTTTCCCCATAAAAAATGAATGAAGAAGAGATGGCTGTTATAACGGACTGAGCCGTTGGGGAGGCCCAGTAGTGAATAATTTAGGGTGTGTTGGTGGTGGACCTGGCAGCCTCGGCTCTGAGCACTGTCTGAGTCATCCGCTTGGCTTGTCCAGAAGGCTGAAGGGGGGTGACAGGTGCTGCATGGATGACCTGCAGCTGGGGGGGGGGGGGGTGACATGTGCCGCACAGGTGACCCGTGGCTGGCAGGTGACAGGTGCTGCACAGGTGACCCAACCCATCCTGATGACAGGAGATGGAAAGAGATTTAAGAACAGAGGTTTTACTAGAGAATAAATTGAGACTAATTGGCAAAAATATGACAAGAGAGAAGGAGCGGGTCCTATGTGTGTCTATATATCTGTCACGCTTCACTGACTCCCGACAACCGCCGCCATCTCTCCACGCTCCACTAAATCTCTGACGTGACATCACCCAGCTAGAGCGCTTTCACCCGCCTAACGAGACTCAGAAAGAGCCAGCTCTATCTATTTATCTACCTACTGTATAATTCTTTCTATCTATCTACAACCTATCTATCTATTGTATATCTAATTATCTATCTATGGGTCTCGGACAAGAGTAGCACTACATATCTATCTATCTATCTATCTATCTATCTATCTATCTATCTATCTATCTATCTATCTATCTATCTATCTTTCTTTATTTCTTTCTAGTGCCCACCTGTGGCCCCTGTAAACCTCTCTGCAGGACACTGCAGAGCTGGGCTATATAGCAGGGCTGTGGACTAAAGAGTTGCCAAGACCACATGGCTGTGCCATCATGCCTGCAGTTGAAGATGGGCTGAGGGTTTTGCTGCTGACATCCACATGGCTGCCATGCTGCAGCAATTAATTTTTTAGAACTTTTTCCTTTTTAATAAAGACCAGTCTAAGCGTTTCGGGTGTGTCAATTTTACTTGGTTCTAGGTATAGAGCGGGTCATCACTGGTGCAGGGTAGAAGGAACAAAACAATCCAGCGGCTCCTCTTGGAGTAGCAAGTGGGTGCACATCTAGGACACCTTCTGGCACCTTTCGCAGAGTGATGACTGTGGCAACATGTCAAGTAGTCAACACGGATCCAGTCACTGCTACCAGGTTGAGTAAAGAACAGGACCTGTTAGTCTGTGTTAGACGAATGAGTGCAGCTGACATCCATTCCACGATAGCCACGCTGAAGACACAGGTTTCTCAAGTGATGGAGATGATGACCCTGCTAGCAGTAGGAAACTCAGAGAAACTTGGGGAGACGTCACAAGTTGCACCCTTTAAAAAGTCAGTAGGTTCAGTGATCTGCTACAAATGTGGAGATGTAGGCCACCACAAGCAAGTTGCCGAGAAAGGTGCAAGCGCCAAATGGTCATCAAACCACTTAAACTAGTCTCCATTCAAGTCATGGTGTGATAGTGGAGAAGGGGAGGCCAGAGCCGTTGAGTAGAGCTTTGTCTGACACCTCAAAGAGACAATTGAATATGCCTCTTTTGGTATTGAGCTTTGGCGTTCAGGCAAAAGATGTCCACCGATCTCCAATACGTTGGCAGAAGCATCGCTTTGAATGCCATGAAAGAAGTATACAAATTCAGTCAGCCAGACTTACCCCTTGAAATACTTCTACCAAAGTTTCTCATCTATGTTGCCCATTCAGGTACAAGGAATTTACAGCTCATCTTGATTCAGGTGCCCAAGTGACTTTGCTGACTCGAAACTACCACAAAAAGCATCTGAAATATTTGGTCTGTGAAAGCTGGAAGACCTAGGGCTTGTTCACATCATGGTGGTACAGTACTGTATACAGAAAAGTGCAGCCTAATGGATATGGCACAAAAAAGCCCTTTAGAGATTCAAGGCAACATAGCAGAGAAGTATATTTGTGAGGTTACCTATAGATCAAGCTGCCGTTTGATGCCTTGGACAACCAGGGACCTTTGACATACTACCAATTATGTGTTTTTGGCCACCAGTGTCAGCAAGAAGTTATTTGATGGTGGGAACCAACATGACTGCTATCCCCCATTGCCTCCAGGTATGATTCTTCCAACAGAGTGTGCACCCCATGCTGCAGTCATGTATCAATGTCTGGTTCAGGAGAGGAAGACTGCAACAGAGGAAGAGTTACAGCCAGAATAAGCACCCTGCAGACCTCAGGGAAGCCTCAGAACCCAGAGAGCAAAGGGTTAGATGATGGATCTAGCTTACTTCAATCAATCAATAGGTGATTCAAGAGAGACATGTTCTGAAGAAATTATCACCACTTAAGGGCCTCAAGCTACAGTATCAATGAGTTAAACCCCATCAGTGGTCGGGGGGGGGGGGTGAAGCATCCCTGGCGGTCCCTTTAGGCTGCTCATCAGTACATTGCACCCCAGTGCAGACTGTTGCTGCTTCCCTGGCATTGGACTTGAAGCTACAGGGAGAGGGAAGCCAGAGATGGACTGCAAAAACCAAAAAACAATTCCCAGCTCAACTTCCCAGCCAGTCTGCAACAAACTGAATTGTCTTGTCTAACAGTTCATGTTAAAAACAGGTGTTTAGTTAGCACACATTTGCAAATACATGCATAAGCTGCAGAGGCTATGACAAGGCACCCCATTATTATCTGCAGTCCTAACTCTATACATTTTGAGAGCCTCCATAGTAGGAGCACATATATAATAATGGATATATTGAAGGTAGGTATGCCTGGGGGGAGCCCACTCCTCCTTAAAGGCACAGGGGCACACAGGATACCCAGCAAATAGCACAATGGCAGCAAAGGTGTTAGGACTGCAGATAATACTGGAGTGCCTTGTCGCAGTCTCTGTAGCTTACGCATGTATTTGCAAATGTGCGCAAACGAAACCCCTGTTTTTAATGTGAACTGTTGGACAGGACAATTCGGTATGTTGCAGGCTGGCTGGTAAGTTAATCTGGCAATTGTTATTTGCTGTTGTTTGACATGTGTCGCCCTTCCATGTGCTCTTTGCCGTTAAGCCGGTTATAGGTTGGGGCAGTTGCCATTTGTTTGTACCGAAGATAGACTGCGATTGGCTGCAGCACAGCCTGCCTCTGCTAACGGGGGCTTAGCAGGTAGGTTTGGTCACTGCAGGCTGAGGAGTTTTAGCCCTGCCCACTGTCCAATTGGTCAAGGGTAATCTCCAGGCTAAGTATGCCAGAGCCCAGAGAAAGAGGAGGTAGTCTCCACTCATGCTGCCTGGACTGCCTGCTGAATGCTGTATAATGCTACCAGGAGCCCAGGAGGATACTGGGCGAATGAGCTGCAATGAGCTGCTTTGAGTTCCATGTGCCTGGAGCCCATGACAGAGATATAGGCTTTTGTGCTAGAGAGTTTTAGAGACTCGCATGGCAGTGCCATGTTGCCTGCAAGAGAGGCTGGGCTGAGGACTTTGCTGCTGATAGCCACATGGCTGCCATACTGCATCTGTGTTGAGTGTGATATAGAACCCCAAGGATACCTGTGCTGCTTCTGTGCTATTGCTATAGAGTGGGCGGTTGGCTTCTGTGCCCACCACTGTGTGGGACTGTTCGAGTATCCTGCCATTCTAGTTTTCTTGTTGTTCCAGTACTATGTTGCCTATATCCATTCAGAGGCTGCAATTTGTTCTAATTCACAATCATCCTGAGCTACATTTCTTTAGTAAAAAATAACACAAATCAGTGTATATTATTCAGTCTGTGTGAAAGTTATAGAGTCCACAAACTATGGTATATTTATTGGAAGATTGATCAATCATTATGTAATGCCGGCCTATCTAATTTCTTGAGGCCCAAAAATGCCAGGACAGTACATATACCCCCCAAGTGACCTCCCTTTCGGAAAGTAGACAGTCCAAGGTATTTAGTAAGAGGCATGACGATTTTTTTTAAGGTTGTAATTTTTATCGCTTTTTTTTTTTTATGATTTAATTTTTTACATACTGTGACCAGAGCAGCACAGTGTTACCATAGTGAGGTGATCAGAATTTTTTTTTTTACTCACTATGATTGCTTATAACCGTGAATATCACTGTCATAAGCAACCATCATCCAGTGTGTGATATTGTGACGCTATGATTGGCCACAGCTATCACATGGTACAGATGCATTGTGACTTGCTCCGTCTGTATCATGTGACCACTGTGACGAATCAGAGATCAACACATTAGGCCACAATGAGTGGCTTTGAATGGAAGCCATTCTAAACATTCCAGGTGTGTCCGTGTCACTCGGGTCCAGGTATGGGGCAGATCATCAATTGTGCAGGGCATAGGGACCCAAGCAATCCAGTGATTCCTCTGGGGGTAGTGCTACAAATGGGGGCTCATCCGGGATGGCCTCTTTCATATGTGAGTAATGACTGCGTTGCGAAGGGCAGCACTACATGTCTATCTATCTATCTATCTATCTATCTATCTATCTATCTATCTATCTATCTATCTATCTATCTATCTATATATCTATCTATCTATCTAGTATCTTTCTATTCGTCTCCAATCTATATATCTATCTGTTGTGAAATGTGTTTTCCTTGCCCCTCATGTCATCCCCCAGGCAAGAATATGTTCTTTGTGTCACTTACCTCCGAAGTTGATGATGCAGGACACAGTGATAATCAGGATTCCGCCCACCAGCGCCACAATGCTCAGCAGTTTGGCCACTCGGCCCAGTCTCAGGGCTCCATCCACATCACCTTGCTGAAGGCTGTTACGTGACTGTAAGAGATGAAGAAGAACAAGATGAGTTCTGCAATGCCTCCCCTGTAGAGGATTTCATATTGATGGATAAATTGTTGGTGTAAAATTCTTTATGCCCAGGATTCCCCTTATTTGTAAAATGATCATCTGAAGTTTGAAGGTTCTGTCACCACACTATCCAAGTTACCATCCCCAATCACTCACACATCTACAATAATATGTGTTAGCAAATAAGTAAAAAGGAGAGCAGAGGGGTCTGTATTGGGTTCCCCAGCTTGGAAGCCCCTCCACTTTACTGCATAGCCTTTCCACTCAGGGCTTCACCAGTCCATCCTGACACATCTTCTCCAGTTCACCGAACGCTCTTCTGTCAGCAATCTGGTGATTTGAGAACCCATTTTGCTTCACAGGTAGTTATGCAGAAGAGAGAGTCCCAGACACTCCTACTGGGGGGGCTCAATGCTGTCTCTCATACACAGAGCCATTAAGATCTATCATACAACCACCAGTCAGACCTGCCTTATGGCCCGTACACACGATCCGAACATCGTACGAAAACGGTCGTCCGAGGAAGAATCGTACCATTTTCGGATCGTGTGTACACCACTTTCGACAGCCGATCATGACCGTTCATCCGATATTATTCGGTCGGGCATGCACGAAAATTTTCCTCATACGATTCCAGATCGTACGATTTTCGTTCAGTCAGTATAGTTGTCGTCCGATACAAATACATTATAACACAGGACATCACTTCTGATTTTTTTTTTTTTGTCGTACGAGAATTTTCGTGACTTTATCTTACACTTTCCACTTGCGACTAATATGCAACAACAGTTGTACGATCTGACGTACGATATTCGGATCACGTGTACGGGCCATAAACAGATTACTTCTGATTGGTGATACATCGAACAGAAATAGAGGAAGCTGTGCAGCACAAGTTCCAGAAATGGAGAAACCCACTTTTGATAAGAAAAAACAATCCTCTGTGGGTGATCTCTGTATTGCCAAGGCTTTTAAAAAAAAAAGTTGTAGCAGATTCCGACCTTTTTCTGTTCTGAAGAAATAGAAATTCCTGAATTTTAGGGTCAGCCTTCATTATAACCAGCTGAGCAAATCTCAGTGTTCTGACGATGAAAGTTACGGGATCAGCATCCTTTTAGAAGTAGTTAACCCTTAGGGAGCATCTCACCAAAAATAAAATTCTTGGTGCAGAGGGTACCTAAACGAATACTTGTGTCTTAGTAGTGCAGACTTCTGAGAAAATCAATTATCCAATCACAGTAACAGGAAATGACAATTCAGGGGCATTTGGTATACCAATGGACTACAGAACGCCTCCAGGCTGTCGTATTGCTTAGAATTTTTAAACATTTGAAGAAAATGACAGCGGCTTTTGTGGGAAATAAAAAAGGAAATTTTTGGGAGCATTAAATTACGAAGTTACTTGTTTAGCAATTAGCTATATTTTTTTAATTAAAGTGGCGTTCTCCTTTAAGTTTAAGGCCCCTTTCACACTTGTACGACTTGTGCCACGATTTTGTATGACAAGTCATTCTCCATGATTTTCAATGACTACCATTCATATTGGCACGACTTTAAGTCGTGCCGACTTCAGAGTAGTCCCTGCACTACTTTGGTCCAACTTCCATGCGAGTTGATGTCCATAGACCTCAATGTTAAACCCTCAAGTAGCATGCAAATCATACCTGAATAATATAGACACGATTTCAGTACGACTTTGTAAGCACAAGCTGAGAATGGTTAATGCCAAAGTTGTGGCAAAGTCGTACAAAGTAGTACTGCTCCCAAATCGCGGTAAAATTGCTATAAAATCACGGCAAAATCATGGCCTCTAAATCACGGTAAAATCACGCGACTTTGAAGTCGCACAAGTGTGAAAGGGGCCTAAGTGTTAGGCCTCATGCACACTGGACATTTTTGAACGTTTTTACAGCAGCTGTTTTTTGGCTTCAGATGTTTTTTTTTCTACAGTCAATAAACTCCCCATCATGTTATCCTATGTGTCCATGCACACATAGGCTGTTATCAGCTGTTTTTGGCTGGGGCGTTTTTTGGCTTAAAAAAAACCCAACAAACTAGTGGGTTCTGAGAAGAGTTTTTCAGCTGTAAAAACGCTCTAATGTAAAAAAACATTGATAAACGCTCAAAAACGCAGCTCACCAGCATTTTTTGACGTTTTTTGATCCATTGAAAAAAAAAATAAAAACGCTGATGTGGAAAAACGCTATTGCAAAAACGTTGAAAAACGGGTGTTTTAATAACGTTATTTTAACGTCCAGTGTGCATGAGGCCTTAGGGTAAAGCATAAGCAAAGTTTGCAAATTTAAAATTGTGCACATACAGTAAATCTATGTTACATTTTATATTTTCCATATTTAATTATCGTCCATATTACAAATTGTAGAGTCTGTTCCTTAAAAAGGTGTTCCGGCCTCCCCCTCCAAAAATCAAAAGTCAGCAGCTACACATACTGCACACATACTGTAGCTGCTGACTTTTAATATTAGGACACTTACCTGTCCTGGAATCCAGCGATGTTGGCACCGCAGCCAATGTTTCAATCGGCTGTTGGGTGCTGCCGCCAACATTGCCGGTAAGGGTACCCGGCAGTGAAGCCTCGCGACTCCACAGCCGGGTCCGTACTGCGCATGCGCCAAGTGCGCTGTACTCTCTTACTGGCCCAGCAGCAGGGGAAGGGGGAAGGAGGAGGGAGGAGGAGGGGGCTGAACATCTGACGTACCTTGCCGTGGCGAGGTCTGACGGAAGTGGGGAAAGGGTACCCCCCCAAAAAGTGCCAAATGTGGCACCGGAGGGGGGGAGGAGACAGATAAGCAGAGGTTCCACTTTTGGGTGGAACTCCACTTTAAAGGGAGGTGATAAAGGTGGTGCAGCCATTGAAGTGAAGTGAGTTAATCATTCCTGCATGGAAAGTCCTCTGTAGGAATTAGTGGGCTCCCAAACGGTGGGACCATGGTTGGTCCAGATGGGACAGTGACTTGGTCCGGATTCGGACTGCGGCCCATCATTTAGTGATGTCTGCTATATAGTGTGTGCTTATCTCAATCCAGAGCACTAAGTGACATTTCTGTCTACTGCCTCTTTCCATTGATATAAGCATCATCACTCTTCCGTACACATTAATCCTGTGCCGGGTTTTGTCTCCTATCAGCCCTAACCCTAGGTATTATTAAAGCGGAGTTCCACCCAAAAGTGGAACTTCCGCTTATTTGTCTCCTCTCCCCCTGCGGTGCCACAATTGGCAGCTTTTCCCACTTCCGGGAGTCCGGGCCGCGGCCCGTGACATCACCGCGGGACTCCCTCCTCTCCCTGTTACCGGGCCAGTAGGAGAGAAGAGCGGGGTTTCGCTCATGCGCAGTAGGGTTCATGGCGTGAAGCCGTAAGGCTACACTGCTGGGTACCCTTACCCGCAATGGCGACGGCAGCACCCAACAGCTGATGCAAACATCAGCTGCGGTGCCTACATCGCTGGACTCCAAGACAGGTAAGTGTCCTATTATTAAAAGCCAGCAGCTGCAGTATGTGTAGCTGCTAGCTTTTAATTTTTTTTTTTTTGGGCGGAACACCGCTTTAAGCCTTTGCACCTGTGTGTTAGTGTTCGAGCAACATGTCTTTAGGTAGAAGCCGGACCCTTCTGTTCCTGTGGTGTTCACCGCCGTCTGAGTATTTCATACTCTGTGTGTTACTTGATCGTGTCTTTGTTCTCCGTGTTTTCCCTCTGGCTGTGCAGTTATATTCCCTTTGGTTTCTGTCCGTGTATCCCTTCATTTCCTTTTGCTGTGTGTGTCGTTCTCAGCATTGTTCTTGTTCGCCTGCAGTCCTCTCCAGCTTGCTGCGTCTCTCTCCCTCTCTCTCTCTCTCTCTCTCTCTCTCTCTCTCTCTCTCTCTCCCTCTCTCCCTCTCTCTGTTCTCTCTGTTCTCTCTCTCTCTCTCTCCCTCTCTCTGTTCTCTCTGTTCTCTCTCTCTCTCTCTCTCTCTCTCTCTCCCTCTCTCTCTCTCTCTCTCTCTCCCTCTCTCCCTCTCTCTGTTCTCTCTCTCTCTCCCTCTCTCTCTCTGTTCTCTCTCCCTCTCTCTCTCTGTTCTCTCTCCCTCTCTCTCTCCCTCTCTCTCTCTCTCTCTCTCTCTCTCCCTCTCTCCCTCTCTCTCTCACTCTCCCTCTCCCTCTCTCTCTCTGCACCGTTGCTCAGCATCCCCTCTCTCTCTTGCGCTTTACACTTGCTCCAATGGCCCCAGTTGGGTCAGTCGGTCGATGGGTTGGGCTAATATTCATTTGCTATTGTCACACAACTGGGTGGGCTGTTTTTTGAAGCCTATTAGAGCCTCTGGCTCTAATCACGGCACCGGCCAATTAGAACCTGCCTAGCCCGTCCTGTCAGCGGGGAAGAAGAAAAGAGAAAGACACAAGGATTTCAAATCCCTGGACCGGTAAAGCAGCGACCCAATGTCTCCTAGCGGGTGATCGCCGGCCTCAGGTACAGTGGGACCGGGGGGGGGGGGGGAATGGGGAAGGGGGTCCAGTGTAAGTTCACCTTAAAGATTTTCTGTAAAGGTGAACTTGCACTTTAAAGTGGTTGTAAACCCTTACAGACCACTTTCACCTACAGGTAAGCCTAGATTAAGGCTTACCTGTAGGTGCTTGAAATATTTCCTAAACCTACACGGTTTAGGAGATATTTATTATTTCCCCGGACAATGCTGTCTTCTGCGCATGTGCCGTTGTATTCGGCGCATGTGCACTCTTGTGCCGTTTCAAGCTGGGGTCATGCCGTGACTGGCCGCTCACGCGTGCATTCGCGGGAGTGACGTCACGCAACTCCGCGGCCCCGGAAGTTCGCGGCCCCGGAAGAGGGGTGAAGAATAGACGCTCTCTGCTAGTGAGGAAATCGTGCACATCGCAGGCTCCTGTGTCAGGTAAGTGACACATAATGGGCTACTATGCGATGCATAGTAGCCCATTATGCTTTACCTTTGCAGGGAAACAAAGAGGAAGTAAAACCCATCAGGGTTTACTTCCCCTTTAAGGTTAGGTGGAAGGATAGGTTCAAGTGAAAGGATATGCCTTAAGGGGCGTATATATATAAAGCAGTGAATATGACATTCACCCAACATTCACTGCAGGTGGTCCATAGGTCTTAATGTAAAGTGAATTATTCACCACTAGTGAATGTTTGGTGAATTTCACATTCTCTGCGTCAAATATATGCCCCATAAGTTTTCAGGGACAGGCCATGGCTGCTGGTTACATGGAAACTCATTGGGAAATTCAATTAACCTTTGTGGCCTAATGTCCAGCGCTGGGTTTGAAGTGCCGTACCGCGAGGAGCTTCTCTAGAATCTGCTGTAGCGGATTACATAGAAATCTGATTAAAGTGCTTTCAGTGGATTTTCTCTTTGCAGAGTTTCTTGGAAAGCTTTGACAATTAACTGATCAATTTCACTTGATGCCTGAAATTGCTCTTTTTTTTTAAGTTGCATTTACACATTTACAAATTGACAGTTTCTAGCGTTTCTTTTATTTATTTTTTTAAATCACTTGAATATCTGGTTGAAAGAAAAAAAAAAAGATATACGGTTCATTTATATACAGTATCTCACAAAAGTGAGTACACCCCTCACATGTATGTATTTACCCTAAATGAAAATGTCCAAATTGGGCCCAATTAGCCATTTTTCCTCCCCGGTGTCATGAGACTCGTTAGTGTCTCTGCACACTGCATGAAATTGGTCTGCATGGCTGTCGTCCCAGAAGGAAGCCTCTTCAAAAGATGATGCACAAGAAAACCCGCAAACAGTTTGCTGAAGACAAGCAGACCACAGGACATGGATTACTGGAACCATGTCCTGTGGTTTGATGAGACCAAGATAAACTTATTTGGTTCAGATGGTGTCAGGCGTGTGTGGGGGCAACCAGGTGAGGAGTATAAAGACAAGTGTGTCTTGCCTACAGTCAAGCATGGTGGTGGGAGTGTCATTGTCTGGGGCTGCATGAGTGCTGCCAGCACTGGGGAGCTACAGATCATTGAGGGAACCATGAATGCCAACATGTACTGTCACATACTGAAGCAGAGCATGATCCCCCCCTTTGGAGAGTGGACCGCAGGGCAGTATTCCAACATGATAACGACCCCAAACACACCTCAAAGACGACCACTGCCTTTCTAAAGAAGCTGAGGGTAAAGGTGATGGACTGACCATGTCTCCAGACCTAAACCCTATTGAGCATCTGTGGGACATCCTCAAATGGAAGGTGGAGGAGCACAAGGTCTCTAACATCCACCAGCTCTGGTGAACTCCATGCCCAAGAGGGTTAAGGCAGTGCTGGAAAATAATGGTGGCCACACAAAATATTGACACTTTGAGCCCAATTTGGACATTTTCACTTAGGGGTGTACTCACTTTTGTTGCCAGCGGTTTAGACATTAATGGCTGTGTGTTGAGTTATTTTGAGGGGACAGCAAATTAACACTGTTATACAAGCTGTACACTCACTACTTTACATTGTAGCAAAGTGTCATTTCTTCAGTGTTGTCACATGAAAAGATAGAATAAAATATTTACAAAAATGTGAGGGGTGTACTCACTTTTGGATACTATATATATATATGTGTGTATATATATATATGTATATATATATACCTATTATACATTATTATACTATATTATATTATAATATTATACATATTATACATATATTATACCCCCTTATACATTGTAAAGCGCTCCGTAAACTGTTGGCGCTATATAAATTTCGTATAATAATAATATATATATATATATATTTTTTTTTTTTACCAATTATTCAAGTGATTAAAAAAAATTCAAGAAAACGTATATATAAATATACAGCATATATATTATTATATTTTTGTTTACACGGGAATCTCTTCAAGTAGACAACAGGAAAAGCCTTTATTTCATGATTTCACATTTGGATTTACAACCAAACTGTATACCAATACTGGCTGTATGGAGAATACATGAGTCCTGGGATTGATGCTCCCCCCCCCCCCAAAGATACTAGCTGCATGGAGTTTGTCTGGGTCCCAAGGCCGATTCCCACCAAGGATGCTACCTGCAAGGGAGTATTTATGGGTCCTGGGGCCCATAAAAGATATTAGTTGCAAGGGGTATGTATTTGTCCTGGATTTGATTCCTGCAAAGCTACATTGAGTTTGTATTTTTTTCTAGCCTTGTGTGAGCTTGCTCCCTCCTAATATGTGTTTTACTTCAATTCCAGTGAAGCTGATCTGAGTTTGTTGAATGTTGCTGGAGATGACGGTCAGACTGTAAGCTCCGTTGGAGGCTGGTGGTCCAATTCCCTGTCCTGCTACTGTCTATAGATAAGATATTGTTTATATTTATTTCTTATAAGACAAGAATGTTCCTGATTTGGAAGGATCGTACACATCTGCAGCATTTAAAAAAAAAAATTTAAAACATCTCTAAAATTTGTGTTTAAGATTCTCTCTGAAAAAAGCACAGGAAAAGCAAAGTTTGCAGCTTCCCCGGATTCTTCCTCGGCTTTCCTAACCTGCGCTAGAAGAAGTGCAACGGCTGCAATGTGAGTCTATATTGTCTCCCGCGTCACTCTCATCCCATCTCTGCAATTCAAATAGTGGGCCATTTAATTAAAAATGGATTTCCTGCTAAAGTCGTTTTTGGAAACGTTGGATATGGCGTTTTCCTCTGACAGCGGCCGTCCTTTGAAACCAAGTTGTGGCACTTGGCAGGCTGAGATCTGGCACTGCTGCTGTGCGCCTTCAGGCTGAGCCCCCCGCCGCTTGTCACCAACTGCGATCAGAGGGGATCCAGATCAGAACGACTGAGGGATGTAGTCTGGCCCCCACCCAACCATGGGATGGACGCATGCCATTTGATCTGCAGAGGGTATTGTGACTCCCCTACACACCCATCCCACTCAGTTAAGCTGCTGGATTTACCTTTTAGCCCATGGGTGCTCAACCTGTGGGCCCTCCAGCTGTTGCGGAACTACAAGTCCCATCGTGCCTCTTCCTTTGGGAGTCATGCTTGTAACTGTCGACGGCTTGGAATGCCTCATGGATTAAAGAGGGGGATACCATCCAATTATGTCATAAGGGTTGCCGCCATCCCTAATGTAAGGAGAAAAAGGAATAACCCCTCAGGAAGTGGTGGGACTTTAAAGGCAACAAAGTAAATAAAAATGATTTTATTGATACAAATATACAAAAGGCTCAGAGGCTCAGGTGGAAGACTACATGAATATACATTCGGTTTCTACATCAGTATATTCCTTATTTTACTACTTTGTTTATTCAATGTTTTTGCATTAGATTTTTCCTTATGTATATTTTTGTATATTTGTATCAATAAAATCATTTTTATTTACTTTGTTGCCTGGAATGCCTCATGGGACCTGTAGTTCCGCAGCAGCTGGAGGGCCGTAGGTTGAGCACCTATGTTTAGCGTCTAAAGGTACAGAAAATTAAGGTGTTAAGTGTTGAGGGTATGCATAGACTTTTTTGGGGTTTTAGATGTGGGAAATTAATAGAACTCCTCACTTTATTTATTTATTTTTTGTTTTCTGCACTTCCTGCCTCAGCAATGCAACAGGAAAGGAAACTGTCACCAGGAACAGGTGTCCCCATTGGAGTATTTACCTCCACCTCCTGTTTTGGTGACAAACTAAATTGGTATTTCCCTCAATTTCTGTTCTACTGACAACGGTCACCAGAACACATAGGATAGGTGAATGCATTGTATATGAGGATGTTGGCGAGAGGGTGGCCACATGGAAGCAAGGAATGAGGTAAGTACCCCTCCCTATTACATATTACATGCCCCCTATACTAACCCAACATTAGAGCCTACTATACAGGATGGGGGGAGGGGGAGCTACCAAAAGCGGATTTTCTTAGCTTAAAAGTGTTACTAAACCCAGGACCCTGCGTTCACTATATCTGGTCTCCCACAGTACACAGAACATGGAAATATTATTTTAGTAAATATAAACTGCTAAATACATTTTTCTCATCAGCAGTATATAGCAGTCTTGTGGCTTCTATCAGTGTCTGGCTAAAGCTTGTAGGAGGAGTTTGCATTCTCCTCTGACTGTCCTATGAGGCTGCAGGACCCCTGACCCTCTGTCTGGACAGTGCTGATTGGCCCTGTGCTGATCACATGCACCCTCCCAAAAAAAAAAAAAAAAAGAAAACTCTCTAGCAATACACACCAAACTGAGCATGTGCAGCTTGCCCCCTAGCCTCTGTTCTATCAGGTGATTAATTGGGGACAGTGAAAGGAGGGGAGGATCAGAGAAGACAGGATCATACAGCCTTTTTACACAATGCAGAGAATTAACCCCTTGGGTTCCACAGTTAGTATAACAAGCATACTTTACTGAATATACAGACTGATTTTACTGTTGTGCGTTTAGTAACACTTTAAGTCAAACAATGCACATTGAACGGTACAGCCCCCCTCCCTCCCTAACACCCACACCCTTCACAATTTTAATAACAGTCCTTCTCTTACCAGCGTCCACTTTATTTCTAATCACAGCGTACCCATGTTTCCTTCTTCTCCCTCTCTAATATAAAAATTTACATTATGAGTCATTGAGTAATGATTTATTAGCTCAGAGTTCCTCTGAAATTGCTGAAAGCGTTTTGGTCACCTGATTATTATACAGTCAATGCTGGGAACAAGGTCCTATTTAGAAATAGTAACAAAAATCGGCAAAGAATTAAAGGACTAAGAACTAAAGGAAGAAGAGAATGGAGGAGTCAATAAAAATGAACTGGGATTCATTAAGGGTTAATAAGGGGCTAACATTTTGTTTAAAAAAAATAAATAAATAAAAAAAAGCTTTTTTATTTATATTTTTTTTAGTTTGCACATTAATTTATTGTTTGCATTCATGTACATATACAGTAATATATGAATGAAAGGTGCAATAGTAGATTTTAGATATTTGAATTTTAGTTATTGAATTTGAATTAATTTAATTAATTAACTAATAATGATAAAACATATATATATATATATATATATATATATATATATATATATATATATATATATATATATATATATATATATATATATTCATTTCATTTTTAATTATTCATTATTTTCATAGGTCAGTGCAGAGCAGGACCTGGGCTGCAGTAGTTATTGGTTATTGTCATTTTTATTATTTCATTTTAATTAATTTAATTATGTATGTAGTAATAATACATTACACATACTTTAATAATAAAGTATTTCATTTTAGTTATTTCATTTTAATTTAAATAATTAATTTTGATTACAATTATATATACAGTGTATGTATATATATAATTTTTCAATTTTAGTTATTCATTTCTTTCATAGATAAATGCAGAGCAGGACCCGAGCTATCAAGCTGACAGCGCAGTCCTCTAATTACATGGGGAGAGCTGTGATAATATACAGGATTGCGCTTTCAGCTTGACAACTCCATTGCACAGTGCAGGATAATGCAGAGGCAGGGAAGTTTCCCATCCCAGCTGTGCCCCCTCGTAGCATGGTGCCCAAGTTTGGTGCCTCTTCTGCCCCTGCCCAGCCTTTTATGTCCCATGAAATGAGGGTGGGAAATGTGACATGTCATAATGTGTAACTTCCCTTATTTATTTATTACAGGTACTTATATAGCGCAGTCAATTTTACGCAGCAAATTAACACATATATTGTACATTCACATCAGTCCCTGTCCTCAAGGAGCTTACAATCTAAGGTCCCTAACTCACATTCATACATACACATAGTAGGGCCAATGTAGACAGGAGCCAATTGACCTACCAGCATGTCTTTGGAGTGTGGGAGGAAACCGCAGTTTGCTCCTTTTTTCTGTTACCGTTGAATTGTTACCATTGTTATATCTTTTAACAGAGCGCATGCGTGGGTCAGGCAGGGAAGGTTTTGACATGTAGTTGTGTGGCCGCAGTCTTGCTAAATTGGGGAAAGGTGCTATATGTAATATGAGGTCAAAACTTAACAATATTTTTAATTTGTATCCAATCAGGCAGGCCCTTGTACTGCATAGTTGATAGTATATCTAAAGGAGATTGTACTATCAGATTGTACAATAGCCAAATACTAGTAGAATTTCGAACAAACATATAAAAATTTGTTGGAAAATTCTCAGTACATTCAATGATGTGTCACCAAGTAGTAAAAAAGAATAATGTCTCAGTGAAAGCTGCACTCACAAAATGTCCACATAAACATTATACATATTAAGAAGAATGAAAAACATGTTGCGCTATCACTATAAAGTGCATAAAATTCAATCAAGCAAGAAATTCATATATATCAAAAATTGTAAATAAGAATGTGTTAAAAAAAAAACATTCATAAATAATCCAGTAACGTCCATCAGAAACAAAGAAAGAGAGAAGTGCTCTTGTGCAAAAGGTTCCTCCGGGGAGGAGCTACAGCGGTGATTACACCCGCTGGGGACAGTGTCTGCATGTGATTGATTGTTTTATATGCGATTTTACTCCTGCCTTCTTGTAAGTAGTTTTAACCTTCAATAAATTGTAAGTTCACCTTTACAGAGGACCTGTGTAAGTTCACCTTACAGATTTTTCTGTAAAGGTGAACTTACCTTTTAAAAGAGCCTGGATTTTTAGTTACTACACTATAGCCTCGTGCACACGATCGGACAATCCGAACCATGTGTACGCTCCATCGGACAATTGTCAGATTTTCCGCAGACAAATATTGGATGGCAGGTTTTAAAATTTTCCGCGGACAAATGTCTGTTATCAGATTTTCCGAACGTGTGTACACAATTCTGTGTGAGAAAAGTCCAAAGTACAAACACACATGCTCGGAAGCAAGGACGGGCCGGAAGCGTTCGTAATGGAGAATTAACATTCGTGACGCGGCAAATTATGAAATCTCGAAATGCAGCGCACAATTCTCTTCTTCTTTAATGGGATAATAATGAAGCTGCTTTGCTGGTGATACTGATGGAGTTATTGCAAATTAATTTTTCTTTTTCTTTCTAGTAATATCAAGAATAATATTATTTTTTTTTTTATTATTATTTGGTGCCACAGCACCATTATCCCGTAGTTTTTAAGATCAAAGATACAACTATGTTGGTGTCCCTTGTCAATTTTACATTGTATTTTTTTTTTTATGTAACTGCCTACTCCTAAACTGTCATTTGAAGTAAAACACATAACCAAGTATTATTCTCCACAATGTTTTTATTGTGCATTAAAAAAAAAGAAAACAAATTAGACATGCTATCTGCCAATAGAACTTAACCAAAAAGTGCATTCTATGCATCCAAAAATTCTGTATAGAAAATATAACAAATCAAATCATTAATCAACCAAAAAAATAAAATAAAAGCCTCATGCATGTGTCCTGCTTCTTAATATAGGGGGTCAACAATGCCAAGAGTTGGTGAAAGCAGGAGTCCGTCATCCGGAGATAATTCCGAAAATCATCCGGATTATTCTCCTGGAGTCCCCGCAGCAAAGGCATATGACATAATTGGTCACCATTAATAAAGCAACCAAGTTTTGGTCCAAGAAATCCTCCTCCTCCTCCTCTTGTTCCTGGACTGGACTTGGGCCAAAGCAATAACTCCATAGCCAATAATAAATAACACGTTATCTCCTCCGATTGCGCAACATGGCTAGTTGACGAACGGCCGTTCAGAAACGAACTGAAAAGCATGAAATTAAAAGCGCAAATTGAAAAGCGCGAAATGAAAAGTGCAAAATGAAAAATGCGAAATGAAAAGCGCTAATCAACACTCACCAAACTTCTACTAACATGAAATTAGCAGAAGGAGCACAAAGGGTGGCGGTAAAGAGCTTAAAAACAACGTAGTACGTCACTATGTTCATATTTGTTGGCCAACAATTCCTTGCCGTTTGTATGCAAGACGAGTTTGGGCCAACGCCCTTCGGACAAAAGTCCACGATTTTGTTGGCCAACGATCCGATCGTGTGCACGAGGCTTATGAGTTCCTCCTTTGTCTCTCCCTTTTGCTGAGCCAACTGTTGAACATCCTGGTTGTATGTTAACCCATCATGGAATCTTGGGTCCTGATATCCATCCATCCCATGGAGATACTGGGATAAAGTGCAGCCAGACCCCCATCTTGGGGTCAGAGCAGCTGGTAAGTGGCTTGAAAGTGGGGCATTCACTTTTGGGTGTAAAGATTTTGCTATCCACACTTCAATATTTTGCTATCCACAAGTATAAATGAACTTTTTGCACAAGAGCACATTCGATGACTTGACTAATGTAATTAGAAAAAATACTTTGAAAATTTGTATTGCTTTTAACATTCAATTTTGGAATGGATAGAATTTACTGAATGAAAGCCACATTCAGTGCTGGAAATTTGATTGTTCAAGAAAAATTTTCCATCCTGCTTCTTTTAAAATTTTTTGTCGCTCTGGTCACAAAAACGAATGCTGACTTGACCCCCACTAACGATTAGAAAATTGAACAAAGGTTCTCAAAATGAACAAAATTCTACTGGCGTATGGCCAGACTGGCCGGTAGTGTTGGGGGTTCGGGAATTTTCACCAATGGCATGGTTACACTTTATAAGAGGAACTTCATCCATTTTTTTTAAATGATTAAAAGCCAGCAGCTACAAATACTGTTGCTGCTGACTTTTAAAAATCAGAGTCTTCCCACAGCCGATTCTTTTCACCGCTGCAGGTCCCCGGCACCGACATCTTGGATTTGAGAGCTGGCCATGACTTCCTAAGAAATCACACCTGGCTCCTCACATGCACATGTGGAAGAACAAGCGGAACACAGAGACGTGTCAAGGGAGGGGGGGTGCTACCCTGTTTCCCCGAAAATAAGACCTAGCGTGATTGTCGGTGATGGCTGCAATATAAGCCCTACCCCCCAAATAAGCCCTAGTTAAAGTTCTTGTAGGTCTTATTTTCAGGGTAGGGCTTATTTTCTGGGAAACAGGGTAGGGCTTATTTGGGGGGTAGGGCTAATATTGCAGCCATCACTGACAATCACCCTAGGTCTTATTTTCGGGGAAACAGGGTACGAGCGGCACCATGCTCACCTAGGTGAGAATTAAGGAAGTGGGTGGGGGTACTTGTCAAAAAAGGTAAAAAAAAAAAAAAAAAAAACTTAAATGTTTGGGGGTGGAGGTGGGGAGAAGAATGAGCGATATATGGTACTTTCAACTTTGAGTGACGTTCCGCTTAAACTACGAAGGTCTGACATTTCAGTTTTGCACCCGGAGCCCGTGGCTTTCCAATACACTTCACATGAAGCAAATCATTTAATTTTGTTGCCAGGAGCTCAGCACTGTGACAATAATTACCAAGTCTCTTTGAAGACCAAAACAATTGGAGAATTGCCAAAATTTTGGCTTCCCCTGACTATATATGCATGAGGTTTTTTTCTGCTCTTCAAACACCATACCATTCATGGATCCGGAGTACCTGGATTTTGAAATTGTGCAATTCTTTGTAGATCAGATCCTACATGGAAATCGGGAAATCAAAAAGTGCTGAATCAGCTTTGCCACTGATTGGATTGTCACTAACTGTGAAGAATAAATGCGGTGGGGACTCCATGGTGGACACTTTCAAAACCAATAAAGTCAGTATTTACAGTAATCTTAAAGCAGAACTTCAGTCATTTGTTCATCTTTGCATCTATTAAATCTTCTGCCCTTGTTGCTGTTTTAACTTTGGAGAGTAATGCCGCGTACACACGTGCGGATTTTCCATCGGAAAAAAATTGGATGGTTTTTCCGACGGAATTACGCTCAAGCTCGCCTTGCATACACACGGTCACACAAAAGTTCTCTGAACTTTCAACCGTCAAGAATGCAGTGACGTACAACACCAGGACAAGCCGAGAAAATGAAGTTCAATGCTTCCGAGCATGCGTCGAATCGTCTCCGAGCATGCGTAGGAATTTTGCGCGTCGGAATATGTACAGACGATCGCATTTTCAGAACTTTTTCCGACCGAAAAATTGAGAACCTGCTCTCAATCTTTTGCTGGTGGGAATTCAGCCAGCAAAAGTCCGATGGAACATACACACGGTCGCATTTTCCGACCAAAAGCTCTCATCGGCCTTTTGCTGGCCGAATTTCCGATCGTGTGTACGCGGCATTAAACATTTTTTCTTCACGTGTGACATCATGCCTCAATGAAATCTTTTTTTAAGCAAATCGTTTTTTTTTTAAAACTTGTTACAATGTTTCTAAAGGCCCGTACACACGGTACGAAAATCAGATGGAAAAATTCGTACGACGAGCTGTCTCCCAACTTTCGGATCATTAGTACGGTGCTTTCGACAGCCGATTTTGCTTTTTCGGCAGACAAAAGCTGGATGTGCAGACTATAAAATTTTTGGTCGGATGTGAACTCAACGTAAGCGCAAGACTACGCATGCTCAGAAACGAAAGAACACATACAAAACTATTCAACGCGTTACGTCATTTCTGGGGTTGTATTCTGTTGTACAAAAATTTTCATATTGTGAGTAACCTCTTCACTTTGTCAACATGAGGCTAGCATGCCACAAAAAATGGACGTTCGGTCGTCCGAGAATCTAAGCATGTGTACAAGGCTTTACCCTGAAATCCTTACAGTAACAGCACTTCTGACAACACTAAGCCTGTGATTGAGAATTATCAGCAGCGTCGTCAGCCTGCCGTGTTGACTGGCCGTTGGCAGGGCCCGGCCGAGGCAGAAGTGGCACTGGCCTTGGGCGTCATGCTGTGTACATGATGGGGGAGGAGGGTAGCAGCTGGGGAAGGAGCCTCTCCAGCCTCTGCATCACCCGTCCATCTCCTGCACTTTATAGCACTGAGCTGTCAAACTAATAACTCAGTCCACCTTCACCTTAACATTTTTTTTTTTATCCTTTGTAGATAAACTTACTTAAATTTGCAGTTCTTTGTGTTTGCAGAGGCAGAGGCTTTGTGTTTGTAGAGGCAGAGGCTTTGTGTTTGATTCAAATCACAGAACAAAATTAGTTTTAATTTATTTTTATTAACCCTAAAATTGGTATTTAAAAATGTAGTAAATTCTTTTTATTAACTCCATTCCCTTTCTTTAGCTATTTATTTTATTTGTTCTTTTACTGTTTGTATATAAACATTTAAAATTTGTGTACGTTTTTGTAATGCCAAATGAAAGAGTGGGGGGAAAAGGGTACAATTTGGCATCCTCACCCTTGACCTGGCAATGGGGCTCTTTGGGCTGCCTATCTGTTAGGCATATCATTTTTTTTCCCTTCAACCTGCTGGATTGAGCCGATGTGGATGGGGGAATCCTCCCGCTGTGCTATGGGGGATGGGGAAATCCTCCCGCTGCGCTATGGTGGATGGGGAAATCCTCCCGCTGCGCTATGGTGGATGGGGAAATCCTCCCGCTGTGCTATGGGGGAATTCCCCCCGCTGCGCTATGGTGGATGGGGGAATCCTCCCGCTGCGCTATAGTGGATGGGGGAATCCTCCCGCTGCGCTGTGGTGGAATCCTCCCGCTGTGCTATGGTGGATGGGGGGAATCCTCCCACTGTGCTATGGTGGATGGGGGAATCCTCCCACTGTGCTATGTTGGATGGGGGAATCCTCTCGCTGCGCTATGGTGGATGGGGGAATCCTCCCGCTGCGCTGTGGTGGATGGGGAGAATCCTCCCGCTGTGCTATTGTGGATGGGGGAATCCTCCCACTGTGCTATGTTGGATGGGGGAATCCTCTCGCTGCGCTATGGTGGATGGGGGAATCCTCCCGCTGCGCTGTGGTGGATGGGGGAATCCTCCCGCTGCACTGTGGTGGAATCCTCCCGCTGTGCTATGTTGGATGGGGAGAATCCTCTCGCTCTGCTATGGTGGATGGGGGAATCCTCTCGCTGCGCTATGGTGGATGGGGAGAATCCTCTCGCTCTGCTATGGTGGATGGGGGAATCCTCTCGCTGCGCTATGGTGGATGGGGAGAATCCTCTCGCTCTGCTATGGTGGATGGGGGAATCCTCTCGCTCTGCTATGGTGGATGGGGGAATCCTCTCGCTGCACTATGGTGGATGGGGGAATCCTCTCGCTGCACTATGGTGGATGGGGAGAATCCTCTCGCTGCACTATGGTGGATGGGGGAATCCTCTCGCTGCACTATGGTGGATGGGGGAATCCTCTCGCTGCACTATGGTGGATGGGGAGAATCCTCTCGCTCTGCTATGGTGGATGGGGGAATCCTCTCGCTGCGCTATGGTGGATGGGGAGAATCCTCTCGCTGCACTATGGTGGATGGGGGAATCCTCTCGCTGCACTATGGTGGATGGGGGAATCCTCTCGCTGCACTATGGTGGATGGGGAGAATCCTCTCGCTGCACTATGGTGGATGGGGGAATCCTCTCGCTGCACTATGGTGGATGGGGGAATCCTCTCGCTGCACTATGGTGGATGGGGAGAATCCTCTCGCTCTGCTATGGTGAATGGGGGGAATCCTCTCGCTGCGCTATGGTGGATGGGGAGAATCCTCCCGCTGTGCTATGGTGGATGGGGGAATTCTCCCGCTGCGCTATGGTGGATGGGGGAATTCTCCCGCTGCGCTATGGTGGATGGGGAGAATCCTCTCGCTGCACTATGGTGGATGGGGAGAATCCTCTCGCTGCGCTATGGTGGATGGGGGAATTCTCCCGCTGCGCTATGGTGGATGGGGAGAATCCTCTCGCTGCGCTATGGTGGATGGGGGAATTCTCCCGCTGCGCTATGGTGGATGGGGAGAATCCTCTCGCTGCGCTATGGTGGATGGGGGAATCCTCCCGCTGCGCTATGGTGGATGGGGGAATCCTCCCGCTGCGCTATGGTGGATGGGGGAATCCTCCCGCTGCGCTATGGTGGATGGGGTGAATCCTCCCGCTGTGCTATGGTGGATGGGGTGAATCCTCCCGCTGCGCTATGGTGGATGGGGAGAATCCTCTTGCTCTGCTATGGTGGATGGGGGAATCCTCCCGCTGCGCTATGGTGGATGGGGAGAATCCTCCCGCTGCGCTATGATGGATGGGGGGAATCCTCTCGCTGTGCTATGGTGGATGGGGGAATCCTCTCACTGCGCTATGGTGGATGGGGGAATTCTCTCGCTGCGCTATGGTGGATGGGGGAATGACACCTCATTATTGGTGTCATTGGGCCCAATTGTTGATATCGTTGTGAGGAATTGTGCCCCCTCAGTGGTACCAGTGGGGGGGGGGTTATGCCCCATTGTTGGTATCAGTGGATGAAATAGTGCCCCAAGGCAAGCAATGGGACGCATCTGGCCCCTGGGCTGCAGTTTGGAGACCCCTGGTCTATGGGATGTGTAGTGTGCATAGAGCAGTGCACATGACCGCAATTAACATGCACTGCTTGTTTCAAACAAAGGGAAGTGAGAGGGCAGAGGAGAGGTTCAGAAGCTCGTGGAGAACTTTAGAGGCAGAATAAGCATTACAAGAAGGGTGGGGGTAAGGAGTTAAGACATTATTTAGGGGTTACGTGTTTGTTTCAGGCAGGACGCAGGTTAGGTGTTAGGGTTACTGGAGCATTAAGGACACTCTGAGAAACTTTTAGTTCTTCAGTAGTGTTAGATGGGGAAATGCAGAGGGAGGGGAGCGCAGGCAAAAAAGCATAAAGCCACAATACAAGCGGTGTAGGTCTAAATGGCTTGAGTCACGAATGGGTTATTATGGCCCAGCCACTGCAGCTCTGCACTTAATGATAATTACTTTCAAACGCTCCCTTTCCTGCAATGCACATAGCTAGAAGCCACATTTCACGGCGAGGCTTCCCTGCTCCGGCACGGCTGGTGCTGACTCATGGAACCTGCAGCAAAGTGTCCACTTTGAAAACAGCAACCAGTCAGATTCATAATCCTCCTACCATGGGTCAGAAGGATGAAATGTGGTGGACCACTGGAATCAATACCATTTTTTGTTTTTCCTTTTCTAAAATTTGAAAACGTTGGATTCATTTTAAAGTGCCCACTGAGTTGTATATTTAAATATGGGCACATTTTAGATTATATAACATATAGATAAAGCAACTTTCAATTGTGTAATTGTACATCATTTTCTATTAATTCATATGTGCTTGGTCAATCCCAACACTACACGTCTTCATTATACACCGTTGTTATAATGCACAGCTCACTGCATCTCTTTCCATTATTATGTTATACTGCTGTCTTCTCGGTAACAGACAGGGGGCGCAAGTTCTCTCTCTCCCAAGTATGACTGTATTTGGCCCAGAGGCAACAAAAGTTGTGCTATGGTGCAGGATCAGTTCCAGCTATAGAGGATTATGGGACAGAATGCAGAAGTAGCATCCATAATAGTTTCTGCAGCTTTGTTCTCCTGCAAGACAGCCATGTGTCTACATATTACCAGGTCAGAGGTATAGGCAATTATGGGAAACAGTGCAGAACGAACTGTTATGACAGCAGGTTTATCCTCATCACTAACATAGGAGTGATCTCCTGAAAAGCTGCAGTAAACTCTATCTTTGTAGACCAGGGTTGTCAGGGAAATAACATTATAGGTGACCTATACAAGGATTGTGCACTGCCAGTTGC
Organism: Aquarana catesbeiana; assembly: GCF_042186555.1. Taxonomy (NCBI): domain Eukaryota; kingdom Metazoa; phylum Chordata; class Amphibia; order Anura; family Ranidae; genus Aquarana; species Aquarana catesbeiana. Next base: position 58,084,154 of record NC_133329.1, read on the forward strand.
CAAAGTACAGAAGATCCTGTCAGCGCCAGAAGTCATTTGTAAGAACTATAGTCATCAGGTGGCCAATCATCCCTTTTCTAACCTTCTGATGGTTTGATCGTAAGACCTGCAAATTATTGCTAGGCAAACACTGTAAGAATGCACCAGTATGGACATATGGACAATAAACTATTATGATGGTGGTAAAAGCAAAAAAAAAAAAAAAAAAAAGATTTCATTTGGCAAGAAAATGGATGATTCTGAGAAGTCTACAACAAAATGGAAGCTTGAGAACTTAATGAAACAGTGAACAGGTAAGGGGTCTGTGGAAAATGGACACACTGGATGAAGATGACAAAATGGACAGGTAAGAGGTCTGTAAAATAACAAGTGAAGGATCTATGACAAAATGGACATTTGGGGGTAAATGGACAACTTCTTGACATTACGGCCAAGTAAAGGCTTTATGACAAAATGGACATTTGGGAGCTATAGGACAAAGTGGACAACTAAGAGGTCCTTGACAAGACAGACAAGTGTACTGTAGGGTCTGTGAAAAAATGAAAACATGGGATATTAATGACAAATTAGAATAATTGACAGGTCTTTGTGAAGACAGTGTAGGGTTTATGACAAATGAACCCATGGGTGGTTGATGACAAAATGGTCAAGAGAGAGGTCTATTACAAGATAGACAAGTGATGGGTTTATGACAAGATGGACAAAGTTCTTTGACAGAGTGGACACATAGGAGATCTATGACAAAACATACATCTGACTTACCATTATGGAGTACACGAAGCCAACAATGTTCACTGGCCACATGGGGCAGAAGCACGACAAGATGGCAATAAGCAGATAGTCCCTTGGCTTTTCCGCTTCTGCGACACTAGCTGTGGCTGTAGACCCTTGTCGGCACAGACTTGGCCTGGGAGAATTAGACGCAGCTTGGGCTAGTCTTCCCTCCGAGCCAGTCAGGCTGGGGGCTCGAGGTCCTCCATTGGCAGCTGGCTGGGCTTTGAGGTCATTCAAAGAGGAGCATTTGGACTGGATGGTCACCGTTGCCTCTGCTTCTGCAGCACTGGTCTCCGGCACAGGCTCCGGCTCTTCCACCACCACCACGGTTGTGGAGCAGACAGGCTCTGTGGCCTCTGGAGTAGTCTGCCCCTCGGGTGGAGGTCCTGTGTCTGCAGGTGGTGTGGCCATGGGTATGGGCGCCAGCGGAAAGGTTTTAAGAAAAAGGTGGGGAAAGTTGCTGGGTGGTCAGCCCAGAAGAGAGATGCCAAAAAGGAAAGCAAGAGACGGGTCTGCCATAGGAGAAGAAATAAGAGTATTA